>NC_035437.2:54264685-54585991 GCF_002127325.2 Helianthus annuus
TCTTTAAACTAAATGCTCACTTTTCGTTTCTTGTGTGAATAGCCGCTTGGTTTCTTACGACTCTAGAACTTGCCATGACGATACATTCCCGGTCCTTACCAACTTAAACCCGAGTAAGTAAATGATGGAGGCATTAGGACTAACCCCTTTTTATTTCTACACCGTTATTTTTCTTTTTTTTTTTACCACCTACCCAAAATCCCCCTAGTTAACCCCTTTGAGCCTAAACCTTTTCATTTCTTAACCCAAAACAAACACCCTTTTTCCCACCAAAACCCCTTTTTCATTTTAAACCCTTTATTTTAGTAACAAAGCGCGGTTTTTCTTATGACTTCCTTATAAAAAAAAAAAAAAAAAAAAAAAAGAGAGAGAGAAAAATGATGATAATAATGAAGCCAAAAGAAATAAACAAACAAGGTTATCAAAAAGAACTTTGTTTGAAAAAAAAAAATTTGCTTCATTAAAATAAAAAGTCAAAAAGAAAAAAAAAAGGTCTTACGAAAACCGACGCTTTTTACGCTTTTCGCCCTTTTACTAACCACTAACCCAACCACCCACCTTTAGCCCAAGCCTAACCCTTCACCCAAAAAGTCCTCTTGATATTTACAAAGGTATAAAGTTAAAAAGGAGGAGGATTGATTGCTTGGCAAGCTTATGGTAGGAATAAGTTCTATGCCGCTCTCGAGTGATTCACTAAAAATACACCTTCGGCCGAGTGTTGAGTGATCCCCCGTGAGGTATGTGAACTTGTATATAAATGAAATTTTAAAAAGGCATGCTATGCCCAAATAAGTAATTTATCTTATGAAACGTTCTAAATAAATCATAACGAATAGGATTGTAAATAGTATAAAAATAAAACCCAATAAAGATCTTGGATTCCCGACACTCAAAGACAAGCCCAAAACCTTCTCTTCTACCCATTCCATTTGGGAGTGTAAGCCACATATTAAAGAGTTTTGCTTGAGGACAAGCAAAGATTCAAGTGTGGGGGTATTTGATGTGTGTAAAATGCAACATATAAATTACATCAAATGAGGCATAAAACTAACCCTTTTTAAGTACTAATGTTGGAAAAAGTGTGCTTTTGTCTTCCTTTTGTATTTTCAGGGTTAAAAGAGCTTAAATGAACAAAAGAAGCAAAAATGCAGCCAAATCCAACATAAATACAAAGAAAAGGAAGAAACGTGGCATGCCCGACTCCTCGACAGCATCTCCCAAAGAAAAAAAAACAAGAAGAAAGCTGGGCACGGGGCCGTGCTCAGCGAACACGGGGCAGTGTCCAGAATGGTCAGCCCTGGCACAAAAGACAAAGTGGTAGAAGCTTCTATTGCCCACCACGGGGCCGTGCCCAGCGGACACGGGGGCGTGGTCAGAGTGCTGCAGGTGCATTTATTGTAATTGCGAATTACAATTAATGAAGAGAGAGAGTGTCAGACGGGCACGGGGCCGTGTCCAGCGGACACGGGGCCGTGCCCAGGCTTCTGTTTAGCCTATAAATAGGAGTGCTTGGCTTCATTTCAACTCATCCCTTGGCACACCACCTCTCTCACACCTCATCCACCACCCACCACCACCATAACACCATCATCCACCACCATCATCCATTGTCCATCGTAGAGTGTGTGAGTCGTCTCGGGATCCAAGATTGATCGTAAGAGTTCTTGACAATCAAGGCCATGTTTGCCTAAGTCTCTTACATCACTTGGTGAAGACAAGTGTTTAGTATAATACTTTTTATTTTTAATCTTTTGCACTTTTTATTTGGTTTTGTATTAATGACTTTAATAACTAGTTACTTATGTTGAAGGTGATCTTTCCTTATCGTTTGTCCGTGGTGTCTTGGCGTTATTTTACTGTCTATATAAAATAAAAGATTTTCACCATTCATATCTCCACGGTCTATATGGAGGTATGTTGGCTACCTGGTCGGGGGTTAAGGGAACGGTTTGGTAAGGGTCTTGCCCTTGTTCAGCGTTTAGAGGTCCTGCTTGGGACCTGGGTCAAATTTAGTAGGATCTCCTTCAATGCCCATAGGTATTGGATGGCGGGGATCCAAACTCTTTGACCCCCTCATAAGTTAACTACTATTAATACTATAACCCGGCTATTTAGGACTGTATCCCTGCTGACTCAGACTACTTAGCCGAGGGTAACGTCACCGCCAGAAGCGGGGCCTACCACAATTTGCATTAATAACTTAATTCATTATCTTTCAATAATCCGACCCTTTAGGATTGTATCCTTGCTGACTCAAACTACTGGGTTGAGGGTAACGTCTCCTTCAAAAGAGGGGCCTACTACAATAACTAAGATAATCTCTTAAACAAGTGCAAAAGTGCGAAAATAATCAAAGGTTATACTAATACACGTGTCGGATCCAAGTGATTCATCTTGTCTATCTGTTTTTATTTTATTTTTATTTTCAGCATTTAGTTAGTTTTTATTTTTCTTAGTTTAAAACATTTTTCTAACCTTTTTGATTTGATTAGACGTTGAGGATAAACCGGTATTAAAAGCTCTTGTGTTCTTGGACGACCTCGGTATCTTACCAACACTATACTACGTCCACGATGGGTGCACTTGCCCATATGTGTGTTTAGTGTTAGTAAATATCGTGTTTTATAAATTTAAAACTTGGCTAAAAGTGTAAAAAGGGCTTAAATATATATCTAAAAACATATATACACTAACACGCATCACCATCAAACCTTGTGAACACAAGATTGTTGTGCCAGAGAAATACGGGCTTGGATATCGGATTGAGCTTGAATAACAGATTAGATACGAACACAATGAAGCTTAGTACGTTCCTTAGGACTCAATGCATCGGCTACGACATTCGCCTTACCAGGATGGTAGCGCATTTCGCAGTCATAGTCGTTTAGAAGTTCCACCCAACGTCGTTGCCTCATGTTATGTTCTTTCTGATTGAAGATATGTTGAAGACTTTTGTGGTCAGTGAAAACCACACATTTTGTACCGTACAAATAGTGTCTCCAAATCTTAAGAGCGAAGACAACTGCACCCAACTCAAGATCATGAGTGTTGTAGTTCTTCTCATGTACCTTCAACTGCCTTGATGCGTATGCTATGACTTTGTTTCTCTGCATCAGGACGCAGCCAAGACCCAATATAGATGCATCGCAATAAACAACGAAATCATCATTGCCCTCAGGCAAAGTTAGAACAGGCGCGTCGCAAAGTTTTTGTTTCAAAGTCAGAAACGCTTCCTCTTGCTTGAATCCCCAATCAAAGGGTTTGTTCTTCTGAGTTAGAGCAGTTAGAGGAACTGCAATCTTTGAGAAGTTTTCAATGAAGCGGTGGTAATAACCCGCTAGACCAAGAAAAGAACGAACTTCAGTAGGAGTAGTAGGCGTATCCCAATCCTTGATCGCACTGATCTTGGAGGGATCTACATGAATACCTCGTTCGTTGACAATATGTCCTAAGAATTGAACTTCTTTAAGCCAGAATTCACACTTGGAGAATTTGGCGAAAAGTTGCTCTTTCTTTAGGAGTTCCAATGTAAGACGAAGATGCTGCTCGTGATCAGCTCGCGTCTTAGAGTATATCAAGATGTCGTCAATAAAAACAAAGATGAACTTATCCAAATAAGGCTTGCAGACCCTATTCATCAAGTCCGTGAAAACAGAAGGAGCATTAGTCAAACCGAATGGCATGACTGTGAACTCATAATGCCCATAACGAGTGCGGAAAGCTGTCTTGGGAATATCTTCTTCATGCACACGAAGTTGATGATATCCAGATCGCAGATTAATATTTGAAAAATAAGAAGCACCTTGCAATTGATCAAAGAGATCATCGATGCGAGGTAGGGGATATCGATTCTTGATGGTGAGTTTGTTAAGCTCACGATAATCGATACACATCCTGAAAGATCCATCCTTCTTCTTGACAAAAAGAACGGAAGCACCACAGGGTGAAAAGATAGGACGGATAAAACCTTTGTCAGAGAGCTCCCGAAGCTGCTTAGATAACTCTTGCATCTCAGACGGTGCAAGGCGGTATGGAGCTCTAGCAATGGGATTTGAACCGGGTACGAGATCAATACGGAACTCGACTTGGCGTGCTGGGGGTAGACCAGGTAACTCTTCAGGGAAAACTTCAGAATAATCCCGAACGACAGGAATATCTGAAATAGACTTACCCTTGCCTTTATCTGCTGTAACATGTGCTAAGAAAGCCACATAGTTCTTCTGTAGATACTTCTGTGCTTTAAAACAAGACATGAATTTGAGACCACCGGCAGGCTTCTCACCACGAACCTGTAGGATCTCGCCTGTCGACAGCGGTACACGAACAATCTTCTCAGAACAAACTATCTCTGCGCGATGCTTAGATAACCAGTCCATACCCACTATAACGTCGAAGCTTCCAAGTTGCATAGGCGTGAGGTCAATAGGAAAAAGATGGTTGTTAAGGTTCAACTGGCAGTTGCGAAGAACAGAATCAAGAACAATGGGTTCACCGCTCGCCACTTCTACTATCAAAGGTTTACCTAGTTTCGTTCTAGACACAAGAAGCATTGGCTTAAAAGACAATGACACAAAACTCTTGTCGGCACCCGAATCAAAAAGAACAGATACTGGCTGATTATTAATAAAGAACGTACCGTTCACCACTTCATTGTCTGCCTGTGCCTCTTGAGCATTCATGTTGAAGACTCGCCCTCGAGCCTGAGCCTGATTCTGTTTTGCATTATGATTCTGGTTGGCTAGTCTTGGGCACTGGTTTCTGTAATGGGTCAGATCCCCACAGTTATAACAAGCACCTAGTGGGTATTGTGGTCGAGCAGCTTGACCCTGTTGCTGAGCAGGAGGCTGAGCAACTTGCTGAGCCGGGTTCTGAACTGCGCGATTTTGAGCAAACCGACAAACTTCGGCAAGATGACCTGACTTCCCACAGTTTGTACAGAAACGGCACTGATGTTGCGGCTGATGGTGACTGTTGCATCGATTGCACAAAGGTGCACTTCCTGAATAGGGCTTCTTTGCTGGAGGCTGTGCGGGTTGGTTGGGAGCTGCCTGGTTAGCTTGGGCAGTGACAGCATAGTTTTGGGAAGCCTTACGCTTCTTTGCCCTTTTTGATGAACCAGAATCCTTTCCATTCTTGTTTTGACCTTTCTTGCTATCTTCCTTGTCAGACGACTGTTTCTTGCCCTTGTCACCCTTCCTGTGTAATTTATTCTTCCGAATCTGCGACTCAGTCAATGTCGCTGATAACTCGATCGCCTGACGGAGTGTGGTAGGGTGACTACCAGTAATGATGTCTTGTACTGAGTCAGGTAGGCAGTCGACGTACCTTTCGATGGCCTTGTCGAGTGGGGCGACCATAGTCGGGCAAAGCAGACTCAACTCCTCAAACCTATCATTATATGCCCTGTGCTCGCCACTATCTTGTTTCAAATCATCAAACTCCTTCTCCAACGCTCGTTGTTCATGACGAGGACAAAACTCCCTCATCATAAGAGCTCTAAGTTCAGCCCATGTCTGTGCTAGAGCAACTTCTGCACCACGGTCTCTCATTACCCCATTCCACCATGTAAGAGCCCTCTTTTGAAACACACTCGAAGAAAACTCGACCTTGCGATTATCCGGACACTGAACGTGGCGAAAAGTATTCTCAATGCTCTCGAACCATTGAAGAAGCCCAGTTGCTCCGTCAGAACCACTAAACTTGAGTGGTTTAGCTGAGTTAAAATTCTTGAAATTGCATGTACCATTGTTGTTGTTGTTGTTGGCCTGGTTCCATTGAGCAAAGAGATTTGGGAATTGAGCAGCCATCTGCTGCGCAATAATTTCTGCCAGCTCGGCAGTTGCTATCTGGTGTTCGCGTCGAGAAGGCATTCTAAAAGAGGAAAAACATGAAAGGAAACGAGTGAGATGATTGGATGAAGAGAATGAGATGAAATAGAATCAACAAAAGCAAAGATGGTGGTTACGCATCGCAACGCAAACAAGCGACACGAAATGTCTAGTCAAAGTAAGTGGGTCAAAAATAATGTATCGCGAAGACATGTTCGCCTATAAGTGAACACTCACCCCAAGAGTTCCCAGGTAAGAGTGACTGGTCCGATTATGTGGATTTGTACGAACACTCTAGCCTTAGACAGAAAACTCAGGGTACAGGCATTCACTCTTCCAGTTCGCACGTGTTCACACTATTAAAACCCGAAAACCTTGACGAGATTTTTGAAAATTCAAAAGGGTTCAAAACCATATAACAGAGGGTTCAAAACCTAGTAATCAATCATCCTCGAACAGATGATTAATTTTTCAAAGCGGATTCGGAATCAAAGTTCTCGTTGTGGTTATCACCTAAGAATAGGTGAAGTGCATGTTTTGAAATCTAAGCACAAGATAACTTGTGTTAGGGTCCTAGAAAGTTATAGTCTAGGTCAAAGCATTACTAATAACCTAATTCCCTATAACCATTGGCTCTGATACCAACTCTTCTGTCACACCCCGGCCGCGTATAACATGCAACCGCAGCGGAAACGCCGGGGAGTGTTGGGACAGAATTAATTGTTTCATAACCATGGAAATCAAAGTTTCATTTTATTTATTAAACAAGCGTAATACATTGTCTTAATCAAGAAAACAAAGAGTTCGTGACATAATTAAACTAGTCTATCTTTATTTTTTAGTCTCTAAGGCACAGGTCCGCCCTAGTGTCACCATTGTCATCCTACACGATAGCTCCTGACAACACATGTGAAAGTAGGTACGTCAGAATAAAAATGCCTGTGAGATACATAGGTTTTGTGAAAATGGGATTCATGACTTGAGTTTAAAGAAAACGTTTAATAACAGTCAGTCATGAACCTCGTAAATTGTTTTGTTTTGTAAATCGTTTGAAAAACGATAAGTTCAGATGATACGTATAAATAAAGTGTAAGGTTAAATGTATAACCTAGTAAAATGAATTTGTATAAGATAAGTTGTTTTGTAAAAATAATGTCTTGTGAAGAATATGTTATTTGTATAAAACGTAATATGTCTAAACTGAAATGATTTAGAACACGCTACGATATGTAATATTATACAAGCATTTATATATAGGAAGTACCACCGACGTATCCACCATGTTTGTGTCATATTACATACGCCACGTTACTCAAACCATTTACCCAAACCAACCACCATGTAAATTGTTCATGTATAAATCAGTTGTCCAGTGTTATTGTGTAAACCATATCGAAATGTCTATGTTCAATGTAAACCACCAAATGTGTATATCAATGTCAAAATGTTTATGTTTAATGTAGATCATGTAATGTGTACACAAAATATATCATGTATGGTAAGTGAAATGTATCAACTAAACCATATGTAAAATGCACAAAAACAAGGTATTGAAGTAAATCATGGTTTATATCAAAGTTATGTTTTGTGGAACAAATGCATGCTATACTGATACAAACATTTATGCGGTATTGTGAAATATGCATACATCCAAGCCTTGAGACTGTGGCGATAAACCCTTAAACAAATTAAAGGTTTATCTAAGTTATGTGTATCGAATTCGGTCATTCCTTCCAATCCAAACAAACCCAGGATTTCAGGAACGGGAGTTGTCAATTCCTATGGTACCACTACCTACTAACGAATGGCGTAGCTAATGTTAATGAATGTATTGTTCCATGTTAAACAAACCAAATGTCATACCGAAATGTAGGCATGTGATGAATAATTGTACTAAGTACGCACACAATGGGCATACATAGCATAAAATGTAGTGTAAAATGATGTACTAAGTACGCACACAATGGGCATACATAGCATAAAATGTAGTGTAAAATGATGTACTAAGTACGCACACAATGGGCATACATATCATGAAATGTAATGTAAAACAATGTACTAAGTACGCACACAATGGGCATACATAGCATGCGATGTAATGTAAAACAATATACTAAGTACGCACACAATGGGCATACATAGCATGAAATGTAATGAAATCATGTACTATAATGTACTAACGAACATAGCAGGTATATGATGTGAAAACATGGAAAACATGAAAGTAACAAGTAGGCACATGTGTTTCACCCCAAAACAGTTTGGAAAACAGTAAATGCGGGGTTCAATGTACTCACCTGAGATTGCTTTGAAGTTCTTGTATAATAATCAAATAATGCTAGAGATCACGAAATATCAAACGGCACCTAATAGGTAGCTATATTAATATACCGGACCAAAATCGGAAGGATCGGATAGTATGAGGGTTCGTAAACCGTACGAGTATGGAGACTCGTGTAATATGGTTTAACAAAGCCTACATACTAAAATGAAACCTAACCTAAGTGCTTACGGCCCATTACGACCCGTTTAGGTAGCTTATGCTACCTTAACGCGTCATTCGCGTAGAACGCGTTTGGAACGCCTAACATCATGACCACAAGGTATAACCTCGGAAGGTTACAGCTATGGTCACCTAATGTGTTTGGTCAGATCCAAATGATCGACCAAATGGGTCGGGTTCGAAAGTATAAGCGATGGTTTAGATCGCTTACCTTACGACCCTATATAAGCACTATACTAAAAGTGACGAGCTAAGCATGTTAGAACATGCTTAACTAAGTTTAGAAAACAGGTTTGGCATCAAAACAAACAGCTTTGATGCTCACGAGTAGTTTGGTTACAAAATACGCAAGAATGCGCATCTTGGCCGAAACTATGACTCGTCACTAAGCCTTGATAACGTGGTAATCAGTAGGTATAGTCACTCCGGACTATAACCATCGTGATCACGCTCACGTTATGAAGTTCCAACGAACTTCGTGTTGACCATAGGCTGGTCAACGCAGAAAGTCAAACAAAACATTGACTTTTAGACTCGAAAAGCGAATAAAAGAACGAAAGAACACTTACGAAGGGTCCCCGAAAGCTAATCTCGATCCAAGAGCTCAGGTATGAAGCAAAGGCCTCAACTTAGAGCTTTAGATCAGATTTTGTGGGTTTTTAGCCAAAGGGGGGGGGGTATTTATAGGAAAAGCAAGACCGTTAGGATCGTTTCTTGAATATCGTGCCACGATCCAAGCCGTACACTTGTCGCAAAGTTGTGGTGGCTCATAATGACCCTTAACTCCTGAGATTGTGAAAGGGCATTGCCCTTTGGAGTGTTTGAAAGGCCAAAAACAGCAAAAAAACGAATTTCTGTATCTGCAGGGCTGACGCGGCCCGCGTAAGACTTGGACATAGTCTTACGCGCCCCGCCTGGGACTTCTGATCTGAAACCAACTTTCAGAAATGACAGTTTTGGTCCCTGTTGCATATTTAGGCCATTTCTGACACTTCTAAGGCCCGTAATGCCAACTATAAGGCCCTAAAATGATGCCTAAACATTGTGGACGTGAAACATGCTCAAAAATATGCCGGATGTTGGTTCGTTTGGCCGTACGATCGCGATGTTCGGTTAATTACGATGGAATGCGCATAAGCGCGAAAAACGATCCAAATTGCGCAACGAATGAATTTTTCTCATGCCAAACACTAAGGCATAATATAAGGATGCTTACATAAATTTTTGGATGTCCGGATGTATTCAGAACGTAAGTTATGCGCGAAAGTGCAAACTTGTGCACTTTTTGACACTTTTAGCCCTTGAATGATCCAAAAGTTTGTTTTAGCATACCAAACCCCTCAAAGCCTATTTCTAAGCTATGTAAAAGATATTTATGGTATGTTTAACTTATGGACATGTTCCGGAATGTTTGTTGCAGTTCAAATTGGCATACTTTAGCAGTTTGTCAAGTTTAGTCCCTGTAAGCGAATTTACTTGTTTTTGCCATACCAAAGCCTTCAAAACTTATTTCTAAGTTATGTAAAGGTTATTTAAGGTATGTTGAGTATATGTTGATGTTACGGAGTATTTGTCGCATTTAACTGAGTACGTTTACGCACCAGTTTGCGTATAACTCTCCAAAAAGCGATGTAGAGTTTGAAATTGAATAAAAGTCAAAACATGAAAAATGTAAAACACAACCAAACAAACATTGGGATCAAATAACATTGTTTTATTGATAATAGAACTGTTCATAATGATTACAAGCACAAATGTTACATTTTCATCCTCTCATCTTGCTAGATTATGTTTTTAATCATGATCTAGCAAGATCATATGATGATCTACATCATTTACATAAGTAATCAACAATCAACAAGTAAATCAACACATAAACAATATGATTTCTTCATGATTTAAGCTTATGTTCATGTTCCATTCTCTTGATTCTTAGTGTTCTTCAAGATTAACATTATCTATCATCTTTTGACCACTTAAGTAAGATGTAAAATGAAGAGATTAGTGTTCTTACCACTAGCTCAAGGTTAGGGATGATCAAGAGTAGAAAAGAGGAGGATAAAAGCAAATGGTGAAGGTCCTTGAACTTCTGAAAGCTTCTAGCTTCCTTGTGCACCTTCTAACACCTTTGTGTATGCTTGGAATGTATGGAAGATGAATAAATGATGGTGGTGTGTGGGGGGTTGTTCTCGGCCAAACACAAGAAGGAGAGGAAAAGAGAAAGCGTGTGTGTTGGTGTGTGAAAGATATGAAGCTTATGAACTTGATGGTTAATATTATAACATGCTAACTTCTCATTTCCATTGTGTAATATGTCTCTAAAGAAGAAACAAGATCAAATATTAAATTGAAAGAAAATCTCATGGTGGGGGCCATGTTGGGCCGTCCCATAGGTGGGGGGGGGGGGTAGTAGGCTAGGGTTTAACCATAAGTTAGTTACTTAGTTAGAAATCAAGTTTCTAGTTAGATGTTTAGTTATTAGATATTTATATAGTGTGTTATGATCTTCGGGGACCATAACTAGCTTGGTAATGTTAAAACAGTGCTTCTAGTGAAAATTTGGTGTTTCGGGTAGTGTCCGGTTGTTCGGTTGGTTACCGGTTCGTTAAGGTGCTAAACTATGCAGTTTAGTGTGCTTTATGTACCCTTTTGTTACACTTTTGATTCCCGACACTTAGCAAAGCATTCAGGACCCTTTAACCATATTTCTGCATGATATAAGTGTGTTTAAATGCTGAATTTGCTGATTTACTGCAAAATTCTGCAGTTTAAGTGAGTTTTAGGCACTTTCTGCCACTTAAACTATCTCTAGAAATGCAGTTTTGTGATCCTTACTTTCCTACACACTATACTAGTGTAATGCTTAGTTTCTGGCTCATTCTGTGTCTCAATACAATGTCTGTCTATGTACTGAACTCCATCAGCATTTTTCTGATTTGTCTGATAACTGTGCTAATTGTGTTTCATGCATCATTTGAGTCAATAAAGTTCTCATGCAATAATGATATGACATTAAGCAATATGTGATGCACATGTATGTATCATAGTAATAATCAGAAGGCAATTCAAGTCATTAATTATAATTCAGCATAGTCATTAAGCACTAATCATGGTTTAATAGTTGTACGGATACCTGGAATTTTGACAGTTGTCACATGGTGAAGCTTTCAGGATCAATCTTCTTTTGGGGGAACTTGTTGAGGAGTGCCGCCGAGCATTCTTCACTAAAGGTGACTTGTTAGATGGTTTCAATTTTTCTTTTGTGAGTGAGGAAGTCTCTCATAAACTTAGAATACTTTGGCATTTATGTGAGGACCTCTACAAAAGGAAGATTGATGTGAAGTTGTTTAAGCAATCTCACAAACTTAGTAAACTGTTCATCGGTCTTTTTCCGAAGTAAACGACCGGGGTAAGGGACCGGAGGTGGTTTGGTTATGTCGGTGTTGGTTTTTTGGGGTTGAGTGTTTTCTTGGTTATTGTTGGTGGGTGTTTCATCTTGGATTGGGTTGCTTTGTTATAGGGTTGGCTCACCTTCAGGTCCTACCTTCCAGCTCCTTAGATTAATTATGTTTAGTTGGGCTTTTGGGTTTGTTTTGATATTACTTGGTAAGGCTCCTTGTAATCTTTTGGCAAAATATTGGGCTATTTGACTAAATTGTTTTTTGAGATTTTGAATACTAGCCCGTTGGTTTCTTATTTCTGTTTCGGTTTGTGAGAACTTTTCCAAGTACCTTTTATCGGATTCGGAGAAGAGGCGAGTGATAATATCCTCAAGCCTTTCTCTTCCTCGTTGTTGTGATTGAAAACTTTGTTGCCCATTTTGTGGTTGTTGAAAGTTAGATTGTCGATTTTGATTTTGTTGGTTATTACTCCCCGATTCCCTCCAACCAAAGTTGGGATGATTACGCCACTCGGGAGTGAAAGTGTTACTTTGGACTCCCTGTTGTCGTGGCCTGTTATTTAGGTAATTTACCACTTCCGTTTGATTTTCTAGATCTTTCATACAACTCCAATTTTCATGCGGGCCGCCGCACCCTTCGCTAGCCATAACCGAAGTCGTTTTGTTTAATTCAAGTTTCTTTATTTTATTGGTTAAGGCTTCGATTTGGGCTTGCAAGGAAGTGGGCTCATCCACTTTGTGGGCGCCCGGGGCTATAGACTTTGAGCCCTAGGAGTGTGCCATTGAAAACTGTCCTGAGCAAAGTCTTCAATTTGATTATAAATTTCCTCGGGTCGCCGATTCCCAAGGAGTCCCCCCGAGCCGGAATCAAGGATTTGCCTTGTGTGTGGCAAGAGTCCATTGTAGAAGGTGGATACTTGTTGCCATAGTTCAAGACCGTGATGCGGGCATTTCCTTAGTAGCTCCTTGAACCTTTCCCAAGTCTCGTACAAGGATTCCCCGTCTTCTTGAGAGTAGGTGTTGTAAGTCCCGAAAAATGGATCTTTCAATGATATCAAACCTAATCTTGTGAGAGTGCGGAAACTAAACACAAGATGATCAAAGACAAACCGAAAAATATGAAAAACGAAGAACAATATCGAATCACTTTCAACACTTGCACACGATTCTTTTACTTGAAAAGCAAAACTGTCTAGTACAAGTGCACACAACCAAATCACCTCCCACTCTCTGTTTCCCTAGAATTTCTGTAACATGGAGGTTCCAACCTAATAACAAGTTAGAAACTTGTTTATATACTTACTAAAGCCCAACTCCCTACATGGGCTCCCCTTGGGCCTGCTTGGCCCATATGGCCTAAAGCTTGGCCCAAGTGACCTATAAAGGTCCAAAACCTAATATAAACTAACCCGGTAAGGCCCAGTTCGTAACCATAGCTCGTTGTGTTAATTTGATGCGTCAGTCTCACACTTTAGAGCCTAACAATCTCCCCCTAGACTGATGCCATCAAATTGTCTTCATAGCATGAATTCAGCAACGTCTTCAACAAAGTCTATGGTTGCCGCTATGCTGCAGATGTTGTGGAAGTTCTTGACTTCTGAACTCTCAGCACTGGGTCTCTTTCTTCAGCTCTTGTGGTTAGCTTCATATCAGGATCACGATCAGCTTTGCTTGAAAATCTTGTTAAAAAGAATGTGAGAGGAGGATTCTCAACAGCTCTTTTCTTCTTTAATCCTTGTCTTTCAAGCAGGTTCATGGTACTTCTTCAAATGTACTTATACTGTCAGATGGCGTTTCATATCCAGTTCTTCTGACTCAGGTACATCTTGTTGTTGTGGTGTTTCAGGTTTCTTCAGCAACTAACAGCATCGTAGTCTTCATCAACCTCTGTTCTTGATTGAAATCAAGTTCTGCACATGCTCACAAACTCATAAGCAAACATTTCTTATGCAACAGGGAGAGTACCATATGAACATTAGGTACATCCAAGTACTTCTACTCGGATTTCACAATTTAAATTCTTTCAACTTTTGATGATCAGTCAAATCTTCAAGAACGGTTATATTTTTAAGTTTAAGAAAAACAAATAAACACTCTATTTTTGGGTTTTTGGTTTTATAGAAAAACAAGACACTATTGTTGTATTTTTGAATTTTTCTAATTTTTTTTATTTTTAATTAAATTTTTAAATTTTTAAATTTTTAATTCTAAGAACTAAAACAAATAAAAGTTCAAAATATAAACAACTACCATGAATGGGATCCAAATTCGTTCTCAGGCAGACTAAGGAACACTTTTCAGTACGAGCCTAATCAAACTGGTCTATACGATTGCCAATATGTTTGTCCACTTAAACTTTAACGCTCAACTTTCAGTTTTTCAACTTCGTGATATGCTTAAGGTAATATTATACTATTATACCCGTGTGTCCCATTCCAAGGCATACCCTTGCGATCAAGGTAAGCACAACGATTCATCGTAGCAGGTGAGTATACTGATGTCATCCTTTTTTATTTACAACGTTAGACCATTGGTGACAGGTCAGTACTTTCGTACAGCAGCGCGACCAATGATTGGGTCCAACAAGGGCGAGGTAAATACCATTTTGGTACGAATTTGGCTCTTTGAGCATTGGGAATTTTCTCATTTTGAGATTTGATTCCTTAGGTCTGCATATAATCTGGATGCAACAGAAGGACAGCCAAGATATCCCCGAATGATTCAACAATATAAAGACCCGAAACCTCAGATGTTGGCTATCTATCAACGCAAGATTTAAGACCATAAAATCATACGTCGTTGGTATGTTACCCACATGATACATAGTTCGTTATGTTTATATCACTTAGTATCTTTTATCATTTTGAGCGTCAAGCCTATCAACATATCGCAGTAGATCCTAGTCTTTTCAGTTAGTCAAACCTTTTAACACGAACATTTATTTCACTTTTCATATCATGCAATTTCTCTTTTTGGCTTTCATTTTTCTAATGTTTTTGTATTTTTCTCGTTTTCTCCCCCTAAAACAATGCATATATATACAACAAACTCTTTTTGTATTTTTCTTTTCTAAGTTTTCTCCCCCCTAAACTCTATATCTATCTATATGTCCCTCTTGTGTTCTTGGTAGCCATTAGAACCTGACTTCTGAGCCTTATTGTTTCAGAATTCCTAAAGAGAGAGAGAGAGGAGATTTGATTGTGGTGAAAACACTTGTACCAGACGATTTTGCTTTGATAGTAATAGAATCGTGTGCAAGTGTTGAAAGTGATTCCGTATTGTTCTTCGTTTTTCATATTTTTCGGTTTATCTTGAATCATCTTGTGTTTGGTTTCCGCACTCTCACAAGATTAGGTTTGATATCATTGAAAGACCCGTTTACGGGACTTACAGGTGTTGATGTCGCTCATGAGTTTGGCTGTTTTAGCGGAAGGGAAATATTTGTAGAGAAATTTTTGGGCAAGTTCATCCCAAGTGTGTACGGACCCACTTGGGAGGGTGTTTAACCAAGCTTTTGCTCGGTCTTTGAGGGAAAAAGGGAACATACGGAGTCTAACGGCATCGCTAGAGGCCCCGTTGATCCGGAAGGTGTCACATATTTCCAAGAAGGTGGTAATATGTAGATGGGGATCTTCATCGGCTAGGCCATGGAAAGTGGTGAAATTTTGGAGCATTTGGATAAGGTGTGGTCGAAGCTCAAAGTTGTTAGCATCGACGTTAGGAGGGTTAATAGCGACTACAAGATTACCGACCGTAGGCCGTAGGTAATCCATGAGAGTGTGTTGATCGCCATAGGGGGGTTTTGGATCGAGGTTTTTTATTGGTTTTTGGCTTTAAGGCATTTTCTAAAAAAATGCTCAGGTTCGTCATGCGGTACTTTTATGTCTTTGTCAGAGGTGGAGGTGAAGGTCATGCACCAAACTATATTCATGCGAAGTATACAGAATTGTGTGATTTTCTGCGAACAAAAACAAAAAGAAAACTTGATCAGAAGGGTAGCACGGCCCCGTGCTGTGGCTGGCACGGCCCGTGCTATCTAGGAAAAACTTTTTGTATTCAGATTTCCAGAACTAGAAATTTAGCACAGCCCCGTGCTCCGTGCTGATCCCACACAGCCCCGTGCTAAATCTGGAGAAAGCAGAATTTTGGGGGGAAAGAAGAAAAATAAGAGGAAGAGATAAAAAATGATTAGGCCGTTAATTTTAAGCTTTCCTAAGATTCTTGTGTCCCCGGCAACGGCGCCAAAAACTTGACGTGCGTGGGTGAGTATATATTTTTAGTTATATTTTTAGCCCTTTTTACTTGCCAACTTCAAGTTTTAAATTTATAAAACACGATATTCTACTATCACTCTACATACACGCTAGGGCAAGTATACCCATCTCGGACGTAGTATAGTGATGGCAAGATACCGAGGTTGTCCAAGGACACAAGAGCTTTTAGTACCGGCCTATCGTCAATGTCTAATCAAACCAATTTTTGAGAAAAGATTTTTAAGCTAATAAATAAAATAAAAATGATAGACAAGAAAGAATCACTTGGATCCAACTTATCTTTCATGTACCCTTTTGATGATTTCCACACTTCGGACATTTTAAGAGATTATCTTAGTTATAGTAGCAGGCCCCTCTTCCGAGGTGACGTTACCCTCAACCTAGTGGTTTGAGTCAGCAAGGATACAGTCCTCGCGGGGTTGGTTTAACGTTTTAATAAAAGTTTAAGAATAAGGGATTCAAGCTTTGTGCACCTCTCCCGTGGTGGGTAATGCCCGCTCCGACTCGTGAGGTGTTACTAGGCTTGAACCAGGTTCTCGCAGGATCTATACACTGAACGAGACACAGAATTACCCTAACCACCCTTCTAACTCCCTTCAAGGCAATTAACATGCTTTATATAGACCGTAAAGACATGAATATGTTGAGCCAACGAACTTATGGAGAATGATTGAGTAAATTCACCTTCAATATAAAAAACTATTTATTAACATCATTAATACATACCCAATTAAAAAGTAGCCAAAGATTGGAAATCATAAAAGAAATACATAAAAGAAAAGTCTTCACCAAGTGATGTAAGAATTTAGCCAAGCGTGGCCTTTGTTTGACAAAGATTCTTATGATCAATCTTGGATACCGAGACTACACACACACTCTAAAGATGGAAAAATGGATGATGGTGGTGGATGATGGTGTTGTAGTGGTGGTGGAGTGGTGGCAAGTGAGAGAGAAGTGGTTTACCAAGAGATGAGTTGAAGTGGAACCAAGCATTTCTATTTATAGATGTAAACAGGAGCTTCAGCACGGCCCGTGCCCACCTAGCATGGCCCCATGCCCATCTCTCTCTCTCTCTCTCTCTCTCTCTCTCTCTCTCTCTTCCTCATTAACTGCTTGTTAGATGTTGCGCTAACACGGCCCCGTGTGTCAACCGCACGGCCCGTGGCCAAAGTACTTGCTGTACTATTGAAGATTCTGAAAATATTTGAGTTGACCATGTTGGACTCTATATGCCCAAGTCACATATTAAATTGATGTGGCTAGTACGTTATAATCCAAGTCGGGTCATACCCAATAACAAGCTAGACAAACACTTATAATATTTATTTATGATATGATCAAACAAAAAATATTAACACTTAGAATATTTAGAAATTGGTTTTCTAAATAATTGCACTTGAGAAACTAATAAATTATATGGATAATTTATTTTGAGAGAATATTGTATTTTGTTATTTAATGGGTTAAATAACATAATAAAAGTTGTACAAGTCCTATAATATGTGATGTTATAATTTTATAAAAGTTATAAAATTAATCAAGACTTAAAATAGTTTAAAAGAAAATTTTGGATTGTTTTTTAAATAAAAGGTGCCCCCCCCCCTCTTCCCAAGACCAAATATGGTCCAATAAAATGACATGCAATTTGCATGCTTAGAGAAGATTTCATTGGGCAAGATTGGTGGCATCTTCTCTCATGTCTTTAATAAGAATTTTATGACAAAATTCATAAGAAGAACTTGTAAAAATTGCTCTCAAAATTTCGGCTATAGTGGGTGATCCAAGAGTTTCAATTTTGTATTTTTCAAGTGTAAGACTTGAAAAAATACTCTCTAAAAATCGCCCCACATAGTGTACCACAAAGGGTTTTTCAAGTTTAAAAATCAGGTGCAAGAACTCCATTTTTGTCTCTCATATTTTCGGCCAACTTGGGTTGTCCATGAGGGATTTTTCAAGTGAGTTCACAAGTGCAACATAAGGTGTTTGTTAGAGGCTTGGGATATGCAAGCTTGAGGTCTTCTCCATTGAAGATTTCCATTCAAGAACATCATCTTCTTATAACACCCTATGGTTGTGGTTTTGATAGCATGCATGTTCGTATATGGATCCGGGTTATTGGGTTTTACATATAAAATGGGTTTTATATCAAGAAAGTAACATGTTTTAAAACATATATTCCGCTGCATTTTTATTTTATTTGGATAAAATTAGCTTTGATAAACATGTGAAAAACCCAACAGACCACGCCCCGTGTTGGCTTAACACGGCCCCGTGTTGTCTTAACACGGCCCCATGTTGGCTGCCATTTTTATCTTTTGCAGTTGTCTTTTTCCCCTGCCCAGTATCCATCTTCGGACACGACCCGTGTCAGGCGGACACGGCCCCGTGTCAGCCTTCTGTTCTTGTTATTTTGAGGTTTGGATGTGAATTGGGGCTTGGCGATCTGCGGCAATTCCTACTTTTTTTGCATTTATGTTGGATTTTGCTGTCTTTTTGCTCCTTTTGCACATTTAAGCTCTTTTATCCCTGAAAATATAAAAGGAACGAAAACACGAGCTTTTTCCAACATTAGTACTAAAAAAAGGTTGCTCTTACGCCGTATTTCACACAATTTATATGTTGTATTTTAATCACATCAGGGAACTATGTACTCACTTAGGATTGCATATAAGTCTTGAAATAAAGATCAAATAAAGCTTGAAGGATCAAGGAATCAAGTGCGTCCTAATATCGGATAACTATGTTAATAGGTCGGGGCATTAATCGGTGGATAGGATATAATGAAGTTTTATAAATCAAATGAGTGTTGGAACTCATATGGTATGATTTAATAAACTTAACATTTTGATTTGAAATGAATCGTAAGTGCTTTTCACCCGTTACGACTCGTTAAGGTAGTTTACGCTACTTTAACGTGTTGTTTGCGTAAACGTGTGTTCGAATGGTTAAACATGAGATATGATAAGTCTTAAATGCCCAAACATGTTTGAAAATGTTATTACATCAGTTTAGATGTGAAAATTTTGATTACACATGTTTAAAATGAATTTAGGCGTAAAAAGGGCATTTTGGTCATTTTTAAAGGGCATATAAACGACTTATGATATAACTAACCAAATGAAGTGACCATAAGGTATAACCTCAGTAGGTTATTCCCTATACAACTATAGTCACAAATATGTGTTTGGTCGGATCCTAAGATCGACCAAATGGGTCGGGTTCAAAAGTCAAAACGGTGGTCAAGACTGCTCGACTTACGACCCTAAATAAGCACTAAACTAGAAGTGACGAGTTAAACATGTCAAAACATGTTTAACTAAGTTGCAAAACTGATTTGGTATCAAAACTTAGTGTTTTGATACCCAAAAATAGTTTCGTCGTAAAATGCACATAATTGTGCATTTTGACCGAAACTTTGACTCGTCACTTCGACAAGTAAACTTGGTAATCAGTAGGTATAATCATAGGGATTATAACCATCGTGATTACAATCACGTTGCAAAGTTCAATTGAACTTTGACTTGACGAATTCATGGTCAAAACCGAAAGTCAAATAGTAGTCAAACTGTTTGACTTTCAGCTTAAAATAGCTAAAAGAATTAAACAAGACTAGGAAGAACACTTACTTATGTTCTAGGATGTAAGATAACTCAATTAGGAGGCGTCCAAAAAGATGGTAGCACTCTAATAGAGCAATGAGATGAGAAGAAAGCAATATGAGCAAAGAATGAGGAAATGACGTTGGGTATTTATAGTGTTCTTGAATTCGAATGATCTTGACAAGTGTTTGTGTGATCACCAAGGCTCCATAGGAGCATTCCAAGTGTGTGGAACAGGTTTAAAGCCTTGGAGAACACTTATCTTGGTCCCCAAACTCACAAAACCATCAAAGAAAACGAGTTGACACCAGCTGGAAGCTGTTTAGAAGCTTCTGCCCAGCATGGTCACTCACACCCCGCGACCCAGAAGGGTCTGGCCAGTCACGCCCCGCCAGGCAATCCAGTCAAGTTTCAGAATTTGTCAATTTCAGTCCCTGTAGCCTTTTAAACTTGTTTTTGACACTTTTAACCCTCGTTAAGCCAAATTTCAGGCTTTATAAGGACGTTAAAGTATAAGGGACTTGAAATATGCTCGGAAATATTGTGGATGTCGATTCGTTCGGATGTACGATAGCGTTTTTCGCTTAATTACGACGAACGTTTTAACAAACGCGAAAACGATCGAAATTACGCAACGAATGATATTTTTGCATTCTTATCACTAAAATACAATATTTTAATGATTACAAAAATTTTTGGATGTGCGTATATTTTCCGTATTAAGAAATACGCAAATTGGCAGACTTTCGCACTTTGGCGCAAATAGTCCCTGAGCACCAATAAGCATATTTTTGCCATACCGAACCCTGCAAAACTTATTTCTAAGTTATGTAAAGGGTATTTAGGGTATTTTTAGCTTATTTCATTGTTTCACAGTGTACGCCACGTTAAACTGAGTACGTTTACGTATAACTTTCAAGAAAATGTTTAAGAGCTCGAAATTGAACAAGGATTAAAAACGTGCAAATGTCATACATAAATAAACAAATCTTGGAATAAAAACACAATTTTTCATTGATAATTGAATTGTTCAGAGTTGTACAATGTTTAAAAAACACAAATGTCACACCACTAAAGTGGGGCGACCGCCTAAGGAACTCAAAGCAGGATACTACGCCATGAGAAGCCCACCAGGTCTTCTCTCCCTTCAGCACTCCAAGTTGAGCCCTCAACTCACTCGCTTCAGCCAACGCTTGGTTCACAGCATTTTCACTCTCAGCGCGGCGAGACTTCTCAGCATCCAGGTCTCGCTGCAAACGAGACCACTGAACAATCAGCTCATCACACCTCTGGGTGGCTTGATTAAACTTCGCTTGAGTATCCTCCATCTCCGCTATCAAAGCAGTATGGCGTTCCTGCACCTGTGATATAAACTCATGGTCAATACATAAGCTTGCAATCTTGGAGGATGGGACACGAACCTTTTCCGCCTCCGTCACAACTTTCCTCTCCAACTCCTTCTGAGTCTTCAACGCATGGGATATCAACCTGCCCTTCTCTTGACAATCCCTGGCCCATATCACATGCTCCTCAGCAAGATTCGAGGTTACTCTTCTTAGATCCTCCTCAGTTTTTTGCTTCTCTGCAAGAAGGCGAGACTCCCTCACCTTAGCAGCATCTATCAAACTATCCTGCCGCTGGAGCTCATCCATCATTTGTTGCACAACTTGGTGAGTTTGATAAAGCTCACAATTGTCCTGACTGCAACGGCGTTTGATCTCAGCAATTCTTTTAACGTCGGATACAACATCTATCAAGGTTGAGTCCAACAACTGCCCACAATCCTGACCCTCCACATAAGACACTTCCGCTGGGGGGAAGGCATGAACAACCCAATGACTGACCACATTAAGGTATATAAGGCGGGTAGATTTGACAATTTTCCATCGTGGCTTGTAAGGCATGTCAGGCATACGCGGGTCCCAGGCTATGGTAGACAAATATAATCCTTTGATAGGATTGATTTCATTGTGAACACCACCACTAGACCCCTCTGCTTCATCAAGGATAACATCCTTGTCACTAGAAAATTCGAAAGAGGAGGATGGCACTGTAATAGGCATGGCGCTGGTAGAGGGAGTTGCTATTAAAATAGCCCAAGTATCCCGATGCCTTAGTGTTTACCCAAGACTCAAGGTAAACTAGAATCTTCCTAAAAATACCCCCCGAGAATAATGGGAGAGGTGCATCTCCTAAGCGCTACTATTGTTAAGGCGGAACTACACACTCTGGATTAAACGTCACATAGCACAAAGAGTCAAGAATCAAGAATCACAAGTTTCACATAGGATAGAGCATAAGTTTCAAAGATTCGAGTTTAAGTTTCATAGAATACATGTTACACCCCAAAAGTTTAAAGTAAAAGGGGATCGAGTATACTCACCGTGATTGCTTAACAGTCGTAACTGTTATTGGATCAAAGGGAGCTCTTTTTAGAATTAGCCTGGTTAGATTATAATAGGATAAGAGTCGAGCAGAGTAACGAGGTTGAATAAAGTGTCAAACCAGTCACTGGATCGGATGGCTGTCCGATCGAATGGCTGTCCGATCGGATGGGCAGTCGGTCGGATGACCCTTGTGTGTGTGAGGTGACAATGTCTGCCAGATCGGATGGCCATCCGACCAGGTTGCCACTCGTCCGGGTGAGACTCATATGAGAGGAACCACGGTGGCTTGTCCGATCGGATTCGGATTACCACTCGGTCCGATTGCAGGTAAACAGGTCATTCCAATCGAATGGCTGTTCGATCGGACTGTTGTCCAATCGGGTTGCCATTCGATCAGATTTCCAAGTTTTGATTATTTACTAAGAGTTTGAGAGTTTCAAGAGAAAAGGCAAGTGTCACCTGATAGGGTGGCTGTCTGATCGGATTGCTGTCCGATTGGGTTGCCGTTCGATCGGGCGACCCTTGTTCTTGTTTATCATTTTGTAAAAGTTTCTAAGTTTCTAGTTGGTAACGGTACGACACGTATTGAGACAACGGTAAACCTATCAACTCGCAACCGTTCTGATCGGTGGGAATCACCCCTGTCCGATCAGTCGTATGTCTCTGACGGGTTTATGTCAAAATCCGTGCTTTGCTCGTCTTCTCCAGTAGGGAGTTGGATCAGTACAAACGCTAGACTATTCATCAGATCTACAATTAGTTTAGACTCGATTTCCACAGAATAAAGTAAAAGTTCGGGAAAAAGATGATGATTCTCAATTTTTATAGGAAAAGTCTAGATTTAGATTAGATTTAGTGTGAAAAAGCATGAATCATCTTAGATCTGAGCTAATTCTTGCATAGAATGACATCACATGTTAGTTTGTACAAACCTTCATGATGACGTCAACCTCAAGAACTCAAATCCGGGAGATTTCATGGTGAAAAGTGTGATTTCAAGTGAGAATCACGTAAAGGATGATGTGTAGATCAAGAAAGTACAAGAATCTAGCCTAAAACGTACCGAAATCAGCAAGGAAATGAAGGAGAAAGGTGTTTGTGCGTCTGAGTCGAGCAGAGCTGTCACATCACTCAAAATGGTGATGTGACAGGTCTATTTATAGTGAGAAAGTGAGGTAGAGGTGGCATAAGGTGGATAGGGTGGTTACCCGTTCGGGTGGTCATCCGATCGGGTGGTCATCCGATCGGACGGTCATCCGATCAGACGGCCACTCTGGCCAATCCATCTTTCCGCGTTGTCATCCGATCAGACGGCCACTCTGGCCAATCCATCTTTCCGTGTTCCCGATTTTGATTCGTTTTGCGTGTTAGGTTAGGCATTGCGTTATGTATAGTTTATGTAAAATATCTAGATTACATCACAACCCAAAAGTTTCCAAGTTTCATAGATTCCGCCAGTGACAAGGCTCCAGCCTCTCGTTCAACCAAGAATCAAGTTTCACGAGTCTACGGAGTCAAGCACCAAATAGTTTTAAGGGTCAAGAGTCATAGTTTCTCAAGCATCAAGAATCAAGAGTCCAAGTATCAAGTATCAAGAATCAACAATAAGAATCTAGTTTCCATAGTATCAAGAATCAAGTGTCTAGACTAAGCATCAAGGGTCAAGTATCTAGATTAAGTATCAAGTCTCATAGTTTAAGTGTCAAAATCAAGCATCTAGAATAAAGAGTCAAGCATCATAGTATCAACAAGATTCACACCAAAGTATCAAAACATCAACTCCATAAAACCACAGGGACTAAAATTGACAACTTATTAGAAGTTCAGGGACTGTTCTTGCCAAGTGACTAAAGTTCAGGGACGCTGGGTGTTACAGTCTCTCCTCCTTTAGGAGATTTCATCCCCGAAATCTTAGAAGAGGACTGCTCGAGGAGATGCGGGTACTTGGCCTTCATATCACTTTTCAACTCCCAAGTGAATTCGGCACCACGCTTCCCTTCCCATCGAACCTTAACAATGGAAATTTGCTGCGCCTCAGACGCTTGACAGTTTGATCCATGATTTTGACCGGTTTCCCCACAAATTGAACAGCTTCATTTATTTGCAAGTCTTCAAGAGGAACATGCAGTCCCTCGTCGGCTAGGCATTTACGTAGATTGGATACGTGGAACAGTGGATGCACGTTATTTAGTTCTTGTGGCAAGTCGAGTTTGTATGCTACCTTGCCAATCCTTTCAAGTACCACGAAAGGACCCACATAGCGAGGAGCAAGCTTTCCCTTCTTCCCAAAACGAACTACTCCCTTCCAAGGAGATACCTTGAGAAGAACTCGATCACCAACAACAAATTCCAGAGGCTTCCGCCTATTATCAGTGTCACACCCCCAAAATCCACCTGTGGAATACCACCGCTTGGGAGCGTGACATGACTAGGATCAAGCCATCAATCATATCGAACATGTAATTAATATCAAGTAAAATAAATGTAAACCAATCATTCAATACGATAGGTGTTCAAAACATAATCATAGTTTCAAAGTGTAGCGGAAGCATAAGTATGAAAACCCAATGTGTAACATAAGTTCAAATGTTTAAATGTTTTAACATGGCATCCACGATCCATGCTCCACAACGACCTGCTCCTCCCTATGCAAGCTCCATGTATCTAACGACCTGCAAGGCATGTAACAGAGGATCAACAACTAGTTGAGCGACTTCAAAGTTTATAGTTCAGTAATTGTAATGGTATAGTAAGCCTTGTGTTCGTTCATTAACTCATGTATCGTATTAGTTCGTATCGCAACCCTCTAGGCATGTATGCGAAGATTAGGGAAAATTCTCAAGTATTCTAGACTATGTATGTTTGTATCGCGGCCACCCGGCACCTGTGCGAAGTTTTAGTGTATAGTTCGCAGCCTTCCTAGGCATGTGTGCGAAGATTAGTCATATTATCGCAGCCAACCCTGGCATGTGTGCGAAGATCAGTCATATTATCGCAGCCAACCCTGGCATGTGTGCGAAGATCAGTCATATTATCGCAGCCAACCCTGGCATGTGTGCGAAGATCAGTCATATTATCGCAGCCAATCCCGGCGTGTGTGGGAAGATCAGTTCTATAAGCATCACTAGTCTAGCAGTATCTTAATCAATCACCTTCCTCACTCGAGGATCATATCATCACGTTCCATTATCTAGAGAAGTACAAATAAATAAACCAATCCCATTCCCACCCTGGGAACCCCATGCCTTGGCTGTGTGAACTCACCTTGGTTTGCTCGGTATGCTAGGCTCTAGGGTTTATCAAATGTCTAAGTCCGTTACACACGACCTAGGATATGTTGCACATGATACGATGTAAGTGTTTGCATCAAATTAGGGTTTGCAAGTCAATGATAATCAAGTAACTGTGTTTTGTGTGCTTATTGTGTACAGGATGATATCACATAGACCGATTCATACATGCAAGATCATACAGTTGCATTCAGTATCATACGATTATATACAGAATCATACGTCACATAAGCAGTTAATCGTATTCACAAAATTCATGCGTCGCGTCTTTGATTACACAGTTTAAATCTCACGTGGATGTTAATCTAATTGTCACTGTTAACATACTTAACATGTTACATCGTTATCAAGCATAACCGATTTAACAGAGTTTGTGGCTTAACACAGTGACATTCCCATCTTAACAGCTTCCACATGTTACAACATACATCTCAGGGCCTCATATTAAACACACACCAAAATCAGACAGTGCCTTGCCCTTCATAAAACTCAGACAAGTGTGGGGGGGGGGGGCTTCCCCTGTTTAAAAGTCGGATATGGGGTAACCCCTTTTAAAATTCGGACCGAAGGGGGTGGGGGCTCAAAAGGTCGGACAAGGGTTTGAGGGGGGCCAAAACTCGGACAACCATATGTGTGACAAGAACTCGGACAACATAAGGGGTTAAAACTCGGACACCCCTTAGTTAACACAAAGTCGGACTAGAGTGGCTCACATAACTCGGACCATACCCACCCCTTTTAACTCGGACCTCATGCATCAAGTTAAAGCTCGGACAACAAACATCATCTAAAAGTCGGACTAGGGTCAGCCACAAAAGTCTGATCATGCTATTTATTCATCAAGGTCGGACCTTGTTAATACTTTACACAAAATTCGGACAAGTATCATCTTTAAAAGTCAGACAAGGCATTTTGTTCAAAACTCAGACAACTTTCTTAAAATTCGGACAACAAGAACAATTATAAAACTCAGACAACACATTCAATAAAACTCTGACTAACATATCAATCACTCGATCTTTGAAATTAAAGCAGTTACGTTTCTTGGTTTCGAACCCTAATTTCATACATATTGACGGCAGAATCATAACCAATCAACCTATGATCAACAACAACAATCATTACAGGAACAATCTATCAAACATACAACTAATCATCATCATCAATAATTCAGAATCAAATCAAAATCACAGAAGTATCATATGGAAGCTAGGGTTTTCATGAACACATAATCAAGAATTGATACAATCAAACAATCAATTAGGGTTTACAAGTATTACAATGATCAATAAACAATTACCTTGAATGATTCTAGAGAAAATGTGGAATCAAAGTGTTGAATGTCTTGTGCCAATGATGATGGTGATAATGATTGCTAGAGGATTAGAGAATACAGTACGTGCTTGGATTTTTGTGAAAATGATTAGTGAAAAAGGGGTTAGGGTTAAGTATAGTTTAAGTTTCACTAATAACTCTTTACACCCTTTCTTATTATATTTTACAATAGTGCACCATCTCAAACAATTTCACAGTTTCACCAAGTTCACATATTTGACAAGTCTATCACAATTAACACATAACCATGCACAAACACACAATACACTTCATTGAATCAAAACGTATACAATTCCATAGCAATCAATTGTGCAAATAACCAACTAAACAATACATGAACGTGCAATAAATGCGAAATAGAAATCTTGGAAATTCGAGTTGTCACATTATCCCCAACTTAAAAGAAATTTCGTCCCGAAATTTAGCATGCGGTTACTGAGGAAGCTAGGTAAGTTGTATCGTTTACTGGTTTTCCTGGGGTGTCACATCATCTCCCCGTTGATTTGGAATTTCGTCCCGAAATTCAGTAGTAGTAGCTTCAGCCTCAGTAGTGGTTGCATTGGTTCCGAATAACTGGGGGTACTTTTCTGTCATCTGGTCTTCACGTTCCCAGGTGTACTCTGGGCCACGTTTGGAGTTCCAACGAACTCGGACAAGAGGGATTCTCTTGTGTTTGAGGACCTTAACATCCCGGTCTGTGATTTCAACTGGTTCCTCGACGAACTGCAACCGCTCGTCGATAATGAGTTCCTTGAAAGGAATTATGAGAGTCTCATTTGACAGGCACTTCTTCAGATTCGACACGTGGAATACGTTGTGAACTGCACCGAGTTCAGCTGGTAGGTTTAGCTTGTAGGCCACTTTGCCTATTTTCTCAATGATCTCGAACGGTCCGACATACTGCAGATTTAGTTTGCCCCGTTTGCCAAAACGAACCACACCCTTCCAGGGTGAGACTTTTAGTAAAACCCGGTCCCCAACCTTAAATTTCAACGGTTTCCTACGCTTATCCGCGTATGCTTTCTGACGGTCGTGTGCTGCCGCCATGCGTTGCCATATCTGTGCAATCTTTTCCGTAACGTCAACTACCATTTCCGGACCTGTAATCTGACTATCCCCTACCTCTGCCCAAGAGAGAGGTGACCGGCATTTACGTCCGTACAATGCCTCGAATGGAGCGGCTTGTATGCTGGTGTGGTAACTGTTATTGTATGAAAACTCCACTAACGGGAGGTGCTTTTCCCAGCTGTTGCCGAAATCGATAACACACGCCCGAAGCATGTCTTCTAAGGTTTGAATCGTGCGCTCAGACTGCCCATCCGTCTGAGGGTGATAAGCTGTGCTCATGTCTAATCGAGAGCCAAAAGCTTTGTGCATCGTTTTCCATAGTTCTGAAGTGAATCGTGCATCCTGGTCCGAAATAATAGAGGTTGGCACTCCGTGCCTTGAAACAACTTCTTTCAAGTAGATGTCTGCTAGAGTGGAGAACTTATCCGTTTCTTTGATAGCCAAGAAATGAGCAGACTTGGTGAGTCGATCCACGATCACCCAAATAGCATCATTCCCACGCTAGGATCTAGGCAGGCCAGTAACAAAATCCATGGAAATTTCTTCCCATTTCCACTGCGGTATCTTAGGTTGCTGATGTAGGCCTGAGGGTTTCTGGTACTCTGTCTTGACTCTCGCACAAGTCAAACATTTGCCGACGTATGTTGCTATGTGGGCCTTCATGCTAGGCCACCAATATGTAGTTCTGATGTCGTGGTACATTTTATCTGAACCTGGGTGTACCGAGTAGCAAGACTTATGAGCTTCATCCATCACAAGTTCTCGTAAACTGCCATACAGTGGAACCCAAATACGCCCTGTTACATAGTAGGCGCCGTCTTCCTTCTGTTCTAATCGTTGCCTTGATCCGCGTAAGGCTTCAGCCTTGACGTTTTCTGTTTTCAATGCTTCAACCTGAGCATTTCGTATCTGTGCAGGAAGATCAGACTGAATAGTGAGCTGCAAAGCTCGTACACGCCTAGGTAGAGTGTCTTTCCGACTGAGGGCGTCAGCCATAACATTGGCTTTGCCTGGATGGTACTTGATAGCGCATTCATAATCATTAAGTAACTCGACCCATCGTCGTTGACGCATGTTCAATTCCTTCTGCTTGAAGATATGCTCGAGACTCCTGTGATCGGTGTAAATAGTGCACTTGGTACCGTACAGGTAATGTCGCCATATCTTAAGCGCAAAAACAACAGCTCCCAGCTCTAAATCGTGCGTCGTGTAATTCCGTTCATGAATTTTGAGTTGTCGCGAAGCGTAGGCAATAACTTTATCACGCTGCATCAATACACAACCAAGCCCCTGTATCGATGCGTCACAATAGACCACAAAATCGTCTGTGCCCTCTGGCAGTGAGAGAATAGGCGCGCTGCAAAGCCTATCCTTTAAGTACTGAAAAGCGGTTTCCTGTGAATCTCCCCAACGGTAGGTGACACCTTTCTGTGTCAGCATAGTAAGTGGCTGTGCGATCTTCGAAAAGTCTTTAATGAATCGTCTGTAATACCCTGCCAAACCCAAGAATTGGCGTATTTCCGTCGGTGTACGCGGTGCAGGCCAGTTCCTGATCGAATCTACTTTGGATGGATCGACATGAATCCCATCCCTGTTCACCACATAGCCTAAGAAGTGGACTTCACGAAGCCAGAAGTCGCATTTAGAAAACTTGGCGTACAATTGTTCCTTTCGAAGAAGTTCCAAGATAAGACATAAGTGCTGCTCATGTTCCTCCTGACTCTTGGAGTAGATCAGAATGTCGTCGATGAAGACAATGTCGAACTTGTCAGGATAGGGTTTGCACACCCTGTTCATAAGATCCATGAAAACTGCAGGCGCGTTCGTAAGCCCAAATGGCATGACTAGAAACTCGTAGTGACCGTAGCGAGTTCTGAATGCTGTCTTGGAGACGTCCTCATCTCGGACTCTCAGCTGATGATAACCTGACCTTAGATCAATCTTGGAGTAGTAACTCGACCCTTGCAACTGGTCAAATAAGTCGTCACTACGAGGAAGAGGATAACGGTTCTTCACTGTGACCTTGTTCAGTTCACGGTAATCGATGCACATCCTGAAAGTGCCATCCTTCTTTTTCACGAATAATACTGGAGCTCCCCAAGGCGAAGAGCTTGGACGAATGAAGCCTTATCCAAGAACTCTTGTAGTTGCTTTGAAAGTTCTTCCAATTCAGTTGGATCTAAACGATACGGTGCGCGAGCTATAGGTGCTGCTCCTGGAGCGAGCTCGATCTGACATTCGACTTGACGATGAGGCGGTAAACCAGGTAAATCTTCAGGAAACACTTGAGGGAATTCGCGTACAACTGGAATATCCTCTATTCTTTTCTCTGTCGTCGATGCATCAGTAACAAGTGCCAAAATGGCAGCATGCCCCTTTCGTAAACATTTCTGAGCCTTCAAGAAAGAGATGATGCCAACCACAGCACCACTCTTGTCGCCTTGAACTTCGAGAGGTACCTTACCCGAACGAGGAATACGAATGATCTTCTCTTTACATATGATCTTTGCTTGCTGCTTGGACAACCAATCCATGCCGATGACGATGTCGAAACTACCCAAGACTAGGGAATGAGGTTGATGGAGAGTGTCTGACCAACTAAGACGAGGTTACAACCCTTGACTACCAGAAGATTGCTGACCAGTGCTCTGATAGTCATCAATCTTTCGCTACCGTGCCTGAGACTGAACTGAAGTTGAACCCTTGCTGAAGGTTCCATCCCACCTTCTCTTGTTGTCACTGGGAATAGCAGAAGTAGTAGTAGTAGCACCAATGCGTCTAGGCAGCTTGTTCTTTTCCACTACCTGATCTGTGAGGCGATGAGCAAGATGAGTAACATCCTGGATAGTAGCAAGGGTGGCCGATGTCACATAACTTTGAATCTCCGAGGCTAGACCCTTGAGGTACAATTCGATACGCTTGATCGGAGGGTCCACCATGGTTGGACACAAGATGGTCAGTTCGTTCGACCGTTTCGTATAAGCTTCAATCTCTGACCCCGTCATCTTCAAATGATAAAGCTCCACTTCCAACTTGTGGATGTCATCGCGTGTGTAGTATTCTCGTTTTTAATGAGTTCCTTAAAATCGTTCCAAGGGGTGGCGTTAGCAGCTGCCAGCCCTAATATCTGAACTTGCGCGTTCCACCAGGTTAGTGCGATTCCTTCCAACGTGCCAGTGGCGTACTTGACCCTGCGTGCCTCAGGGCATTCACACATCTCGAATACTGACTCGAGCTTCCCAACTCAATGGAGTAGTCCCACTGCTCCTTCTGTGCCACTGAATGTGCTTGGACGACAGTCCATGAAGTTCTTGAATGTGAAGACAGGTTGCTGTGCGTTCTGACCCGTTGCGCGAGAAAGATAGGTCAAGGTTAAGCGCGAGAGTTGGGTCACGAGAGTAGGATCTAACATCCTAGGATAGGTCTGAAATAGCAGGTTATACCTCCTGCTTGTGCGGCTGCAAACGCCGCAGCAACTTGTTCGTTAATGAGAGCCGTCAACTGGGCTTGAGTCATGTTAACACGTCCAGACATGATCGAACAGTAAAGGTAGCATAAGTATGAATGGTTCGCGAGTAGTGCGATGATAGAAGAGTGTAAGCACGTAGGTATTCTCATGCAATAGTGTCATGTGTATCTAAGCATACTACGAGCAAAGTTCTATACATTTCTAGCAAGCAGGTAATAAACATAAACCTTATTACCTAGAATGTTGAGTCTTGCACGTGGAGCGAAGCGTCGTTGTGGATCGTTGAGAGCACTGTTCTGGTTATAGTCCGGTTTTAATAAAAACGTTTTCCCATATTAAAACCAAGTTCTCTATAACCAATGGCTCTGATACCAATCTGTCACACCCCCAAAATCCACCTGCGGAATACCACCGCTTGGGAGCGTGACATGACCAGGATCAAGCCACCAATCATATCGAACATGTAATTAATATCAAGTAAAATAAATGTAAACCAATCATTCAATACGATAGGTGTTCAAAACATAATCATAGTTTCAAAGTGTAGCGGAAGAATAAGTATGAAAACCCAATGTGTAACATAAGTTCAAATGTTTAAATGTTTTAACATGGCATCCACGATCCATGCTCCACAACGACCTGCTCCTTCCTGTGCAAGCTCCATGTATCTAACGACCTGCAAGGCATGTAACAGAGGATCAACAACTAGTTGAGCGAGTTCACAGTTTATAGTTCAGTAATTGTAATGGTATAGTAAGCCTTGTGTTCGTTCATTAAGTCATGTATCGTACTAGTTCGTATCGCAACCCTCTAGGCATGTATGCGAAGATTAGGGAAAATTCTCAAGTATTCTAGACTAGGTATGTTTGTATCGCGGCCACCCGGCACCTGTGCGAAGTTTTAGTGTATAGTTTGCAGCCTTCCTAGGCATGTGTGCGAAGATTAGTCATATTATCGCAGCCAACCCTGGCATGTGTGCGAAGATCAGTCATATTATCGCAGCCAACCCTGGCATGTGTGCGAAGATCAGTCATATTATCGCAGCCAACCCTGGCATGTGTGCGAAGATCAGTCATATTATCGCAGCCAATCCCGGCGTGTGTGCGAAGATCAGTTCTATAAGCATCACTAGTCTAGCAGTATCTTAATCAATCACCTTCCTCACCCGAGGATCATATCATCACGTTCCATTATCTAGAGAAGTACAAATAAATAAACCAATCCCATTCCCACCCTGGGAACCCCATGCCTTGGTTGTGTGAACTCACCTTGGTTTGCTCGGTATGCTATGCTCTAGGGTTTATCAAATGTCTAAGTCCGTTACACACGACCTAGGATATGTTGCACATGATACGATGTAAGTGTTTGCATCAAATTAGGGTTTGCAAGTCATTGATAATCAAGTAACTGTGTTTTATGTGCTTATTGTGTACAGGATGAAATCACATAGACCGATTCATACATGCAAGATCATACAGTTGCATTCAGTATCATACGATTATATACAGAATCATACGTCACGTAAGCAGTTAATCGTATTCACAAAATTCATGCGTCGCGTCTTTGATTACACAGTTTAAATCTCACGTGGATGTTAATCTAATTGTCACTGTTAACATACTTAACATGTTACATCGTTATCAAGCTTAACAGATTTAACAGAGTTTGTGGTTTAACATAGTGACATTCCCATCTTAACAGCTTCCACATGTTACAACATACATCTCAGGGCCTCATATAAAACACACACCAAAATCAGACAGGGCCTTGCCCTTCATAAAACTCAGACAAGTGTGGGGGGGGCTTCCCCTGTTTAAAAGTCGGATATGGGGTAATCCCTTTAAAATTCGGACCAAAGGGGGTGGGGGCTCAAAAGGTCGGACAAGGGTTTGAGGGGGGCCAAAACTCGGACAACCATATATGTGACAAGAACTCGGACAACATAAGGGGTTAAAACTCGGACACCCCTTAGTTAACACAAAGTCGGACTAGAGTGGCTCACATAACTCGGACCATACCCACCCCTTTAAACTCGGACCTCATGAATCAAGTTAAAGCTCGGACAACAAACATCATCTAAAAGTCGGACTAGGGTCAGCCACAAAAGTCTGATCATGCTATTTATTCATCAAGGTCGGACCTTGTTAATACTTTACACAAAATTCGGACAAGTATCATCTTTAAAAGTCAGACAAGGCATTTTGTTCAAAACTCAGACAACTTTCTTAAAATTCGGACAACAAGAACAATTATAAAACTCAGACAACACATTCAATAAAACTCTGACTAACATATCAATCACTCGATCTTTGAAATTAAAGCAGTTACGTTTCTTGGTTTCGAACCCTAATTTCATACATATTGACGGCAGAATCATAACCAATCAACCTATGATCAACAACAACAATCATTACAGGAACAATCTATCAAACATACAACTAATCATCATCATCAATAATTCAGAATCAAATCAAAATCACAGAAGTATCATATGGAAGCTAGGGTTTTCATGAACACATAATCAAGAATTGATACAATCAAACAATCAATTAGGGTTTACAAGTATTACAATGATCAATAAACAATTACCTTGAATGATTCTAGAGAAAATGTGGAATCAAAGTGTTGAATGTCTTGTGCCAATGATGATGGTGATAATGATTGCTAGAGGATTAGAGAATACAGTACGTGCTTGGATTTTTGTGAAAATGATTAGTGAAAAAGGGGTTAGGGTTAAGTATAGTTTAAGTTTCACTAATAACTCTTTACACCCTTTCTTATTATATTTTACAATAGTGCACCATCTCAAACAATTTCACAGTTTCACCAAGTTCACATATTTGACAAGTCTATCACAATTAACACATAACCATGCACAAACACACAATACACTTCATTGAATCAAAACGTATACAATTCCATAGCAATCAATTGTGCAAATAACCAACTAAACAATACATGAACGTGCAATAAATGCGAAATAGAAATCTTGGAAATTCGAGTTGTCACAATCAGCATAGCTCTTTTGTCTGCTCCTAGCCTTGATCAAGTTATCACGGATCTGAAGAATCTTATCCATCATTTCTTGAACAATCTCAGGGCCAGTGAACTGCTTTTCCCCAACCTCATGCCAGCTGAGAGGGGATCCGCATTTTCGCCCATATAAAGCTTCGAAAGGAGCCGTCTGAATACTTGAATGGTAGCTATTGTTGTACGAGAATTCTATCAATGGTAAATGTACATCCCAGTTACCACCAAAGTCAATGACACAAGAACGGAGCATATCCTCTAGGGTTTGAATAGTACGCTCGGTCTGTCCATCCGTCTGAGGATGAAAAGCCGTGCTAAGATTCAAGTGCGAACCCATAGCGGACTGAAATGTTTGCCAAAGACGTGAAATAAAACGACCATCATGGTCAGAGATTATGTCCAAAGGTACGCCATGACGGCTTATAATATCATCGGTATAGACTCGAGCAAGCTTCTCCACTTTGTAATCCTCACGAATGGGGAGAAAATGAGCGGATTTGGTCAAACGGTCAGTAATCACCCAGATACTATTGTGACCTTTAGAGGTACGGGGTAGCTTAGTAATAAAGTCCATAGCAATGCTATCCCATTTCCAGACAGGGATTTTAGGTTGTTCCAAGAGTCTAGAAGGACGCTGGTGTTCAGCCTTTACCTTCGAGCAGGTAAGGCACTTAGACACATATATAGCAATGTCCCTCTTCATACCAGGTCACCAATAAGTCGTACGCAGATCCTGGTACATCTTATCAGCACCTAGATGTATAGAGTAACGGGATTTGTGAGCCTCGATCATAATGAGCTCACGGAGATTATCGTGATCTGGCACTGTTGGTACATAATGTCTATCGCCTACGTCATCAGTCTGAGTCATGTCAGTAGCATGTAATAGGGTTAAAAGTGTAATTTTATATGTATTGTACCAGTTAACACAAAGTGGCCATTGTAAGGCCAGGTCGCACGAATTGGACTTTGCCAATTCGTGCGAAGTGGTCAGGTGTATTCCATGCGAACTGTTTTTCCTATATATAGGCATGTTGGGTTTTTCATTTGAAACATTCTGGTGAAGTCTGACACGAAGTGCTGCCGCATTCTCTGCATGTAAAAACGTTTTATATCAATGGAAAACCAGTTTAAAGTGTATTTCTCTGCTTCTACTCACATTCTAACACCAATTCAAGGTTACTAGATTGTTTATGCGTCTCTAGCGACCTAGAGTTGACTCAGAACGACTCGTATTGATCGAATCTCGATCCTACAAGTGGTATCAGAGCTCAGGATGAGTCAAATCAGTTGAATCAGTGTTTTGAATGGTTTAGAACTCTCTACTTCTACTCTTTCTTGGATTTTTGGACAAATTCACGGACAAAATGGACTGAATTTTGGATATAAAGTGTAAAACACCATTTTAATCAATCCTTCAAAGTTACAGACCTTAATTCGGACTAAAATTGATCAAAAAGTGTCAAAAACTTCAGATCGTGTGAAAATGTGTCAAGTCGTGTGAAAATACTGCTCAGTTCGTACGTAATAAATCAGATCGTTTGAATTGTTGTCAGTTTGTTTGAAAATCCAGTCCAGCTCACACGAGTTGGACCTGTTCACTTGAAAATTCAAATTGTCTGATCACCTCGCACGAATTGAGGTCCAGATCGTGTGAAATTGCTTCATTTCGCACAAATTGGAAACTTTTTACTCACCTCGCACGAATTGATATACCAGTTCGTTTGAAACTGTCAGGTCGTTTGAAACTTCAAATCGTTTGAAGTTCAGTTCATTTGAATCCAGTCCGTTTAAGAATTCAGATTATGTAGAAGTCAGATCGCTTGAAAAGTAATTTTTTAAAAACTTAGAAAATTTTTCGAAACTGTTTTCAAAGTTTAAAATTGATAACCAAGAATTTTATAACACGTTTTTTGGAGGGGGAATAACAGCAACTCAAACTCCAGCGAGTATTGCACAGAACGTAAACATGGAGAACGAGCTTGGTAGAATGCAAAAGCCACCAAAGCTTCTCAATATCGAAGATTATTCGGGATGGCAAGATAGGTTTAAAACATGGGTACATGCAAATCATCTTGAGTGTTGGATGAAAATTGAGACAAAGTATGTACCTCCGACGAATGGAGCGAGTATTGAGAAAACAATTGGCAACGTAACCCCGGTTGAATAGGATAGTTTTAAAGCCGAGAAGAAAATGATGAGTATCTTGCAGCAAGCCATCAAAGAAGATATTTTGGTTTTGCTACAACATCAGAATGACTCGCAGTCTATCTGGAAAGCACTAAAAATCAAGTTTCTTGGAAGTGTTTCGATGATAAAGAGCAAAACGGCATTACTGAAAAAGGAATTTGATATTTTTACGGGTATTAGGGGTGAGTCAACAAAAGAGTTGATCGAGAGGTATTGTCATTTGGTTGTAGAGATGAAGCGTTTGAACATTACCAAAACAGATGAAGAGTGGGTTGACATGTTGGCAGATGCTTTACCGCATGATGAGTGGGGCACATATTTGTTGGTTTGGAAAATAACTTGGAATATGTTGGTTTCAATCTAAGCACATTCATCGAGAAAATTGAATCGCATGAGCTTGAACTTAAAAAGATTAGAAAAATGAAACCTGCTAATGAACAACAAGATGTTCAGTTGTACTACAAAGGAAGCTCATCTGCAACATCTACCCCAAGTCCAAAAATTCAGACAGCATTTAGTGATGATTTTACATCTGGAGTTTCTCAAAGCACACCAAGCAACAGCCATTCACCGTTTACAAGCTACGAACCAAATCCTAAGGTTCAGAGTTCACAAGAACAAGCTTATACTTAAAGCTCTTCAGGGTCAAACAATCAAAGTTACGGTCAAGGGACTCAGTGCAATATAGCTGTGAACATCAAGAATGGTCAAGATTTTACAGAATCAGCAGCAAAACAGCATATAGCACTACTTGCTTCAGTACTTGAGTCCTATGAAAGTCTTGTTGCCGAGAGAATTGGTAATCCTGACATGACGAAAGAAGACTACGATCAGATTGACCTAGAGGAGCTAAAACTCATAGACATCAAATGGGGTATGGCAAGTCTTGTAAGAAGAGCACAAAGGTTCATGGAAATAACCGGACGAAACAGTCTCGCAGGACCTGATTGTAAGCTTGGATTTGACAAAGCGAAGGTTACTTGCTTCAAATGCAAAGAAAAACGGCATTTCAAACGTGAGTGTCCAAACAGGGAAGTAAACAATCATCAGAATCCATTCGCAAATGACTACTACCGACAAGCAATCTATCACAAAAATAGTCAACAACCATTCAATCCAAGACCTCAAATTGAAAATAAAGCAGAAAAGGCTCTTTTGGTTTATCAGGATGATGAGAAGATTCCGGAAGGGTTTAGTTGGGATAAATATGTTCCTGGTGAGGGTCTTGCTATGATGGCGGAGATTAATAAAGAGCCAGAATGTGTTGTTAAAGCTGAGGAAGTCGGTGAAGTGATGAGAGTCTGGCAAAGCTTGAAGAGGCAGCAGCAGAAGTTTATTATTATCAATCAGAACAGGAGGTTATTGCTAATTCTTTTAAATCTATAATGCCTTCTAACATGTTTGATTCTTTTGCAGGTTTCTTCAGCGAACCAACTACAGGTTTCTGTCCACAATATGAAGTTGAAAAAACTACTTTTCAAGAGATAATCGATGTCTCAAAAGAAATGACTGAAGAAACTCTGAAAGATATAGCTGACAAAGCACTGACGGTCAAGTTGCAAGAGGTAGACAAAACTCAAGAGTCAGTGTCTGTAGAAAAGGAGTCAGTCAAAAAGGAGTCAATTGATAAGGAGTCAGTCGAAAAGGAGTTTGAGTTCAAATCAGAAAATGTGGATATCAAATCAGGAGAAAAATCAGAGTCTGAGTCTGAAGGGTTTGGTAAACCGGAAATTAAAACTGATAAAGAAGAAAAGGTTTTTGAAAAAGTTGATCAAATTCCTAAAACACCATGCGAAAACTTTTTAAAACCCTGCATGGATTGTTTTGAAAAAGACAAACAGTTTCAAGAATTGAAAAAATATACCGACAAAGTAAAATTCGATCTTTATGATGTGAAAGAAGCTTATGATACTTTATCACATTCAATTAAAATGATTCAAAATGAAAGTATAGAAAATGATAAAGTTGTTAATTTGCTCAAAGGAACGGTCATGGAAAAGCATATGGAAATTAACATTCATCTGGACACAATCGCATCTTTGAAAAAGGAACTTGAATTGATGCGTATTGAAACAGAAAGAGTTGATAAGAAATTGATCAGTTATATTTCTTCATCTTATGTGATTGATCAGATTGTTCCCCAACAACCTAATGCTAAACCTGCTTTCAACAATGTTCCACCCCCAATGTGGAATCATTATACACAGAAATATCCAGATGGGGTGGAAGCAGCTTTGAATCTCAAGTTGAGAACTGTAGAGAATGAGTTACCGGAAAACATTGATGTTACATTCTCTCCGTCTGACACAGACAACGAGTCATAAGTGACTAAAACTGTTGTTGACCAAGTGTTGGATGAAGAAAGTGATAACTCTGATTTCGGAACGGTTAAAACTCAGTTGGAGAATTCCAATTCTGATTCTAAAGATGACGGAAACTTTCTTGATAAGTTCATACCAAAATCAGATAAAGTTATGGATGACGATTCGATCATTGTGGCTTACACGATGACCGGAGCTGACAAACTATATACTGATTTTGAGTATCCGATTCAGAATGCAAAACTGGAAAATGTTGAAAAGGTTTATAAGCTTGTGGAAATTGATATTTCAGAAGTCAACAACAACACGTTTCTATCAAAACTGAAAAAATCTTTTGTGAAACAACAACCAAACAACCCGGGAAAGAAAGAATGGGTGGGTAACAATGGTCATAACAAAAGACATGGTAACAATTTCAAAAAGAAAGGTGTTGGTTTTGAAAGAAAATGGCTAAGAAAGATGTTAAGCCAAATGAAAAGTTGAGTGATGTGTTTGTGGCGGGTAAGAATACAGTAGCTGAAAAAGATTATATCTTTAGTCAGAAAGCAGTTGATGATTTCAATGCAGCCAAAAAGTTGAAAGATGAGACCAACAGATCCACTTTTGGTTAATATGACAAAAGAATCTGTTATCGCTGCAATGAAATTGGTCACATGGCCAAACAGTGTGTTAAAAGGATTGAAAAACCAGTTCTCCAGAAACCCAAACCTAAAACTTCAAATGATGTTAAGGGAAAAACACCGATGGTTTCCCCCGTGCGTATTCTGAAACGCGATGAATCTTTGAAGTCCGGGGACAACCCAAAATCAACCTTTGAGATTGGTGAATCTTCAAAATCTCCAAAGACTTCAAAGGTTTATCCTAAAATGAAGATTTTTCAAAATCAATCATGGGTGGAGAAACCTAAACAATCGTTTGAAGAAAAGAAAATGGAAAAGGTTTTAAAATCTGAATCAAAAGTTTTTGCAACCGATGTTGAAGAACTTGAGTTTGAATTAGACAAATTGATTGAAGAATTCCCACCTATCAAGGAGGGAACTCTAAAATCAAAACCCAAACCTGATGTTCCAAATGTTATCTTTAATCTTCCAAAAGTTAATCAAGTAGCTCAGGATATTGTATTTGGCAGTGTTCCAAATGTTAAAAAATCTTGGGCATCTTTGTTTAACTAAAAGTTGATTGATGTGTGTAGGGGCTTCCGAGGTCGATCATCTCCAAGTGGATCATGGATAGCGGTGCCTCGAGGCACATGACTGGGATGTTAGCACTACTCTATGATGTCAAATCAATTAATGGAGGATATGTTGGGTTTGCTGGAACTTAGGGAGGAAGAATAGTTGGTGAAGGAATTCTTACCAATGGAGTTGTAACTTTTGATAAAATGAACTACATCGCTGAACTAGAAAACAATCTGTTGAGCATATCGTAGATTTGTGACAACTCGTTCACAGTTCGTTTTACAAAAAATGAGTGTTTGATCATTAAACTAGGTTTTAAAATTCCAAAAGATATGGTGTTGATGCGCGCTCCTTGTGAAAACGATTTGTATGTCCTAGACATGAGCGTCGCAACAACATCAGACAAAAAGGCACAATGTTTTGTAACTAAAACAAAAGCAACTGAAAAAGAATCAATAATGTGGCATCGTAAGATGTCACATTCATGTAAGAAAAATGAATTTCTTAGTTCACAATGATCTTGTTGAAGGTGTAAATTTGAAAATTTTCCATCTGAATGATGATTGTGTAGAATGCAAAAAGGGTAAGCAAACGAAGAAGTCATACCCAAAGAAGCTCTAGAACTTCATCAGACTACCGCTCGAAAGACTCGATATGGATCTTTTCAAACCGGTAAATGTGAAGAGCGTAAGTGGAGATCTGCATTGTCTAGTGGTCACTGACGACTATACAAGATTTTCATGGGTGATGTGTCTCTAAAGAAAAGATGAAACATTTGATTCGTTGATGATTTTATTCAAAAAGATGGAGACGCTGTACAAACTGCCGATCAGATGAATTCGAAGCGACAATGCAACCGAGTTCAAAAACAACCGTATGCTCGAATTTTGCAATGACAAAGGCATTCTTCATGAATTCAGCGCACCGTATACTCCACAACAAAACGGTGTAGAAGAATGAAAGAATCGCACACTGATCGAAACAGCTCGAACTATGCTAGCCGATTCCAAATTGCCGATACTCTTTTGGAGTGAAGCAGTTGCTGCAGCATGTTACACGCTAAATCGTGTTCTTACAGTAAAGAAGTACAAGAAAACCTGCTTCGAATTACTTCATCGCTATAAACCAAATCTGAAATTCTTAGAACCTTTTGGATCACCATGCACATTTATTGATCCAGATGGTAAATTTGGTGCAAGAGTTAACGAAGGTTTTTTTGTAGGTTATGCGAGTCCACTGAAGAGAGTATTTGTTCCATGCTTGGGGAAGGTTATACAAGTTCAGCGTGTTGACTGTCAGAAGTTTACTGCTCCGGAACAACTTCCCGGAAACAGGTTGCTGTTTGATTATAATAAACTCTGGGAGTCGTTCCATTTGCCAACAGAGCCAAGTGAGGAGGAACTGGCATTATTATACCAACAACAACAATCTATGTCACAAGAACAAGTGCCAAGACCGTTGGTAGTTTCTCCGCCCACCAAGGGTTCAAATGATCATGAGACCGGTCCAAGTGGAACTGCACATGAACCCCCAGAAGAACCAGCTCCAATATTTGACCAGTCTGACGACTCAGAATCAGAAGTCGATCCGATTTTTGATGAGGAACCAAATATTGCGTCTTCAGAAGCTGTTAATCACACGGGAGATCAGGAAATAACAAATTTGTAATCGGAAGTGAGCGTACCTGATTCAGTCATGCCAAAAACTTTGTCTTACCATCCATCAGAACAAATCATTTGTGATCTTCAAAGTGGCATTAAAACACGTGATCAAATCAACAAAGGGCTTACATGTTTTTATTCATCTATCGCTCCTTTACAAATAGACTTCTCATTGAAATGTTTTATCTCGCAGGTTGAGCCGAGAACATATAAAGAAGCATTGACCGAGGAAAGTTGGGTAAATGCAATGCAGGAAGAGCTATTGCAGTTTGAAAAACTTAGATTGTTGAAGTTGGTTGATCTCCCAGAAGATCAGAAACTGATCAAGACCAAGTGGGTCTTCAAGTGTAAACGAGATGATAGATGGGTCATTGTAAGGAACAAAGCACGTTTGGTAGTCCAAGGTTTTAGTCAGCAAGAAGGCATCGACTTTACTGAAGTGTATGCGCCCATTGCTCGACTCGAGGCAATTAGAATCTTCCTGGCATTCGCGTCTTGGAAAGGATTCAAGGTCTACCAACTAGATGTCAAATCTGCATTCCTTTACGGAAAGATCAAAGAAGAAGTGTACGTCAGACAACCACCGGGGTTTACTAATCCAGTGCACAAAAACAACGTGTATCTACTCGACAAAGCGTTATACGGACTACACCAGGCCCCGAGAGCCTCGTACGAGACGCTTTCCCAACATCTGCTGGCCAACGGGTTCATCAAAGGGACTGTCGATAGCACTTTGTTCAGAAAAGAGGTTACAGGGCATCTACTCATCGTGCAGATATACGTGGATGACATAATCTTCGGATCGACGAACGACGAATTGAGCAAGGAGTTCGAGAAGGTTATGAAGAAAAAGTTTGAATTCAATGGGGGAGATGAAGTTCTTCCTAGGGCTTAAGGTGGAGCAAATGCCCGATGGAATCGTCATACACCAGACAAAATTTGTGAATGATGTGCTGGACAAATTCAACATGTCCGAATCTACTCCAACATCAACCCCCTGGCTCAAAATCATGGGATATGTCCGGATGAAAGTGGTGAAAAAGTTTATGAGACGCACTATCGGTCGATCATTGGATCATTAATGTATCTGACTGCGTCACACCCGGACATCATGTATCCAACTTGCCTTTGCGCCCGATATCAGTCAAGTCCAAAACAGTCACACATGACGATTGTGAAGAGAATTTTACGGTATCTTAATGGTTGCCCAAGCACTGGTTTGTGGTATCCTAAATCTGGTGACTTTTCTCTTACTGGTTTTGCTGATTCTGACTTCGGAAGCTATAAGCTAAATGCAAAGTCCACAACTGCTGGTTGCCAGTTCTTCGGAACTCGACTAGTCACTTGGCAGTGCAAGAAAAAAACCACAGTCACTCTCTCAACATGTGAGGCTGAATACGTTTCAGCTTCCAGCTGTTGCTCTCAGATCCTTTGGATCCAACAGCAAATGAGGGACTATGGTTTGCAGTTCTTGGATACTCCAATCTTTCTGGACAATGAGGCAGCAATTAATATAACTAAAAATCCGGTGCATCACTCTAAAACAAAACATATTGAGATTCGACATCATTTTATTCGCGATTGTTACGAGAAAAAATTGATTCGAATTGATCATAAACACACCGATGATTTGAGAGCTGATTTTTACACAAAACCCTTTGATAAAACTAGATTTAACTATCTTTTAAAATTAAACGGGTTGAAAAATTTGTTTTCTGGGAGGGTAATAGAGTGTGAAGCCGAGGAGGACGGCGATCAGAAGTGATCTGCGTCTTGTTGTCAAGTTTCTGTACAGTTTTATTTTCTTCTTTTGATAAAACCAAAAACACAAAAATATGTTTTTTTGATTTTAGGGGGAGAAAGTTTGCAGAAAATACAAAAACATGATAAAAGTTCAAAATCCAAAAACATTGAAAAATCAAAAAATGAGTTTTGTTGTGAAAAAAGGGGAAATGATAGTACATCAGCTAGATAGTTGCAGTACGCTAAAGAAATGTATAGTTTATTTGTGTTAAGCAGTCTCGCTGATGGTATGCCGATAGGTTTTTACACATTTAGTAAGTTTGTTTGGGATATAAACCTAAATCATTTCTTGCTTATTATGTGGGGAACATCTCTCGGATATATAGGTAACCCCTGAAATCCTGTTTGAAAGGCTCTATTTCTGACATACTAGGTCTTTGTACGTGATGATATCTGGGATATTTACCAGGACTTCTAATTTTGCTGAAGCAATAGCCTAGTCCTCGTATAATACTCTTCACTGCTTTATTCTTAAAGCTCACCCTCAGCATAAAAAATGATGAAACATTGAAAAATGCTAATCAGGTGCTGTTGAAAAGAAGATCCCCAAAGGGGACCCACCTAAAGTCGAGCCATCATCTCTCTGATTGAACGGAAGTTCTAGCCTGAGCTCTCATGGCCTCGCATTCACCCATTACAGATATCATTAGTGTGCACTCACCTGTAAGGCTGAATATAGTGGTCTGGATACGGGAGTATATTCTGAAGTGGTACACGCGTATAAGTTAAGCCTTTAAAACACTAATTCGTATCCTAAACAGATTGAAATTTGTGTGAGAATTTAAATTGGATCAGTATATCGGCAATCACTGTGAATTGTTTAATGCTTATTATGAAATCAAAGCTTAACGGTACTTGTAACTTGTCAGCAGCTGATATGATCCCCTAACACGCTCACAAAAAATATGTTTGCACAGTTTTCCAGTTTCTTAAAATCCAAAAAGATCTCCTATTTGTTTAGCAAAATATTACAAAAACCAAAAAGATTTGATATTTCATCTTATTTTTCGACAACAGGCGTTAGGGATCTGATGATCAAAGTCTCACAGTGCTAAACAAGTTGGATCTTTTGGGTTGGATAAGAAAAACTTTATGAAATGTGTTGGTAATTGCTCGAAAAGTTTAAAAGTTCATTAATTTGAACTTAATTTGTTTCAGAATGTTAGCGAGATCATAAATCAGTCAGCCAAGGTCATTAACTTGGACTTGGCAGGCTAAACAGTTGACCAGGGTCATTAACTTGGACTTGGTTAACTGGGTGTGGTGGTAAATAGTTAAAAATAAAAAGTTGAAGCCGATCAAGCTGATATTGATATTTTGAAAGTTTAGAAAGTTGTTACTGAAGAAGCCAAAGCACCATGAGGAGAAATTCAAATCTCTGTGAAGAAGTTTTTGAAGACAGGCTGACTGAAGACTACGGCAATATCCAAGGGGGAGTTTGTTGGTACATAATGTCTATCGCCTACGTCATCAGTCTTAGTTGTGTCAGTAGCATGTAATAGGGTTAAAAGTGTAATTTTATATGTATTGTACCAGTTCGCACGAAGTGGCCATTGTAAGGCCAGGTCGCACGAATTGGACTTTACCAATTCGTGCGAAGTGGTCAGGTGTATTCCATGCGAACTGGTTTGCCTATATATAGGCATGTTGGGTTTTTCATTTGAAACATTCTGGTGAAGTCTGACACGAAGTGCTGCCGGATTCTCTGCATGTAAAAACGTTTTATATCAATGGAAAACCAGTTTAAAGTGTATTTCTCTGCTTCTACTCACATTCTAACACCGATTCAAGGTTACTAGATTGTTTCCGCCTCTCTAGCGACCTAGATTTGACTCAGAACGACTCGTATTGATCGAATCTCGATCCTACAGGCACCCAGATGCGATTTAGATAGCACTAAAGACCATCAGATTTAGTTTCGAGCTGATTCACATTAGCGCCATGAACTTCAACAGTTAGCCTTCCTTCATTTGCTGACGAAAACTGAGCTTCACGAATATTAGCATGAAGATCACTAGATAAACGAATAGCCTTGAAATGAATTTTATGACTGAGGGTGTCGGCTACTACATTTGCCTTGCCAGGATGATAGCGAATTTCGCAATCATAGTCGTTGAGCAACTCCACCCAACGTCTCTGTCGCATGTTCAGCTCTTTCTGGTCGAAGATATGTTGAAGGCTCCTATGGTCAGTGAAGACCACACACTTTGTACCATAAAGGTAGCGTCGCCAGATCTTTAACGCAAAAATAACCGCACCAAGCTCCAGATCATGAGTAGTGTAGTTTTTCTCATGTACTTTGAGCTGACGAGAGGCATAAGCGACAACCTTGTCCCGCTGCTTGAGCACACAGCCCAATCCACGGTTCGAGGCATCACAATATACCACAAAATCGTCGTTGCCATCAGGTAGAGTTAAAACAGGAGCATTACACAAAATATTCTTAAGAGTCTGAAAGGACTCTTCTTGTTCGGGACCCCAAACAAAAGGTTTCTCCTTTCGGGTTAGAGTAGTAAGAGGAACAGCGATTTTAGAGAAATCCGCGATGAACCGGCGGTAGTAACCCGCCAATCGTAGAAAAGAACGAATCTCAGACACGGATTTAGGCGTACACCAATTCTTCATTGCCTCGATTTTCGAAGGATCAACATGAATACCCTGACTACTAACAATATGACCTAGAAACTGCACTTCATCAATCCAGAACTCACACTTAGAAAATTTAGCATACAGACGTTCACCACGTAAAAGTTCGAGCATAAGACGTAGATGGAGAGCATGATCAACTTTAGACTTAGAATAAATAAGAATGTCATCAATAAAGACTATAACAAAACGATCCAAATAGGGCTTACAGACGTGATTCATAAGGTCCATGAACACTGCAGGTGCGTTGGTCAAGCCAAAAGGCATGACTACGAACTCGTAGTGCCCATATCGAGTACGAAACGCTGTTTTAGGAATTTCATCTTCTAGGACACGCGGTTGATGATATCAAGAACGTAGGTCAATCTTTAAGAAACACAACGCGCCTTATAATTGGTCAAACAAATCATCAATGCGAGGTAGAGGGTAACGATTCTTCACGGCAAGCTTATTCAGTTCACGATAGTCGATACACATACAGAAGGAACCATCCTTCTTCTTGACGAATAACACAGGAGCAACCCACGGGGGGTACTTGGACGAATAAAACCCTTATCGAGTAACTCCTGGAGTTGGCTAGACAACTCTTGCATCTCCGAAGGTGCAAGGCGGTAAGGAGCCCTGGCGACAGGAGTCACACCAGGTACGAGATCAATACGAAAGTCAATGGATCTTGGAGGAGGAAGACCAGGAAGATCTTTAGGAAAGACATCAGCGAAATCACACACCACTGGAGCGTCGCATATGTTCTTCCCTTTGCCTTTTTGTTCCACTACGTGGGCCAAGAAGGCAGGGTTCTGTTTTCGTAAGCTTCTACTCGCTTGTATGCATGACATCAATCTCAGTCCTTTTGAAGGTCGGTCTCCATAGACGATCAAAGTGTCACCAGAGGGAAGAGGAAGACGAACAAGTTTCTCGTGACAAACGATCTCGGCATAATTCTTACGCAACCAATCCATACCGATAATAACGTCAAAGCTACCCAAACGCATGGGTATGAGATCAATAGCAAACACATGATTGTTAAGAGTCAGGGAACAATCACGCACGGTAGAATTAACAAGAATCGATTTACCATTGGCGACCTCAACAGAGAACGACTCAGGTAACTTGGAGCGTGTATAGTTTAACAAAGATTCAAATTCCATGGACACAAAGCTTTTATCGGCACCAGTATCAAATAGGATCGAAGCGTAAAGGTTATTAACAAGGAACATACCATTGACAACGCCGTTGTCATTACGAGCCTAATTTGCATTTAGATTGAACGCTCGTCCACGAGCGGCTGGCTGCTGGTCCTAGTTCAGCTGAGGACACTGGTTACGGAGGTGGGTAGTATCTCCACACTTGTAGAATGCACGAACAGCGTTGACTGGCCTTGGGTTCTGCAGAGGAGCTGGAGGTGCAGGTAGAGCTGCCTGAGCTGGGGCTTGCTGGGCTGCATTAGCTTGACGACAGTAGGGAGTCGCGTGACCATAGCGATTACAGTTGGTGCATAAACGACATGCAGAAGCAGTAGGATGATGGTAGTTGCAAGTTACACACTTGGGATGAGGCCCAGTGTATTACTTCTTAGCTTCGGAAGCAGCGGGGTTAGCAGCAGTAGTGGCAGGAGCAGGTTTAGCAGCAGGGTTTGCAGCAGGAGTAATAGCATTACATCCGGAACCCTGAGATTTCCTTTTCTTGTTCTTGCTGCCGCCTGGCTGCTGGGTAACCTGATTTGCAGACTTGGAGGGAGCAGAAGTAGCAAACTGCTTATCACGCACATGGTTGTTGTTCAAACTTGCTGCCAAACGATAGACTTCTTCAATAGTTTCCAGTTGAGCTGCTTCAATAGAATCGCGCATAGAAGAAGGTAGACCATTGATGTACTTGGTTATCATTCGCTTAGGAGCCGAAACCAAGTGAGGAACGATAAGACTCAGCTGCTTAAAACGGGTAGTATAAGCCAGGTTATCATCACCAACCTGCTTCAGGTTCCAAAACTCTTTTGCAAGCTTCAATTGTTCAAGAGGAGGGCAAAACTCGAGCATCATGAGTTCTCGCACCTCAGGCCATGGAAGAGCATAGGCCTCTTCGTTCGAACGGATGTTTCTCTCATTCGACCACCACTCCAATGCTCTGCCTTGGAACATCCCAGTTGCACTCCTAGTCTTTAAGTGATCTGGGCACTCGCTGTTAATGAAGGTAACCTCGATGCTGTCGAACCACTCGAGCATAGCAGTCACCCCATCACTGCCCGTGAAAGACTTAGGGTTGCAAGAGATGAAATGTTTGTAGTTGAACTTAGTACGCTTTTGCTTCTCAGCCTTTGAGTCCACAGAGGATGGAGGAGTGTTTGATCCTTGGAGCTCAGAGACGATCTTTGGCACGACTCGGGCAAGCTGGTCGGCCATGAACGACATCATCTTTTTTGAGACTTCTCCCTGGATTTCCTGAGAGTGTTGGATAGCTTTCGAGAAGACGTCCTAAAGATCCAATAAGAGGATCGTATAAGTCTAAATTCACGAAGCCTCACAATATAGATCCACACATAATAGACTAAAGCTCAACAAGATTCACAGAATCAAGATTTAAGCTTCCACATAGATTCTAATACTATGAAACCTACGACCTTCGCATGGCACGTTGTACGAAGTTTGGCAACGTGTCAGAAATGCTTATATATAGGAAGTACCAGCGGCGTATCCACCACGCTTCGGGCACGTCGCTTCCACCTCGTACTTGGTGTCATGTTACGTGTCGTAGAACACACTCATCATCATCATTATTCAAATAGATTCACGTAGATTTCAAATAGATTCCAATAGACTCAATAGACTCCCATAGATTCAATAGATTAAATAGACCCAAATAGATTCAATAGGTTCAATAGACTTCAATAGTTTCAATAGACTCCAATAGATTCTCATAGTTTCACATAGATTCGTGCTAACAATCCATAAACAACGAAATCCCGCATGGCACGTGTTACGAAAGTTCAGAAACATGACGGAAGCACTTATATATAGGAAGTACCAGTGGCGTATCCACCATGCTTCAATCATGCCACGTCCGTCTCGTCGTCGGTGTCATGCCTTGTTAACCACCACTTTCGATTTTCACCACTTCTAGATTAACCAGATAGATTCAACCACATAAATTAACAAGGTAGCTTCAATCACTCAAACCCAAGCCTACAAAACTACGAATTTCGCTTAGCGCGTGGTACGAAGGTTTGGTAGCTTGCCAGAATCGCTTGTATATAGGAAGTACCAGCGGCGTATCCACCACGCTTCGGACATGCCACTTTCCCCCTCGTCTTTGGCGCTAGGCTATATTTCGTATTTTGTTTCTCCATCACACATACGTAGCTTACACATAGATTACACATACATAGCTTACACATAAAGTTCACGAGAGTACCCGATAGATTCCGCACAAGTTTCTCATAGAATACCCGAATAGACCTTCCATAGTTTTAGGATTCCATACCGGACACTAAATTTCGCATGGCACTTGGTACGAAAGTTGGTAACATGCCAGAAACGCTTATATATAGGAAGTACCAGCGGCGTATCCATCACGCTTCAGACACGTCACTTTCCCCTCGTATTCCATGCCATGTTACATTTACTGTCTTTCAATCACATTATCACATAGATGGCTCATAGAGTAAAGCTTCATAAATTTAGTCTGATCTGAGATTAGAATTTACGTTTCTAATTACGGACAACGTGCGAATTTGTTTAAAAATATTTCAAAACGAACGAAGATACGAGTTTAAAACCTCATAGATAAAACCACATTCATAAGAAATCGAGATAACACAAAAGCAAGATAGGCTTATAAAAGATAGGATTGTTCCGGGTAGAGGAACGACGACTAACCAAGGTGATTCGAACCACTTTCGAATTGATATATCGTGTCTTGACTTACTTAGACCAATACGTCATCGATGTTAGGCCTACGATACTCGTCCTTTTAGTCATTTCACGTACTCAATTGATCGGGAGTCACGAGACTTTGGCGAGACATGAAAATCAATGAGGGGGACTAGTTATCAAGATCTGAGTTTCACCTCTAACTTGACAACATCGTACCCTAATAGCGTTGGTACTCATCCGCAGATAAGACCCACTAGAATAATATGGAGACTTTCCATCAAGGTTTGGATCTCACTCCTGTCTTGAGGGCAAATCTCGTGCAAAAATACAAACACTGATTAACATCGTTTCCCGAGCATCAAGTGTATATTGTATCAGCCTTAGGAAAGGCATGTAAGTTTTAATAGGAACATGTGCTGCTAGGAAGCAGATATGGTAGAATGCATAAGTCTTAAACAATACGTAAGAATCAAGCTCCTAGAACTATAGACTAGGGCAAGTATTCCTACTTATCCTAATTCCCTATAGTTATGGCTCTGATACCAATCTGTCACACCCCAACCGATGGCGGAAACATCGGGGTGCGAGCACTAAGCGTTCAGATTGCTCACGAGATTCCATAACACTATTTGTTTCAATAGAATTTAGATCAAATTCATCATAACATTGTCTAAAAGTAAACATAACCAACACGAGTATCAAATACAAACCATAACGAATATTATTCAAATTGTTTCAAAAGGTTCTATGTTAACTAGGTGATGTTTCTAAGCATCTCCTAGCTTGGTTCCATGCATTCCAAAGCATCCTATCAGCCTGCAACATGTATTAAAATATCAATACAAAAGTATTGGCGAGTATACAGGTTTGATAATAGAATAATAGATTAAAACAACTCGTATCCATAGTGTAAACAATAAAACAGTTTCAGTCGTGCTAGTGTCGCAGTCCACGTAGCGATAACCCAAGTATCCCGATGCCTTAGTGTTTACCCAAGACTCAAGGTAAACTAGAATCCTCCTAACAATACCCCCCCCCCCCCGAGAATAATGGGAGAGGTGCATCTCCTATAGTGCTACTATTGTTAAGGCGGAACTACACACTCTAGATTAAACTTCACATAGCACAAAGAGTCAAGAATCAAGAATCACAAGTTTCACATAGGATAGAGCATAAGTTTCAAAGATTCGAGTTTAAGTTTCATAGAATACATGTTACACCCCAAAAGTTTAAAGTAAAAGGGGATCGAGTATACTCACCGTGATTGCTTAACAGTCGTAACTGTTATTGGATCAAAGGGAGCTCTTTTTAGAATTAGCCTGGTTAGATTATAATAGGATAAGAGTCGAGCAGAGTAACGAGGTTGAATAAAGTGTCAAACCAGCCATTGGATCGGCTGGATGTCCGATCGGATGGGTAGTCGGTTAGATGACCCTTGTGTGTGTGAGGTGACAATGTCTGCCCAATCGGATGGCCATCCGATCGGGTTGCCACTCGTTCGGGTGAGACTCAGATGAGAGGAACCAGGGTGGCTTGTCCGATCGGATGGTAATCCGATCGGATTACCACTCGGTCTGAGTGCAGGTAAATTGGTCATTCCAATCGGATGGTTGTTCGATCGGACTGCTGTCCGATCGGGTTGCCATTCGATCAGACTTCCAGGTTTTGATTATTTACCAAGAGTTTGAGAGTTTCAAGACAAAAGGCAAGTGTCACCTGATAGGGTGGCTGTCCGATCGGATTGCTGTCCGATCGGGTTGCTGTTCGATCGGGCGACCCTTGTTCTTGTTTGTCATTTTGTAAAAGTTTCTAAGTTTCTAGTTGGTGACGGTATGACACGTACTGAGACAACGGTAAACCTATCAGCTCGCACTGTTCTGATTGGTGGGAATCACCCTTGGTGGGAATCACCCTTGTCCGATCAGTCGTATGTCACTGACGGGTTTATGTCAAAATCCGTGCTTTGCTCGTCTTCTCCGGTAGGGATTTGGATCAGTACAAACTCTAGACTATTCATCAGATCTACAGTTAGTTTAGACCCGATTTCCACCGAATAAAGTAAAAGTTTGGGAATAGGATGATGATTCTTAAGTTTTATAGGAAAAGTCTAGATTTAGATTAGATTTGGTGTGAAAACGCATGAATCATCTTAGATCTAAGCTAATTCTTGCTTAGAATGACATCACATGTTAGTTTGTACAAACCTTCATGATGACGTCACCCTCAAGAACTCAAATCCGGGAGATTTCATGGTGAAAAGTGTGATTTCAAGTGAGAATCACGTAAAGGATGATGTGTAGATCAAGAAAGTACAAGAATCTAGCCTAAAACGTACCGAAATCAGCAAGGAAATGAAGGAGAAAGGTGTTTGTGCGTCTGAGTCGAGCAGAGCTGTCACATCACTCAAAATGGTGATGTGACAGGTCTATTTATAGTGAGAAAGTGAGGTAGAGGCGGTATAAGGTGGATAGGGTGGTCATCCGATCGGATGGTCATCCGATCGGACGGTCATCCGATCGGACGGTCATCCGATCGGACGGCCACTCTGGCCAATCCATCTTTCCGCGTTCCCGATTTTGATTCGTTTTGCGCGTTTGGTTAGGCGTTGCGTTATGTATAGTTTATGTAAAATATCTAGATTACATCACAACCCAAAAGTTTCCAAGTTTCATAGATTCCGCCAGTGACAAGGCTCCAGTCTCTCGTTCAACCAAGAATCAAGTTTCACGAGTCTAAGGAGTCCAGCACCAAATAAGTTTTAAGGGTCAAGAGTCATAGTTTCTCAAGCATCAAGAATCAAGAGTCCAAGTATCAAGTATCAAGAATCAACAATAAGAATCTAGTTTCCATAGTATCAAGAATCAAGTGTCTAGACTAAGCATCAAGGGTCAAGTATCTAGATTAAGTATCAAGTCTCATAGTTTAAGTGTCAAAATCAAGCATCTAGAATAAAGAGTCAAGCATCATAGTATCAACAAGATTTACACCAAAGTATCAAAACATCAACTCCATAAAACCACAGGGACTAAAATTGACTACTTATTAGAAGTTCAGGGACTATTCTTGCCAAGTAACTAAAGTTCAGGGACGTTGGGCGTTACAGTAGTTGTAGCCTTAATCGTCCCAACGGCGCATACGTCGCTAACAACGATAGTCGTCCCATCCCAAGAAGACCAAATAGGAGAAGGGGGATGGCAACACTGGACGACGCTGTGGTCATAAAACCTAGAAAAGAAACAGCGGTTTAATAGAAGTACACAAGGAGGTAACCTGAGAAAAGTAAGGGGCTTACCAATCCCCGCTAATACCACGCGCCTCTTCACTTCAAAGTTAGCCAACATCGACACAAAAGTTTTAATTTTCTTCAATGGTGGCCCTGTCGGCGCCACCACGGCAGTCACGGGGACCTCCACCACCTCAGTGGTTGCGGTTAAGGCAGCGGTGGTAGCACTTTTGGAAGCTTGCCCCTTGACACTTACCTCTCCCCCACCTCTATGAATACGGATAGTCTTCTTTGGGGCAGGCATGACTGACCCGCTTTCCTCCATACTCTCGCTGGCAAGGAATCCTTGAAGCACACCGTCAAGATGGGAGGGAGAGATAAGAAAGTTCTCAATGTGCGACCGCAGGATATTATCTTCGCCAGGCTGCAGCGGACGATCAGCAGAAAGAATAGATGAAGACTTCTCCCGGTATTGGTGTGATATGTTTTTATTAATATTTTGAGCCCATTTTACGCATTAGTCAAGTTTTAAGTTTATAAAACACGATATTCTACTAACATTAAACACACACTTGGGCAAGTGCACCCATCGTGAGCGTAGTATAGCGTTGGTAAGATACCGAGGTCGTCCAAGGACACAAGAGCTTTTAATACCGGTTTATCCTCAATGTCTAATCGATCTAAAGTTTTTTGGGAAAAGTTTTGAAACATGAAAATAAAACTAAGAATGAAAAATAAATAAAATAAAAACAAATAGACAAGATAGAATCACTTGGATCCAACTCGTCTTTAAGAGATTATCTTAGTTATAGTAGTAGGCCCCTCTTTTGAAGGTGACGTTACCCTCAACCCAGTGGTTTGAGTCAGCAGGGATACAATCCCAAAGGGTCGGAATATTGAAAGATAATTAAGTAAGTTATTAATGCAAAAAGTGGTAGGGCCCTCTTTTGAAGGTGACGTTACCCTCGGCTAAGTGGTTTGAGTCAGCAACGATACAATCCTAAGAAGCCGGTTTAAAGTATTAATAGTAGTTTACATATGAGGGGTTTAAGCTATTCGTGTCACACCCCAAAAACATCGCAGCGGAATATAAAACGTAGTGGTGACGGAAGTTGGTGCTCATTTATACCTTGTCGGATGATGCACTCTTTTGGACATTTTAACATATTTTAAAACATAATTATTAAACATTACATTTTAAAAGTCACGACACAACCACATAAGTTAAGTTGTTTTGATCCTCGCAGATCTTATTACAAACGTCCCAGATAGTTTAAAAGTTGTCCAACATATTTAAACATAACAACATCCATCATCAAACACAAGATACGCCATGATTTCCCGAAGCCGAACTCAGGTACCTGTAGAACACGTTAAAAATCAAGTGTCAACACAAAGGAAGGTGAGTTCACTTATTCGTTTACTAACAGATTTCATTCCAAAGAAAACTTTCTGTTTAGGTGTTTATTTAAAAACATCCATTTAATTCTTAGAAAGTCCATTTTACTTTCTTGATAAAAATTCATGGGCCTTCCGTCGCAGTTTCTCGAACCCGACAATATTGTTACTGCCCAAGTTTTGTATATTAAATTATTGCGTCAACTTTCAGACTCGTATGTTAGCTAGACGATACGAACTATATATTAACCATGCAGGGATAATCAATGCTAGACAATAAACAGAATCAAAATTCGTCGCTTGACTTGACACGGGGCGACCGGTCACGACGGGGTTGTCAACCCGATCGATCTACCAACAATTCTCGCGTACATTACTTAAATGTTTAAACGACATCATGGGCTCAGGGTTCTTTCTGGAAGAACAATATGACGTCTGCCTCACGTACAATATATATATATATATATATATATATATATATATATATATATATCCTACTAATATGACAATTTAATACACGACGATTTACGAATTTCCCTGTCACTCAAATATTGAGACCCAGTCCGGAATTCATCCCCAATCCGTACGGTCTCGTTTCACTTAAGAAATACCGCACATACAATATTCATTCATCAAAAACGTTTTACTTCGAAACGTATAACTTATCAAATTCATATATTTTCAGCGAAAATATATATTTTATATTAAAAGGTATGTTTTATTTTGAAAACATTATTAAACCCTTTTAACGACGTGTTCAACCCCCAAAATATATACAAAACAGTAAAAAGAGGGGTTTAGTGACACTCACCTTTGGGTGCGTATTTTAAATATCGCAATCCCATAGATTGATTTTCTACACGTCCTAATATAGGAACGATTCTAAATCCATATACATAACACAAAAATCCTAAGTTTCTCCGTTTCTTAGAATTATCACATAACTTTGAGATTTTCTCGAAAAGTTGTCATTTTTTATTATGTTGGCATTTTAATATATATATTTATATGAGTCCATATACATATATATATATATATATGATTCTTGCGACTTGAACGATTTTATTGGTGACCATTATTGTGTAAATCCGTTAACTCTCCCGTTTATACGCAATATATCTACGATTTGTGCGTCGTAATATATATACATAAACGTTCATATCATTTAACATCGAAACAAGCGAAATATTACTAACTTATCTATTTTTTTCATTTTTAAAGCAAACATACATAATATATCATATATGTATCAAATTTCTTGCTCGACAAACAAGTTACACATTTAACGAAATTTTACCGTTTCTACCGCACAAAACGTATATGCATACATGCATAATCTAAATTTCCCACTATCAAATTAACACTTAACATATTATCACATTTACACGTTTAAATCACTTAACACATTTTATCACACAAGGTTCACTCAAAATTTACCCATACTAGTGTTCATCGAGAAATGCGTATTTTAGTGATTCGGTAACGTTTTCGGGCGTCGGAAGTCACGTATGACCAACCAAACACCAAGTAAACTTAAAATTAGCTAATGTAGGATCGATAATTGACCCGAACGAGTCGTTCAGAGGCGTTCTTCTATGTTTCAGGTACGGAATAACAAGAAACGTAGATAGAAATTGCTTGTTCTTCACTTAATCTACTGTTTTATTGATTTGACAATGATTACTGCTCAATCGTCACACCGGCAGCACCTCGGTATGGAATTCGACAAAGTTACAAATGATTTCGCTTATAGGGTTTATATAGGAATGAGAGTTTCGCTTATATGTACACGTCCACAAAAGCGGAACCTCAAGTGTACGTATAAGCGGAACTACTATGGTTCATATAAGCGAAACCTATTCTAATGTCCCTATAAGCGAAACTATCTTTCTAAACACATACATTCTCCTGTTTTCTCGTAATTCGAGCCCTAATCTATACAATACAATGAAAGACTCGATACAAGAAGAAGTCGACAGATGTAGTGCACCAACAGACTCCCCCTCAGATGTTGACGGAGTCGACTATCGAGTCACAACAATGCTGTGTCTTCGCATCTTCAGTCTTGATCAGTCTCTGGGCTTTTCTTTCTCTCTGTCTTCAGACTCCCCCCTCGATTTACTGGCATTCCTTTGTTCTTCAATAACATCTTCAGGATCGTTATCTGGCCTTCACAGAATCAAGATTGATTTCCAGGATCGAAACTTGGCTTTCTTCAATCAGAGATCTTCAGGAATCAAGACCTGGCACTCTATCTTCAGATCCAAGATCGAAACCTGGCTATTCCTGCACATTCTTAACCCAGAAATAAATTTTCTAAAAATATCAATTTGAAAGCATCAACACTAACTCTTCCTCAGAAATAAGTGCACCAACTACAACTCTCCCTCAAATTACTTTCTCTATGATGAACCACTTGTTGATTAAAAAATTTTTGATATATAAAGCACACTCCCCCTCATAACAATGTCATCATGTTTAGCACTCGGAATTTTGAAAATCAGCTTTCCTACATCAGTTGTCAAAAATCTTTTTGACTTTTTCAAAAGTTTATGCTAAAACACATACAAAATCTTTTTGGATTTTTTTAAAAAATAATTGACACCACTTGTAAAAGCACGAAAATGCAGAAATAAAATATTTACAAACATATTTTTGTGAGTTCGTGTAAGAGGATCATATCAGTTTATGAGACATGTCACTAACACCGTTAAGCTTGATTACATTTCCAGTTCAAAACAATTCACCTAGATTGTCGGTATAACGGTCCACTGAAATTCTCACACAAAGTTCAATTGATCCGAGATACGATGTTAATGTCTTAGGTACTGACTTATTCGTGTGTCTCACTACTTGAATATACTCCCGTATCCAGATCCCAATATTCAGTCTTACAGGTGAGTATACCACAGATGATATCTATAAAGGGGTTAGATGCGAGGGCCGTGAGAGCTCAGGTCGATACTTCCGTATACGCAAAGAGATGACGGCTTCGACTTTTGGTGTGTCCCTTTTAGAGGATCTTTTAATTTCAACAGCAGCGACTATCAATTTTATTGTTTCATCAGCATGCTGAGGGCGAAGCTATGTTTCAAGCTTTTGCGGAAAGCATTATCCGGGGACTAGGTCAGTACTTCCATACAGCAGAAGTCCTGGGATAATACCCCAGATAACACTGAGCATAAAGACCTAGTATCTCAGAATAAGGGACCTTTCAAACAAGATTTCAGGGGTTACCTATATATTCAAGTTTGTGTTAACCCACAGAACAAGCAAGTTTGAAATTTAGTTTATATCTCTTCACAATTTACTAAGTGTGTAAAAACCTACCGGCACATCCTCAGTGAGATTATTTATCACATTTTATCTTTACATTTCTTTAGCATGTTGTGACAGCCTACTGATGTACTATCATTTCCTCTTTTCACAACAAGACTCATTTTTGAATTTTATCATGTTTTTGGCTTTTTCAAATTTCCAAATGTTTTTGGATTTTCTGAAATTTTCTACTCCCCCTAAAATGCAAACACATTAAAGAAATTTGAAAACTACTAGACTTTTGACCCACTTGAAAAGTAACAAGTAAAACAAACTGTACAGAAACACGACAACCGACATCGAATCGCATTAAATCGCCATTCACTAGGCATAAACAATCTGAACTCCCCCTTTCACAAACCATTTTCTCATTTAGATTTCAAAACACTTAAGTTTGTTTTAATCAAAATGATTTTTCCGGAAAATGAGTTTGTTTTTACCACTTGTAAGTTTACCACTTGTTTAAGTACGGGGATATGGTTCATCATCTTGTTTTGCAATTAAGCAACCTGTACCACTTGTAAAAATAATCACTTGTAGATATAACCAATCAATACCAATTGTAGGAATGAATCATCTACATTTTACCCATCAAAGTGTCGATTCCTGCTTCGCACTTACCAACCTGGAAGCTCCGGTGTAGTCCTTTCACCTGTAAAATTTAAACACTTCCAAAATCTATCATGCAAACTTTACAATCACTAGAATGATGCCAATTTCTGATCCACGGTACAATCTTGGGATCTCCGGCATAGTCCTAAGACTTTAAGGGAAACAGACTTCCATCCAAATATTCTCAGACTTGATGGCTTTCAATTCTTGCGCAGTGGGGTTGTATGTTGCCTTTTTAGTCGCATAAAATCTTTAACCCCCTTTGCTTTCCCGTTCAACATTTTCCCAAAAATTTTCTTAACACTTCCATTAACTGTTTTTTCGACATCAAATTCATTTTTCTCAGTATAAAACTGTTTCGAGATATCAACTTTTCCAATTTTCTTTTTAACTTCTTCAAATTTCAGTGATGGAAACTCATCATCAGTCACTGAAATTTTTACCTCACCTTGTGGCTCTTCTGGCTTTGTGGAACCAGATTCATCACCGACATTCACATCAACTTTCTTAACAACCCACATTTGATTGTCTTTTCCTTTCTTTTCATACAAATTCCTCTTCGAACATTCACCAGCCTCATACGTTGAGTTTTCAAAATTTTTAAGTCTATTGGTTGGTGGTTCAACATCAACAACTTTTTCTTTTAATTTCTGAGAAACTCCCTGTTTTGTTTTTGCATTCTTTGAACAATTCCATGCAATGTGACCAGCTTCATTGCACTTGTAACAGATACGAGTCTCTCTTTGATACAACACTTCAGTTCCATTCTTTCTCTTCTCAGCAAGAAACTCTTGGTTTGACTGTCTCCAAAATGGTTTCTTCTGTTCCTCATCTGAGCTTCCACCTGACACAAATTCTGTTTTTATTTTAGAATTTTTATCATTTTTATAATTTTCTGGTGGAACAAATCCTAATCCTTTCTTTTTGTAGCTACCATTTTGGTTAGGTTTCTTTTGAAAACCGGAACCAGAATTGTAACCTTTTTTCTTGTTTAATCGTTGTTGAACTCTTGAAGTATATTTTTCAGATTTTTCAAAATTTTTCAAAACTTTCAATTTAGGAATATTAATCTCTATTAGTTTGAAAGTTTTGTTAATTAATTCTGTTTTAATACTCATTATTGGGAACTCTTTGTCGTAATATAATTTGTCAGAACCATTCAAAGTATAAACTACTTCGAATGTTTCATCATTCAAATTTGCTTTTGATAACAAAAATTCTTTACTATAAGACCGTTTAACCGACGAATTTTCCCTGTTGACTGACGAATTTGACTTTCCAGACTCAGACTTTAACCCAGATTCCTCATCAGTATCCAACACCTGATCGACCACCTTTTTTATTAACTCAGACTCATGATCAGTATCAGACGAGGTAACGTAACATCAATATTAGTTGTGTCGGTTTTAAGCTTTATATTGACTGCTTTTTCCAGTTGCTCCTCATTTGGTTTTCTAGGAGAATACCCTTCCCAAATTGGAGGCGGACATTTGTTATAGCTAACAGTCGGTTTCTTACCACAATCTTTCTTCTTCTTCTTCTGCTTCTCGTCTTGAAAAGCTTCCATACCTGCAACAGTTGGGTAAATACGATCAATGAGATAATCAGAACTAGAATAACTTTGAAGTAAACGTCTAATTCTCTCATTCTCAATCTTTTCTGTTTCCAACTCTTGCTTCCATTTAGCACTTTCTTCGATGTAGAAATTTATGGCTTTTTGCTTTGACATCATGACTGCATTCATCATCGTCAGTGCTTGTTCTCTTTCTGAGTTTGTCTTTTGGAGACCAGTTACTGTTTTGTTCAAGACATCGTACGATTCTTTCACGTAGTTGAGGTTGAACACTAACTGCTCTTTCTTCTTTTCATACTCAGCTATTATCTCATCTTTTGCTTCACATTCTTTGCAAGCTTCCAAACACTTTTCGCAAGGCTTTACAACTTCAACAATCTTTTCAACTTCGATTGTTTTTACAACTTCAACCACTTTTTCTTCTTCTTTCACCTTCTCAGCTTCAATTACTTTCTCAACTTCAGTAATTTTCTCAGCTACTTTTTCACCATTCACATTCTGAACAACATCTTCAGATTTCTTTTGTTGTTCTTTAGCAGCTCTTTTCTCCTTCAGTTTCTCCAAGCGATCTGCAAAATAAAAATGAAAACTTTCAGGAGAAAGATAAGATTTTGCAACATCTATATGTTTCTCTTCCTCATCATCACTGCTACTATCAACTGGTGATTGATCAAATTGTACAGAATTTTCAAAATCAGCATCTGATACACCAGAATCAGATGGTGTTTGATCAAATACAAGTTCTTTTTCCGAAGTAACATCATTCTGAACACTCTCATCTGCACTCTAAGAACTTTCATCAGCACTTTCTAAACTTTCATCAGACATAACAGACTGTTCCTCCACACTTTCCACTGTCTCACCAATAGACTTCATCCAGGTGGTAAACATGTCTGGTTCTCTGACAATCTTGGCAATGAAAGCTTTGAACTCTCCCTTTTCATCAACAAACATATCCCAGCTGAAGCCTTCAGGTAGTTGTTCATCATGTTGATCAACTAAACAGACTTTGCTATCAGGAGATATGTAGTTGCTCCAGTTGAAGTCCACCAAACATGCTCTCTTAGAATCTTCAATCTTCCTACCATGAGCCGTCTGTGAGTCTTGTGATTGACCAATCTGCTGATAAATGGCTTTCCGGTAGTAATCGTCTTTACCGAACGGATTCTGAGCTCCACTAGCTTCTCTACCCTTGCACTCCCGTTTGAAATGGCCTTTCTCCCTGCAACGAAAATAAGTAACTTTAGATTTATCAAAACCTAAAGTAGACACATGAGCATCAAGAAAGTCATTTCTCCCAGTGATTGTTTTGAACTTTTCAGCACGTCGAAGAACACTTGCAAGACATCATTTGATATCCATTAATTCCATCTCTTCGGCGTCTATTTGATCATAATCCTCTTTAGTAAGCATAGGATTTCCGATCCGACCAGCTACTAGACCCTCATAAGATAACAATACAGAACCAAGTAGAGCCATGTGGTCTTTAGCAGTGTCTTCTGAGAAGCTTTGCCCTTCTAGAAGATTTAAAGCGATGTTACACTGAATTACATATCCATTTCCTGTCTTTGTGCTTTGCGACTGAAAACTTGAATTTGACTCTTTAGGATTGACACTTGGAAATGACGAAAATTCACTACTACTTTTGGTTGAACTCTGATCAACCTTTTCTGTAGAATCCCCAGCACTAAATGCGGTTTGGATTTTCAGACTTCTCTCAGATTCTGGAACTGGAACACTCCCTTTGTAATACATCTTTACATCCTGTTGACCACTGGGACTGTTCATCCTAGCAATCTTCTGTTATTCCAGATCCTGACTCTCGATCTTCTCGATGAACTGTGAGATTGTCAACCCATCATAAACACCCGTATTCTTCAGAATCATCAGATAAGTTCCCCACTCTTTCTTCGGTAGTGCATCAGCCAACTTATCCACCCACTCTTCACGATCTTTAGTAATGCTCAACATAGACATGGATCGCACTAAGTGGCAGTAACGTTCGATCAGCTTCTTTGTGTCTTCACCCAGTAGACTGCTAAACAAATCAAACTCTTTCTTTAGCAATGCCTTTTTGCTTTTAATCATATTCTCGCTACCTTCAAACTTGACTTTAAGTGCATCCCAGATTGATTTAGCAGTTTTGTCGTGCTGAAGCAGTATGAATATGTCTTCTTTGATTGCTTGCTGAAGAAGACTGATCATCATTTTCTCAGCTTTGTACATAACCCGTTCTTGATCTGTGAATTCTGATAACTCGCAATTCTGTTCGAGGCAACACGTATTTCTTCAGAATACATTCCCACGACCTAAGATGGTTTGCCTGAACCCAGTTCTCGAATCTGTCTTTCCACCCGTAATATTCTTCGATACTCATCAATTTCGGGGGTTTTTGGGTGGTTCCCGTCTCGTTCTCTAAGTTCATGGCCTGAGCAATCGCAGCTGGAGCAGACGGTGTTGCAAATGCGTTGTAAAACTCGGTATCCATGATGACTTAATGCGTTTTCCAAGATAAGTGACAAATAAGCGAAACCAAAATGATCACAAAAGCGAAATCTTCTGATGTCCTGATAAGCGAAACTCCAAAGTACAAATAAGCGAAACCTTGATGTACTCTGAAGCGAAACTACAAATGTGATAGAAGCGAAACTTCATATGATCGTTGAAGCGAAACTTCTGAGTTCAAATAAGCGAAACTACAAATGTTCTTAGAAGCAGAACTGTTGATGTATCAATAAGCGGAACCCTTCAAGCGAAACTCTGATTACTTTTGGAGCGGAACCTCACTAAAGTTGACACAAAAGCGGAACTATGTGATCTTTGAAGCGAAACTACCAAGTAATTTGAAGCGGAACCTCTGATAATTGACCAAATAAGCGGAACTATGATGTACAGAAAAGCGGAACTACACTATGTCCGAATAAGCGGAACCAAGTTCGAAGGTAATTTCAACCATTTTTAATCCGTAAATTGATATGAAACTTTCCAGGATTTGTTAATGTTCTATTGCGCACAGTCTGTGAAATTTTTAACAAATTCCGACCGGTAAATCTTGATCTGGTGTAGAAAGAAGGTGTAGAAGTAAGAAATGATGATGAAATCCAGCTAATTTCTGTAGAAAACCTCCTCCCAAGCTCTGATACCACTTGTAGGATCGATAATTGACCCGAACGAGTCGTTCAGATGCGTTCTTCTATGTTTCAGGTACGGAATAACAAGAAACGTAGGTAGAAATAGCTTGTTCTTCACTTAATCTACTGTTTTATTGATTTGACAATGATTACTGCTCAATCGTCACACCGGCAGCACCTCGGTATGGAATTCGACAAAGTTACAAATGATTTCGCTTATAGGGTTTATATAGGAATGAGAGTTTCGCTTATATGTACACGTCCACAAAAGCGGAACCTCAAGTGTACGTATAAGCGGAACTACTATGGTTCATATAAGCGAAACCTATTCTAATGTCCCTATAAGCGAAACTATCTTTCTAAACACATACATTCTCCTGTTTTCTCGTAATTCGAGCCCTAATCTATACAATACAATGAAAGACTCGATACAAGACGAAGTCGACAGATGTAGTGCACCAACAGCTAAAATACTTATTTTTAAACTAAAAACATTAGTTTATTTACTGATCTAATTCAGTTTTACAAATATCACTCGAAAAGCCGATTTTTGACCGTTTTAACGCATAGTTTTGCGTTAAACGTTACCATAACCATCCCAACTCGAAACGAATTGATATTTTAACACAATACATGTTATTTACTGATTAAGATAGTGGTTATAATCAGATTAGTGCAGTTTTTGTATAAGTCACATAAATCATGCGATTTCACGTATTTTACAACTTTTAATGCACCATGTACGACATGCAAAGCTAGCAAACATTATGACAAAGTTACAAGTCACTAAACACTTTAAAATAACTTCAATTTAGTGTTTATATTCTGATTAGATCAAATTTTTATGAAATCATAAACATATGATCATTTCATGCCTTCACATCATCATGTAAATTCACATATGTGCATCTAATGCACTCACACATTATCATCATCATCACTCTTGATCTAATCATGCTCAAAACTTCACTAACATAATATTCTTACAAATATTACACATAACACAATAATCTTTCAAATCATTCATGTTCACTCATGCTTAGATCTTTCACTTTTATAACAATTTTCACATGCATGCATACATATATACACACACATATACACGAAATTTATACACACATATACATTCAAAATTTCACTTTTCAACACATCACTTTCAAATCTTAGGTCTTTTAGAAACTTCTTGCATGATATCTAAAAATTCCTTTAATCATCATATTTTTCAAGAAAGCAAATAATCAAGAACTTTTTCATCAATAATCAAAATACAACTTATACATATGTATATACACATAATAGGCCATATACACATACATGCACACACTCATTTTTATTTTATTCAAAAACTCATTTGTTTGAAATTTTCAAGTTTATGTTTAGATTCAAGAATCAAGAGAAACTTTCATTATCTTCTTTGTTACTATAAATCAAGAACAATATTTAAAGAAAATAGTTTATACCTTCAAGATTTTAGTTGGGTTTTTGATAGAAGATGGTGATATGAGACTTGATTTTGCTTGATACTTGCTTGAAATCACTTCCAAACCATCTTACAAGCTTCAAATCACCAAGTAAAGACCTTGATTCTTCATGTTTTGATTTTGAAAATGGTATGGTAGTATGATATGGGGGTGTTCGGTCGATAGCTTGAAGGAGAGAGAGAGAGGAGAGTTTTTGAATCTTGTCTTGGAATATGGAGGTGTATATGTTGCATGCATCTATGGCTAATCATCACCACCATTTTTCAAGATTGGAGAAGTGTCCAAAGTTCAAGAATCAAGGCACTTTGGCAGCCCAAATTGCCCCCACATATGGCCCCCTCTCACGAAATATATACAAACATACATATATTATATGCATACTAGTTCAAAAACAGGTATTTTACTGATTACCGGGTATTTTATCTAGCGTTTTAATCCCGTTTTATTGCGTTTTAAATTATTTTTATTGTTCTATAAAAATAATCACTCAAAATTATTACTGAAATAATTACCAGTTGCCCCGACTGGCTGCGTTGACAGTATTTTATTTAATTCGCGCAGTATCGCGCGGTACGCGCTCAAACTCGAAAAATAGAGTTTCTTAGCGTTTGAATTATTTTTCCACACGGATAGGATTAAAATTATTTTTCCACACTGATAGAATTTCTAATCATAACAGACTATTTTTAGGATTTTAACACTGATCGGGTGATCACCGACGTTCGCTTCGCATTTTAAACGTTACGCGATAAGCGTTAGTTTTATCGTTGCCAACATAATTTTATACACATCTAAATTTAACAACACATCAAATATCATATATTAACATCACAGTCAGTCACAAATAGTCATGTTACATGTCTACTACACTGATTACTATTGTCCGGTACGGCCTGAGAGGCCGGGTGTCACAATTCGTACCCCTACCATCCGATACCATTGGGTATTGAAGGAGGTCCTAGTAAGCTTGAACCAGGTCCTCGCAGGATCTATACACTGAACGAGACAAGAACTTTACCAAACCATCCCCCTAACCCCCCCCCCTTCCAGGTAGTTAATGCGCTTTATATAGACCGTAAAGACACGAGTGATGACATCATTTACTATATATAAACAGTAAAGTAACCTCAAGACACCATGAGAAAATGATAAAGAAAATTCACCTTCAACATAAGAAACTAGTTATTAAAGTCATTAATACAAACCCAAATAAAAAGTGCTGAAAGATTAAAAATCAAAAGTAATACATTAAAAACTTGTCTTCACCAAGTGATGTAAGAGGCTTAGCCAAACATGGCCTTTGATTGGCAAGAACTCTTACAATCAATCTTGGATCCCCGAGATTACTAAACACTCTAAAGATAGATGATGGATAATGGTGGTGGGTGTTGTTGTAGTAGTGGTGGAGTGGTGGCAAAGTGGGAGAGTAGTGGTTTACCAAGGGATGCCTTTCAAGTGAACCAAGCACCCCTATTTATAGCCAGAACAAAGCTCTGGCCACGGCCCCGTGTCTAGTGGGCACGCCTCGTGGCCATCATTTTCTCTTCCTTCATTAATTGCAAGTGTCAGCAGAGGACCCCACACGACCCCGTGTCTCCTGGCATAGCCCCGTAGTCAACTCTTTACTGTACTATCAAGATTCTGTGTATCTTAGCGTTGACCACGCCCTGTGTTGAGCTGGGCATGCCCCCGTGGTGGGCGTAGAAGCTTCTGCGGGTTTTTCTTGTTGTGCAGGCTCATGACCACGCCCCATGCCCAGCTGGGCACGGCCCCATGGTCAGGCTCTGATGCCTTGTTTTTGCTTTGCGGATGCTGCCGAGGGGTCGGGCATGTCACGTTTATTCCTTCTTTTTGTATTTATGTTGGTTTTGGCTGTTTATTTGCTCCTTTTATTCCTTTAAGCTCGTTTGGTCCTGTAAATTCAAAAGGAAGAAAGAAACACACTTTTTCCAACATTAGTACTAAAAATGGTTAGTTTTATGCCTTATTTGATGTAGTTTATATGTTGCATTTTGCACACATAAGAAGTCCACCTGGGCACGGGACGCTGCAAGAAAACCTCGTTATAACAAACCACAAGAAAAACAAGAAGCATTGATGATCAGGTAACTTACCTCCATCGACGGTCCTGAAAGCATGATAAATCTGATTGTCACGCCAGCATAGGCTCATCCCAACCAACGCTAAAGCACCATTAGGAACAGCCAAACACTCAGAGGGTTGGGCAATCATTGCATTAAACAACGCGTTCTCCTTATATTCTGTTTTAGGCGGCATAACATCGTATTGCTGCCATCACACGCCAATGTATTTCCCCCAGAATAACATTGGCGTCTATGAAGAAAATTTTCTTTTTCCAATCTTTGTCTCGGAAACTTGAAGGAACGAATCGAAGAAACGCCTCGTCGGTACTCCGGCGGTCAAACGTAAAAAAGGGTGCCTTCCATTCCAATGTATACAGGGCATGGAATACAAGCGCATCCGGCAAAAACCCCAAACTCAAACAGAAATACTCAAACTGACGAATCTTTGCAAGACCAAGAGGATGCATTTGGGATATGTGTACAGCATACTCGTCAAGCATCGACTTACAAAACTTAGTAATGGGAAGCTGATGTGCACAAAATGCAACATATAAAGTACATCAATTATGGCATAAAACTAACCCTTTTTTAGTACTAATGTTGGAAAAAGTGTGCTTTTGTCTTCCTTTTGTATTTTCAGGATTAAATGAGCTCAAATGAACAAAATAAGCAAAAAGACAGCTAAATCTAACATAAATACAAGAAAATGAACAAAAGTGGCATGCCCGACCTCCCGACAGCATCTTCCCAAGCACCCACCACCATCACAACACCATCATCCACCACCATCATCCATTGTCCATCATAGAGTGTGTGAGTCGTCTCGGGGTCCAAGATTGATTGTAAGAGTTCTTGACAATCAAAGGCCATGTTTGCCTAAGTCTCTTACATCATCTGGTGAAGACAAGTGTTTAGTGTAATACTTTTTATTTTTAATCTTTTGCACTTTTTAATTGGTTTTGTATTTTTAATCTTTTGCACTTATGTTGAAGGTGATTCTTCCTTATCGTTTGTCCGTGGTGTCTTGGCATTATTTTACTGTCTATATAAAATAAAAGCTTTTCACCATTCATATCTCCACGTTCTATATGTCACACCCTGGCTTTGCGGAAGCATGGGTTTATTTGGTGTGACTTCTTAATACCATAGCTTAATCACAACAAAGCTATATGAAAGTAAAACCATGCAGATCATCCACTGGTTCATGTTTTAACATAAAAGGACCACAACATAGTTTTAAAATGTCGACACATGCAGCAGAATTACAACATAACAATATAAAAACATTGTTCAGAAGACATAACCACAAACATAAAACAGACACAGTTTAAGAACTGTGACTCGTCCAGGTAAAAGCCACAACCCCTAAACTTGGATGACCTCATAACTCTTACACAGCGTGAAAACGTAGCATACCATGCCAGATCCTTAATTCCCTGAAATACATGTAAGTTGGAAAAATCAACAAAAATGTTGAGCGAGTTCATGTGTAGTGAGCATGTAAAACCTTTGTAAGTATAAAAACCCTGGTATGTAGCAAATAAGTAAATAAAGAGATAACCAATGGTTTGCAAGGCCATTGATATGTGTGAAGTGCAGTAGGAAGACTCAAACCTAGCAGATTTTTGCGTCGGGTACCAAGTCACCCCGAGGTCCGTACTATTGGGCCTGGGGCTAGGCTCGCTACACCCAGATAGATCTACCGCTAAAGACCCTCGGTCCTACAATGAGGATTAATGGCCTCCAGTTCCCGCCTACCCACTCACATGATCTAAGTAATAACCCTCCTTACGCTAACCATACCATGTAAAAAGTATTCATAATCATAGTAAAATGTATTTCACCCCCAAAGTATAAAAACTGAAAACAGTTAAGAGAAAAGGGGGACATGAACTCACTGAAGTGCGTCTCGAAATAGTAATCTCCCAGTCAACCTGCTGCGTGACGACCTACACGTACTAACTTCTATTAGACGGACAGCCGTGCTTTGGCTTAAGGTTTAACGTTTTTGGGAAATAGTTAGACAACTATTTCGTATTTACACTTCGTAATTATGTATTAATTATATTCCTTCCCAATGATGGGGGCTTTAATACATGTGGGTTTGTATAATTCCAAGAATATATTATTAAGTCTCACTTAATAAAATATATTTTACTTTATTTGTCTAAAATATTCTACTTCCAAAATATAAATATTTTTCCCAAAAATATTATATTTTATTCCATACAATTTTCCAAAATAATACTTTTATCAAAATACGCATTTAAGAGTATTTTCTGAAAATACATAAGTTACATTTTATGGTTCGTGTGGTAATAATAATACCGGTGTAACTTAAATATTTATTGTGAGGGCGTTGGTATTATTTTGGAGTCCTTACTGTTCAGTGTATTCTAGTAATATTATTTTTACCCTACAAATAATATTTATGTAGTTCACAAAATAATCATAAAAGCGCACTAGCATTTTTCTATGAAATATATATTCTAAGTATATCTTTAACAAGTTTTATTTATGAAAATCCACCTCCGACACTTGGTTATTTTGTAATAAAAATTCATGGCGAATTTTTATTTGGAAAAATAAGTTAAAAATATATTCATAACACTTGTTGTAAAAACATTTTCCAAGTGTTATATTTCTGGAAAAATTTCGCCAGAGTTTCCTCTGTAACTGGAGGTGGCCACGCTTACAAGCGTATCGTTTTATTTTAACAACTCAATCAATCAATTTTCAATCATCAATATTCAATATCAAGACATCAAACTAGTCAAAAATATGCATAAATTGCAAACACATGAACTTGTAAGTTGTGTAGAACTATGTAGTAACTTTCCAATATTTTTAGTAGATCTTTCTACTTCTAAAAGTAAAAATCGGTTTCTTGGAAATCTTATTTTTAAAGAAAATGTAACTTTACATCTTCTTAGTCATAAATTACGAAAATATTTATTTGTTAAAACCTTTTGTCACACAAGTGTTTACACACTTGTTTGTTCACAAAATGCTTTTATTTCATGAAAGATTCGGCTTTTAAACGTGATTGCATCTTATACTTGGTTCTTCGAAAATACCACTTGTACATCTTTAGATCTACTAGTTTAGAACTCCTTTTTACAAGAAAAGCTATTTTTACACAAGTTCATATTTATGTATGAAAGGGTTCGTCATCTAGTAACTTTCCTATTTAACATAATGCTAGTTCATGTTCCATGAACATGATCTAGCGTGGTTAGATGACGATCCGTTCCACTACTAGCAATCAACAACATAAAATAACCATAACTAATCAAGATTCATGAGTTTTACACCATTATTTACTCTTTAACCACCTTGTTCATCTTTCTTACAAGGCTTTAAGTTTTGATCTTAAGTGTTCATGATTTTTATCCGTTAAATCTCTTATTAACCACCTTAGACAAGATCAAGAGGGTGTTTAGAATCACTTACAACTAGCTCAAGGCTAGGGAAGAATCAAAGAGAAAACTAGGTGGATAAAGCGATGTAGAGAGGTCCTTGTGATTCCGTAAGTACCGAGCCTCCTTATGTGTGACCCTTCACCTTTGTATGTAAGTGGAATGGCTTGATCAAACTTGAATGATGGTGGGATGATGGATGGTGATCTCAGCCGAATGTAAGGAGAGGGAAAGGAGAGAGAGCCAAATTTTGTTTAAGTGTTTTGAAGTGAAATGTGAACCCCTCATACATACTTATAATCTATGTCTGCTAAATACCCACTATGTAATGTGTATGGAAGATATTAGACAACCATTAATAAAATAATCAAGTGTGTAAGGGTGTGTCCCCCATGGGGACCGATTCGGTTGAAGGGAGGGGGGGTTTATGGTTTGATTTGAACCATATGGTTAGTAACTAGTGAGTTTAGTTAGGTGATTAATTAGTTACTAGTGTGTAGTGTGTTATAACGGGTGTTACGATACTCGGGGACCCTAACTGGCTCAGAAAAGGAAAAATAGTGTCATTGACAATATTTTTATGTTCCAGGTAAAGTCCGGTTGTTCAGTTGGATACTGATCCGTTAAAGTGCTAAATAAGCATTTAAAGTGTCTTTAATGTTATTTTTAGTGACACGATGAATTCCCGACACTTTGGAAAGTGTCTAGTGTTATTTTTCCATGTTTTTGCACTTTACTAGTTAGCTTAAATGCTGAATTTTGTATTAAAGTGCAGAATTTTGTAACTAGAACATGTTTTAGGCACATCCGGTCACTATAACTATCACCTAGTGACGCAGTTCTACAATCCTCACCTCACTACACTCCCTACTAGTGTAGTAACTATTCTCGGCTCATACTGGCCTTAGAGACAGTGTCTGTCTGGTGCTGGCTATGTCAGCACGTTTACTGGGTTATCCGTTCATTGTGCTACTGTGCTATTGTGCATCAAGTTTGTCACTATAGTTTGTATAAATAAATGGAGTGACAGCAATAAGGTATGATGCATGTATATGTATGTATCAGAATTCAAGTAGCAGTTTATCCACAATTGTAAGCAAGCACAGTAATTAAGCATTAATTAAATATTAATTAATTCGTACGGATACCTGGTTTGGTGAGGGTTGTCACATTCAAATTTCGTCCCAAAATTTTAGGCTCTGCTTCTAGTTGCAGGGTTCTTGGGAAATAAGTGGGGGTACTTTTCTTTCATTCGGTCCTCATGCTCCCAGGTGTATTCTGGACCGTGTCTTGCATTCCAACGAACCTTGACGAGTTTGACACTGCTCCGGCGGGTTTTGTTCACCTTACAATCCGTAACCTCAACGGGTTCTTCAACAAAATGGAGTGTGTCGTCAATATGAATCTCGTCTGCGGGAATGACAACAGTATCTTGCGTTGGACTCTTTTTCAGATTTGATACATGAAATGTATCGTGAACACCGTTTAGCTCGGCAGGTAAATCCAACTTGTATGCTACTAACCCAATTCTTTCTAGAATCTTGAATGGACCAATATATCGCGGGTTCAACTTTCCACGCATCCTGAAGTGTACCACACCCTTCCAGGGTGATCCCTTTAATAATACCATATCACCTACCTCAAACTCTAGAGGTTTCCTTCTTCGGTCCGCATAGCATTTTTGTCGATCGCGAGCCGCCTTGATGCGATCTCGGATCTGTGCAATCTTATCTGTGGTTTCCTGTACCACATCAGGACCAACCAATTACCTATCACCTGCATCAGACCAACAAAGCAGTGATCTGCAATTGCGGCCATATAGAGCTTTAAATGGCGCGACTCCAATACTGGTGTGGTAGCTGTTGTTGTATGAAAATTCGACCAACGGTAAGTGTTTATCCCAGCTACCACCCAAATCCATAACACATGCTCTCAGCATATCTTCCAAAGTCTGTATAGTCCGTTCGCTTTGTCCATCGGTCTGTGGGTGAAATGCAGTGCTTAGATTCAATTGCGAGCCAAAAGCTTCTTGGAAGGACTGCCAAACCCTTGACACAAATCTTCTGTCCCTATCAGAGATGATCGAGAGAGGCACTCCATGACGTGCAACGATTTCTCTCATGTAAATTTCAATGTTTCTTTCCTTAAGTGCTTCTTTCTGCGCGGCACGAATGCGCAAGGAAAGATCTGTTTGGATAATCAGTTCCAAAGCCCTAATCCTTATGGGCTTGATCCTTTCTTTTTGACTTAGGGCATCAGCAACCACATTCGCCTTCCTTGGATGGTACTTGATCTCGCAGTCGTAATCGTTCAACAACTCGACCCAACGTCTTTGTCTCATATTCAGCTCTTTCTGGTCGAATATGTGCTGCAGACTCTTATGATCTGTGAAGATTGTACATTTCGTACCATATAGATAATGTCTCCAGATCTTCAATGCAAATATGACTGCGCCTAGCTCCAAGTCATGTGTGGTATAGTTCTTTTCATGTACTTTCAATTGGCGCGAAGCGTAAGCTATAACTTTCTGGCGCTGCATCAACACGCAACCCAATCCGTGACGCGAGGCGTCACAATATACCACAAAATCTTCTGTACCCTCTGGTAGTGCTAAGATTGGCGCATTGCAGAGCTTGTCTTTTAACAACTGAAACGCCTCCTCCTATTTGATTCCCCAATCAAACTTCTTATCTTTCTGCGTAAGGAATGTCAGTGGTTGAGCGACTTTTGAAAAATCCTCAATGAACCTTCGATAATACCCAGCCAAACCTAAGAATTGATGAATCTCGGTTGGCGTCTTTGGGGTTTCCGAATTCTTTATCGCCTCAATCTTTGTGGGGTCCACATGAATCCCATCTCCATTCACCACATGTCCAAGGAATTGGACTTTGCGTAGCCAAAACTCGCACTTCGAGAATTTGGCATACATCTTTTCCTTTTTCAGCAACTCGAAAATAGCCCTTAAATGTTGTTCGTGTTCAGCCTTCGTCTTTGAATAAATCAAAATATCATCGATAAACACAATCACGAACTTGTCAAGATACGGCTTGCAGACTCGGTTCATTAAATCCATAAAAACTGCAGGTGCGTTTGTCAACCCAAACGGCATAACTAGGAACTCGTAATGTCCATAGCGAGTCCTAAAGGTTGTCTTCGAGATACTTTCCTCTTGTATCCTTAGCTGATGGTAACCAGATCGCAAGTCGATCTTCGAGTAATAGCTTGAACCTTGTAGTTGGTCAAATAGATCATCAATCCTTGGCAGAGGATATCTATTCTTGATCGTCAACTTATTCAACTCCCAGTAGTCAATGCACATACGAAAACTACCATTTTTTTTCTTAACAAACAGAACTGGAGCTCCCCAAGGTGAGAAGCTTGGTCTGATAAATCCTTTGTCTAACAACTCTTGGAGTTGTGTCGACAATTCCTGCATCTCAGACGGGGCAAGTCGATACTGTGCCTTAGCCACAGGCGCGGCGCCTGGAACTAAGTCAATATGGAATTCTACTTGCCTTTGGGGTGGCAATCCTGGCAAGTCCTCTGGAAAGACTTCAGAATATTCCCTCACGACAGGGATGTCTTCGATCTTTGGCTCAACAGCCTTCTTATCCACGATGTGTGCCAGGAAGGCAGCACATCCCTTCTGTAAACACTTACGGGCTTTCAGGCAGCTGGTGATTCTTAAAGGCGTATCTCGCTTCTCTCCATGAACCACAATCATTTCCCCATCTTCTGTTGGGAAGAGAACGACCTTTTCATGACAAACAATCTCTGCCTTGTTGCTTGATAACCAATCCATCCCTACTACCATGTCGAAGCTTCCCAACTTGACTGGCAGTAGATCCAAAGCAAACTCACGCTCTCCCAACTCGATCATACAACCTCTGACAACTTCATTAGCTTCAACCAGCTTTCCATTAGCCAATTTAATCGAGTACGGGATATCTAATTTACTAGCAGCTAACCCAAGCATATTCTTAAATTCTAATGACACGAAGCTATAATCGGCACCAGTATCAAACAAAACGGATGCAAAGCGTTGGTTTATAGGGAACGTACCAGTAACAACATTGGGATCCTGGCGCGCTTCCCTCGCTCCGATGTTAAAGACTCTTCCCCGTGCTTGGTTCAATTCCGGGCAGTTTCTCTTAAAGTGTCCAATGTCACCACAGTTAAAACAGCCAAGTTTCTGCCCGTTTCCACCTCCATTCCCAGCTTGTGTATTGTTGTTTCGGTTCGCATTACCCGCTGGATTCGCGTTGTTGCCTCGGTTTCCATTTCCTCCATTATTTCCTTGTGCACGATTTCCATTACCTCCACGATTATTGTTCCTATTTCCAAAACCTCCTTGGCCACCCTGGCCAGCATTAGCCCAGCAGTTATCCTTCAAATGTCCAACTTTTCCACAAGCTTCGCATACTTTTAGCCCACACCGGCCAGAATGGTGACGCTGGCAGGTGTTACACTTGGGGTGTGTACCCATATAACCCTTTCCTTTCTTTCCAGCACCGGTTGCAGCTTGGACCGGTGTGCTTGATTCTCCTTTCTTGCCAACAGTGCTTGTTCCTTGTTTGAAGTTCGAGAACTTCCTTTTGTTCTCGCCAGATGACTCTGCGTGATTCTCTTTCTTTTTCTGCTCAACATTCGAAAACTTATTTAAGCGTACAGCTTCCTCAGTAAGAGCTACGCTCAGATCGATGGCCTCTATGATTGTTGCAGGCTTGGAAGTAGTGACCATACTCATGATATGTGGAGCTAAACCCCAAATAAAGCGCTCGATTCGCTTGAATTCTGGTGTAACCATATAAGGTACCACATGTGACAGGTCGTGGAATCTCTGAACGTACTCAGCAATCTTGGGTCCTTCCATCTTCAAATGCCAAAATTCAGTTTCCAACTTTTGAATTTCGGCGCGAGAGCAATACTTCCTTCGCATGAGCTCTTTTAGCTCATTCCACGTCATCGCATAAGCAGCGGCTTCTCCAAGAGTCTGTACTTGTAAGTTCCACCAGGACAGGGCTCCGTCCAAAAATAGCCCAGAAATGTATGTTACTTGTTGGTCTGGAGCGCACTTGCTCATTTGAAGAACAGACTCAGTCTTTTCCGCCCATCTTACAAAAGCAACAGCACCTTTGGTGCCGTCGAAGTTCACGGCTTGCAGTCGAGGAACTGCTTGTAAGTGCACCCTGCACATACGTTAGAATATACAAATGGTATTAGCGAACTTGCTAAAAATGTCCAAATGTATTGTAGTATGTCTCAACGACTTAACATTACCATGAGGTGGATTGTTATTGCCACTGTTGTTCGAATTACTTCCGCTGGTTCCTCCTTGTGAGGCTGCATACTGCGCAATGGCGGCAGCGATGATTCCTTGAAGTTCTGCCTCGTTGGCAGGCATACGCATCTGACGTCTTGGAGGCAACTTCTAAAAAGATGTTTTACGTTGGTCAGGTCATGGTAAGTAAAGTGTACATAGCAAAAATATCAACACATAACATCTAATGTTATAAATAAATCTACCACATAACATCTCATATACAAAACATCAAAAGTCATAATCAAAATGCAGTCTCCAAAAGCTGTGCAATCTGTGCAATCGTGGTCCTCTCATCAAAAGTCTACCCGTGTCGTACAAAAAGGCCTAAGCTGATGGCGGTGGAGGAAGGGGAAAATGAGAAAAGAGCAAACGGCACATATGAAGCCAATCCTCCTCCATAGCGCGATGAGAACGCATCAAGTAAGCCATCTGCTGCTCAGGAGTCCAAAAACGAGCGGCAGAATCTGGTGAAAGTGGACGTGGAGGGTGAGATACTGCAGGTGGAGTCTGGCACTGGCACGGGAGTCGCTGAGCTCTCTCCAGCTCCTGCACGCGATGGGTCAGCGCCTCCTGCTGTATCACGAAAGACCTGAGAATATCCTCAGTAGAATACCCCATGTGGTAAGGATGATAAGGATCAGTTGGTGGCATAATGGGTGGCGAAGTCCAGAGGAACAGCTCACTAGATGGGGCGAAGGATGGTACAGCAGATGGTGTAACAGGGGGAATAAAAGTATGATGAGGAACCTGAGGTACAAACTGGTCTCCTCCTGACACGAAAGGTACATGACCAAATGGCTGACGAGATGAACCCTCCCCAGGACGTGGTGGAGGTATGTCCTGAAGAAATGTAATAGGTAAGTCGGTGCGGTGAACACCTGTAGTGTGTGTGGGAATCAAAGGAACATCAACAGGAACTGAAACAGGGGCTGCAACGGGAGCTACGGGGGGTGTAACAGGTACCACGAAAGGTGGGAAATCATCATCATCGTCTATCCACCCATTGTGGGTGTGAGCGTATCGTGGATCTATGTGGGTCGCAAATGGTGCTCGGTCGAACATCACTGGCATGGGATCAGGATGTGGTGCGACAACAGGATCAGCAGGAATGTCAGCAAGAACATGATCATCCACCAACTGTGGAACAACAACAGGATGATCATCAACAGGTACATCATCAACCAAAGGAGCAACAGCAGGTGCATCGGCATGATCAGGGTCATGCTCTAGCGCGGGGTCAGGAGCAACAACTGGCTCAAGGGCCACAGCAGGCTCCGGATCAACAAACTCCATGTCAAAGTCAGCTAGATCAGCAAACACAGGATCGACAGGGGCTACGGGATCCTCCATGGGCTGATCTAAATGAATAAACTCAATGTCATGATCGGGATCAAAGCCAGGTGGAAAAACTGGATCCGAATCGTCATCAATGTCATGACCAAACTCAAAGCTAGGGGCAGGTGCAGCGGATGATGCCATATCAGGGTCTGTGTCGTGCGAATGGTGCCGCACTCCCTGCGTGTGTGAAGGTGCAGATGCCACAGACTCAAATGAGTCTGGGACTGGCGAATAAATGGGAGCCTCCTCCGCAGGAGCATCAACAAGAAGTAGAATATCACCAGCAGCAATATGGGCCTCGCCCTCAAAGTCATCCTCCTCAAATAGATCGACGTCGTCGTCAGAGACTACGTCGAGGGGCATATCGACAATATGGTAAGCGGCAAGGGGCACAGGGGCAGGGATATCTGCGAGCGGTAAGTCCCCAACAAGATAGCCATCAGCGGGCTCTACTACGACATCGGGCAGCACAAAGGGCTGGAAGTCGTCATCGTCCGTGCTGGTAGTATCTGAAGTATATACCTCGTGCTCTGATGAAACTATGTCGTCTGATACTATAGCCATGGGGTCCGTAGTGTCTGACTCTCTAGTACCAGATGAAGGCATGACGTCTGTAACACAAACACATATAGGCACAAACAATCAACCATATAGTCAAATAAGCATGTTAGTCACCAATAAATAAACAAGCATTTCTTCCTAGTCCCACTAGTCTAACCTCCCAGCCTCTCAGACTGAATCTCCTAGTCTCTCAGACTACCCTCCTAGTCTCTCAGACTGAACTTCCTAGTCCCACTAGATTAACCTCCCAGCCTCCCAGACTAAACCTCCTAGTCCCACTAGCTTAACCTCCCAGCCTCCCAGACTGACTCCCTAGTCCCACCAGACTAACCTCCCAGCCTCCTAGACTGACTCCCTGGCCTCTCAGAACATAACCTTCCCAATCTCTCAGATTGGCCCCTCAGTCGATATGGTTGACCCATAACTTTTGGAAAAAGCGTTCATACTTTTTGTTGGTAAAAATATTTTGTACTCTGGATCTTGACATAGTGTATGCAATGTAAAAATGTTTTCGTGACAGCCCTAGTGATCATAGTCCAGACTCGAGAAGGAATCCTAGTTCGCTATGATCAGAGCTCTGATACTAAGCTGTCACACCCTAGCTTTGCGGAAGCGTGGGTTTATTTGGTGTGAGTTCTTAATACCATAACTTAATCACAACAAAGCTATATGAAAGTAAAACCATGCAGATCATGCACTGGTTCATGTTTTAAAAAAAAAGTACCAGAACATAGTTTTAAAATGTCGACACATGCAGCGGAATTACAACATAACAATATAAAAACATTGTTCAGAAGACATAACCACAAACATAAAACAGACGCAGTTTAAGAACTGTGACTCGTCCAGGTAAAAGCCACAACCCCTAAACTTGGATGACCCCATAACTCTTACGCAGCGTGAAAACGTAGCATACCGTGCCAGATCCTTAATTCCCTGAAATACATGTAAGTTGGAAAAATCAACAAAAATGTTGAGCGAGTTCATGTGTAGTGAGCATGTAAAACCTTTGTAAGTATAAAAACCCTGGTATGTAGCAAATAAGGAAATAAAGAGATCACCAATGGTTTGCAAGGCCATTGATATGTGTGCCGTGCAGTAGGAAGACTCAAACCTAGTAGATTTTTGCGTCGGGTACCAAATCACCCCGAGGTCCGTACTGTTGGGCCTGGGGCTGGGCTCGCTGCACCCAGATAGATCTACCGCTAAAGACCCTCGGTCCTACAATGAGGATTAATAGCCTCCAGTTCCCGCCTACCCACTCACATGATCTAAGTAGTAACCCTCCTTACGCTAACCATACCATGTAAAAAGTATTTGTAATCATAGTAACATGTATTTCACCCCCGAAGTATAAAAACTGAAAACAGCTAAGAGAAAAGGGGGACATGAACTCACTGAAGTGCGTCTCGAAATAGTAATCTCCCAGTCAACCTGCTGTGTGACGACCTACACGTACTAACTTCTATTAGACAGACGGCCGTGCTTTGGCTTAAGGTTTAACGTTTTTGGGAAATAGTTAGACAACTATTTCGTATTTACACTTCGTAATTATGTATTAATTATATTCCTTCCCAATGATGGGGGCTTTAATACATGTGGGTTTGTATGATTCCAAGAATATATTATTATGTCTCACTTAATAAAATATATTTTACTTTATTTGTCTAAAATATTCTACTTCCAAAATATAAATATTTTTTCCCAAAAATATTATATTTTATTCCATAAAATTTTCTAAAATAATACTTTTATCAAAATACGCATTTAAGAGTATTTTCTGAAAATACATAAGTTACATTTTATGGTTCGTGTGGTAATAATAATACCGGTGTAACGTAAATATTTATTGTGAGGGCGTTAGTATTATTTTGGAGTCCTTACTGTTCAGTGTATTCCAGTAATATTATTTTTACCCTAATAATAATATTTATGTAGTTCACAAAATAATCATAAAATCGCACAAGCATTTTTCTATGAAATATATATTCTAAGTATATATCTTTAACAAGTTTTATTTATGAAAATCCACCTCCGACACTTGGTTATTTTGTAATAAAAATTCATGGCGAATTTTTATTTGGAAAAATAAGTTAAAAATATATTCATAACACTTGTTGTAAAACATTTTCCAAGTGTTATATTTCTGGATATTGCAGAAAGGTCTTAGTTGTATTTTAGGGACGTAGGTTTTCTTATTCTTTAAGAGACCTTACGGGTGATTGCATCCCTGTGTTCATGCCCAAATGTTGTATGATATTACACATGATTTACATTATATTGTGTCACTCTTATAACTTTCTTGGTATTGTTGACTTCTTATTTCTATGTTCTTTGACTTGGTGTTTTGGTATGATGTTCGTTTTGGAGCCGAGGGTCTCTCTGGAAGCAGCCTCTCTATCCCTAGGGATAGAGGCAAGGTCTGTCTACATCCCACCCTCCCCAGACCCTATAAGTAGCTTTGCTATTTGTGGGATTTACTGGGTATGGTTGTTGTTGGTTGTTGTATTATATTTCTGGAAAAATTTCGCCAGAGTTTCCTCTGTAACTGGAGGTGGCCACGCTTACAAGCGTATCATTTTCTTTTAACAACTCAATCAATCAAGTTTCAATCATCAATATTCAATATCAAGACATCAAACTAGTCAAAAATATGCATAAATTGCAAACACATGAACTTGTAAGTTGTGTAAAAGTATGTAGTAACTTTCCAATATTTTTAGTAGATCTTTCTACTTCTAAAAGTAAAAATCGGTTTCTTGGAAATCTTATTTTTAAAGAAAATGTAACTCTACATCTTTGTAACACCCTAGTTATTATTTTAAAGGTTTTCGTATAATTTACGAAAACAAACATGTATTTAAGGTTAAGTATCCTTAGAAAATTTCGAGTAAATTAAAACTATTACAATTCATAAGTTATTCTACAAAACGTGATCGAATTCGTTGTTTAAAATATACAACGTGGCAAAGTGCGGAAGCATGTAACTATATCGTGTTCGGTTCTTCGATGAGCTTGATCGTCTCTCGGCATCCAAAATGAACCTACATTTCATAAACATGAAATGCTTTAGTCATACGTGGATTGAAATAAATCTAAACAAATCCGGTAATGATAATGGAAGGAAAAAGAATTCCCAACGTTAAACTCTTGATCTCAAAACATGGATTTCCCAACTGGCCTCCACCGTAACTTACGGTGGCACCGTAACTTACGGTGGCCCCTGGTGTGACATGCCCCTACCGTAAATCAGTAGGGGGCTGCCGTAAAGCCTTCAACTCCACCGTAACTTACGGTGACACCGTAAGTTACGGTGGCCCCTGCATTCCAGCTTTCCTATTTTGCCGTTTATTGGCACGAAAACTTTCGTATCTTTCAAACCGCTTATCCGTTTGACCCACCGTTTCTTCCTACATGATTGTAATTTGACCCTTCATAATATGGAGTCAAAATCCAACATCCGAATTAACAAAATTTAAGACTTTTAAGTCTTCAGCTTATTACCATTTTTACCAAATTTTAACCCGTTCGCGATTTTATCAAACAAACATGTTTACTTGCTCTATAAACTCATGAAAATCATAATTTCAATATTTCCTATCAAATAAATCATAAATCATGGGTTTCTTACTTAGTTAGAACCCATTTACGTTCAAGTTCTTATTTTGACCCGTTAGAGAGGATTTAATCATTTAAGTTTAAATCCTACTCTCTACTTTCACATGTCATTTTTCTACATTAAGGTATTCACATATCTTTCACCAAATTTACGCGTACCTGGCGCGGGTCAAAGTATTGACCCGTTTTAATACCTTGCCTTAATAATTTGCTGATTCATAGCCACGTAAATTCCATAAGCCGTTTTACCCTGTGAGCATTAGACTCGACATACACTTGTTAGTCGTTATTCGTCAAATGGTGTTAACATTACCATTTGACCTGTTTAGTCTAAACGACCAAACATTTTGCACTTATATTTGAATGGTATTTATTTACCATTTCATTATTTAACCCATTTCGCCCCTTTTTGCCATTAAACATGGTTTTTATCCTTTTATTCGTCCCGACCCGTATCATTTCGTGTCGGAACCCATATTTCGGATATAACCTTGGTCGTGTTTATAATCTATAAAGTAAATACGTATCCTAAAAAAAAGTGTAAGCTCTACTTACGTCGCGTCCGCGCAAACATTCTTCGCATCCATGATCCGTTTGATCCATTCCTTTCCAGCTCCCACTTAGCTTGACGAGATCAAACTTAACACAACACCCACAAGATTTGTTAGATTAGTCATTATATAAAATGACCACAACATCTCATGGATTCACACATACTCATTTATCAAGACATTAGTTTTAGGTTAGTTTGACTTTCGTAAGTCAAACTGTCCTTGTGTATGTGACTGAGCACTAACTTAGAACATGTTTGGCATACACGTACATATTCCTTGCATATATCATTTGTATGTATTTTAGATGCCTTTAATACACCCAATTTCTTAAAATTTGTTTGAAGCAAATACATGGTACACACCACACCATTCAAGTATGGAATAAAAGCTACTACGACATATCTCTTACCAAGTCTTACAATCAAATTATATTTCCACGTTAGACACATTGCCTCAAGTTAATTTATTAGAATGCCATCATTATCACATTTCTCACAATTCATCCTTTTCTTGTATACAATTTTCTTAGATTAAGTTTATCAATAAAATGTGTAGCAACTTTACAATGTAGCTGTGGAATTGACTCTTTTAACCACTTTACGGTTTTATTCAGCCCTTGGTGATCAGAGATGAAATATAGAATACTAAAATATCTTTCCAACCCAAAAAGAATCAGCTCAATCCGAGCTTCCTATAATTAATTATGATTTTCGCAAAAATCAGCTCAGAAGTCAAAATGCTTCCAATCAGCTTGCTGTCAAAACAGTTCAGCCGACTTCGGACACTGTTTTGACCCGTTTAACATCAGAATTTAACAAACATGTCCAAACATAAAACGTAGTATGTTTTAATAGCTTTCTGAGCATATAAGGCTCAACCTCACAGGATGTTCCAGTGATTTTATATGATTTTTTTAAAAACTGCAGCCCAACAATTTTTTTTTCCAATCAGCTTGTTGTCAAAACAGTTCAGCCTACTTCGGACACTGTTTTGACCCATTTAACATCAGAATTTAACAAACATGTTCAAACATTAAACGTAGTATGTTTTAATAGCTTTCTGAGCATATAAGGTTCAACCTCACAGGATGTTCCAGTGATTTTATATGATTTTTTAAAAACTGCAGCCCAACAATTTTTTTTTTCCAATCAGCTTGCTGTCAAAACAGTTCAGCCTACTTCGGACACTGTTTTGACCCATTTAACATCAGAATTTAACAAACATGTTCAAACATTAAACGTAGTATGTTTTAATAGCTTTCTGAGCATGTAAGGCTCAACCTCACAGGCCGTTCCAGTAATTTTATATGATTTTTTAAAAACTGCAGCCCAATAATTTTATTTCCAATCAGCTTTGTTATATTTTCTTGTTCAAGCATTTTAACAAGCACCTTGTGTGCAACACGAAACATCAAATTTCTCCAGCCCATTTAAGTGTTCTTAACCCTTAAATTCTAGCAAAATTAACAAGTACTAACATCAAACTTCAAATCTAACTTCAGGGAGTTCTATTAACACAATTTAACCATTATGATTCTAGTGTTCATCATGTTTCTACAAAACCCATTTAGCACATAATCGGGTGATCATGAATTCACAATTAGGAACATCAATTCAACAAGTAAATGACTAGGGTTTACTCCTAGACATAAAATCATTCCGAATTTCATCATATAACGAACATGCAACCATAAATTTCAGATTTCTAAGTTTACCTAGAAATCCAACTAGAGATTTTTCATTAAATTTTACATACCTTTTAATCCTCTTGTGATGAGGATTAATAATCCATGCTTAAATTTCGATTTTGGACTGAATTGGACCTTCAATTTGCAAGATTAGTGAAGTTCTAGGGTTTTGAAGAGTGGGGAGTCGCCCCTGCCCTTTCCTGTACGACCAGACATCCTTAATGGGTGTTTGGTTTTGATTTGTATTAAAATTAGTAATATAATTTCAATTTCTTACAACTTAGGCCCCTCATCTTTTGTTTGACATATAGTTTTGGTTGTTTTTAACCCTATCATAAGTTACTTCTAGAATATTAGCTAACTAGGTTAAAATTCCTAGTTAGTAAGTTCTTGTTTATTTAAGAATCCTAATATTCGCCGGGTTACTTTTACCACTAAAGGTAATTTACCCGTCTTTTAGTATAAACGTGGTTTGATTACCAAACCCGTTTTCGGGGTGTTACAAGTCTACCCCCCTTAAAGAGGTTTCGTCCTCGAAACCTTTTCTTACATAACTCATTGAGTTTAAACTCAATGTATTTTTTTTTTACGAGATATCTTTTAAACATTACTTATACTTTTAACCAATTGTTCGTATTACCATATAGGTATCGTAACATCTTTTTGGTCACTAATTGTCTACATATCTCATACGACATAGTGCAACTTGAAATAACGTAATCTTGTTATTTCCACTAGTTTAGTTAACTTAGCGATATCCATCGCTTTCATATATTATCGAACTCTTTGTGAATCCGTTACCTTGACCCGTTTAAAGGTCTTTAGTGAAATCTTTCTCTTTTAGCAACTATTTCTTTTGTTTTCCAATTCATTTATTCGGTTCAGTTATACCGAATCCACCGCTTACAAGCAACCAACTTACTTAAATTTCCTTAACCGATCTCACTAACTAGACTTATTAGTCCAGTTGTTTTTTACCGCTCGCCTGGTGATAATGTGATTCCACTTCACATTTCATTTCTTAACCGTGATCGTGTCACGTCATGTTTAATTTATAGCAACCTTTCATTTTCGAAAATACCACTTTTTCGAATATATCGTCTTGCACCTATCGATGTTAAGACCCATACTCTTTGATATTTTTTATTTCCAAAATCGTCTTGTAGTATTCATATTTGTTAAAACGTTGTTTCTCACTAAAACTTGAAGTTTAATTTAACGTCTTCTCTTTAACTTTCATCAATTACTCATATCAAGAAATTGACAATTAAGAATTTATTCTTTTTCATTCTTATTTTACGCGGGGATTCTCAACCAGTTCCCTCGCTATGTCTAGATAACCCATAGGTTCATTCACTTAGCCTCGTAGGCTATTTCTTTAGGCTCTCACCTCTTTAAGGCGAGTCCTTTATGATCCTTTTTCCTTTTTATTCATGACCCGTAGGTCATTTTGGTCCCGTAGACCTTTACACTGTTTATAACCTGAAGGTTATGATGATCCCGTAGATCATTCTTTTTACTCGTGTCTTTATTAAAATATATATTTGGTGTCAAAGCACTCTCTTTTTTTTGTTTGAAAATCATTTGTTTTCATGCTTGAAATCCGTTAACTTTGACTGTAGTTCGTGTCTATAATCGTTTTCTTTCGGATAATTCTTCCGACTCTATGACTTCTCACGTCAATTAAGCATCGGTTTGTCTCAAGCTTACCGTTATCCGGCTTGCGCTTACTTATGCCATCAAGCATTATACTTTATTCAACCCGTTCAACCTCAAAATAGTTGAATATAATTATCAAAATTTCTGTTTGCGAAATTTTATGGTCTTTCAGTCATAACTCATAATCCGAGTCTTTTGACTTTAAATTCGTGTTCCCGTTTCTCGGTTTACGCATGTGTTTAAATCCTTACCCATCAACCGGGTACTTTACCGATGTCATTATTAGTGCAAGCATTCCGGTATACATTAAGATTTCGTTTTAATTTGTTTGGTTGTCTTAGCGAAATCCATCGCTTTTATTCAACCAAACCTTTATTCTTTATTCGACCATCCTTGACAGTCTTATAAACTATGAATGATGATTATCATCATCATCATCATTTCTTTACTACGACCAAAGTCAACGACTTTGATCGTTTTTCCCATGTGGGCAATACCTTTGTTTCTATGACCCCGCGGGTCATTTATACTTTGGTTTTACAATGCCCTTTTTGTCTACCATGGTTTTTGATCGTTTTTCCCATGTGGGCAATACCTTTGTTTCTATGACCCCGCGGGTCATTTATACTTTGGTTTTACAATGCCCTTTTTGTCTACCATGGTTGTTTCGTCCGAAATGACTTATGTCACGAATTTCCTTGGGTCATTTATTTCTATGTGCGCCATACGTCGTTTTTATGGTTCCCGCGAAAACCATTTATACGAGTATGCCCGTAACATTTCTTGACCCTAAGGATCCTTTAAATTTTCATTCATCTTGACCTTACTACATCGGACATAACTGCGCTCATTATAAGAAGCTCATGCTATCATGTGTTCACTACTTACTTGGCCAGAGTAAGCGATCAACACATGGTACGCTGACCTTATTATAATTACCACATCACGTCCCATGTAAGTAACTCCTCAAATTATTTCCATATTTATGATTTCATTTGGTAAAACTTTATTTAATTGTTAGTTAACAATTATTAGTTTTAGTCGTTTATCCTTGAACATGTAAAATGTCCCTTTTTATAAACATTTATTCACATTTGTTGATGTGATCATTACTTTTCTCAATAGGATTTATATTGAGAATACTTACTTGGATGATCACTCTCGTCCAAGTTTCTATATAAACTGAATTCTGTTATTGTCTTGTTATTCACAATTTGTGAATAATACATATTCTCTACTGAATTTCTCTTGGAAACGTCATCCTGGATAGGTAACCTATCCAGGTTTTTCCAAGTTTCATATTCTATATGCAACTGTCATTCACTATGTATTTGTTGCATATTACTGTTTGTACTATAAGTTTAAAATGTGCACCTGGTAATGCTTGCCCCGACGGGCATTCCTTGCCATTACTTATTTGCGATCGTTACGCGATTTAGGTCCTTGATGAGTATGCTCTTCTTGTCACATCTCGGACCGTTCCATCATCATATCCGCAATTTGTTAAACTCCCGCTATCTTCAGATGCGAGTGTCCTTGAATTAAAACATTTACAAGAATTAGTAATATCAACTTCAATAATCGCCCGTATTATAATACAAGGCTTTTCTACTATACGCGTCAACGCGCGCAATTTTCTCAACTATATTTATCATTTAATTGAGGTAACGTGTATCACACGATAACCCTATGTGTTGTTCACAACATTTCAACACATACCAAACCATTAATATACATGTACTTACCGGATTTGCGATCAAGCCTCGAACCAAACACACTTTACTCTTTAACCATGAGCTCTGATTACCAACTTGTAACACCCTAGTTATTATTTTAAAGGTTTTCGTATAATTTACGAAAACAAACATGTATTTAAGGTTAAGTATCCTTAGAAAATTTCGAGTAAATTAAAACATTTACAATTCATAAGTTATTCTACAAAACGTGATCGAATTCGTTGTTTAAAATATACAACGTGGCAAAGTGCGGAAGCATGTAACTATATCGTGTTCGGTTCTTCGATGAGCTTGATCGTCTCTCGGCATCCAAAATGAACCTACATTTCATAAACATGAAATGCTTTAGTCATACGTGGATTGAAATAAATCTAAACAAATCCGGTAATGATAATGGAAGGAAAAAGAATTCCCAACGTTAAACTCTTGATCTCAAAACATGGATTTCCCAACTGGCCTCCACCGTAACTTACGGTGGCACCGTAAGTTACGATGGCCCCTGGTGTGACATGCCCCTACCGTAAATCAGTAGGGGGCTGCCGTAAAGCCTTCAACTCCACCATAACTTACGGTGACACCGTAAGGGTGGCCCCTGCATTCCAGCTTTCCTATTTTGCCGTTTATTGGCACGAAAACTTTCGTATCTTTCAAACCGCTTATCCGTTTGACCCACCGTTTCTTCCTACATGATTGTAATTTGACCCTTCATAATATGGAGTCAAAATCCAACATCCGAATTAACAAAATTTAAGACTTTTAAGTCTTCGGCTTATTACCATTTTTACCAAATTTTAACCTGTTCGCGATTTTATCAAACAAACATGTTTACTTGCTCTATAAACTCATGAAAATCATAATTTCAATATTTCCTATCAAATAAATCATAAATCATGGGTTTCTTACTTAGTTAGAACCCATTTACGTTCAAGTTCTTATTTTGACCCGTTAGAGAGGATTTAATCATTTAAGTTTAAATCCTACTCTCTACTTTCACATGTCATTTTTCTACATTAAGGTATTCACATATCTTTCACCAAATTTACGCGTACCTGGCGCGGGTCAAAGTATTGACCCGTTTTAATACCTTGCCTTAATAATTTGCTGATTCATAGCCACGTAAATTCCATAAGCCGTTTTACCCTGTGAGCATTAGACTCGACATACACTTGTTAGTCGTTATTCGTCAAATGGTGTTAACATTACCATTTGACCTGTTTAGTCTAAACGACCAAACATTTTGCACTTATATTTGAATGGTATTTATTTACCATTTCATTATTTAACCCATTTCGCCCCTTTTTGCCATTAAACATGGTTTTTATCCTTTTATTCGTCCCGACCCGTATCATTTCGTGTCGGAACCCATATTTCGGATATAACCTTGGTCGTGTTTATAATCTATAAAGTAAATACGTATCCTAAAAAAAAGTGTAAGCTCTACTTACGTCGTGTCCGCGCAAACATTCTTCGCATCCATGATCCGTTTGATCCATTCCTTTCCAGCTCCCACTTAGCTTAACGAGATCAAACTTAACACAACACCCACAAGATTTGTTAGATTAGTCATTATATAAAATGACCACAACATCTCATGGATTCACACATACTCATTTATCAAGACATTAGTTTTAGGTTAGTTTGACTTTCGTAAGTCAAACTGTCCTTGTGTATGTGACTGAGCACTAACTTAGAACATGTTTGGCATACACGTACATATTCCTTGCATATATCATTTGTATGTATTTTAGATGCCTTTAATACACCCAATTTCTTAAAATTTGTTTGAAGCAAATACATGGTACACACCACACCATTCAAGTATGGAATAAAAGCTACTACGACATATCTCTTACCAAGTCTTACAATCAAATTATATTTCCACGTTAGACACATTGCCTCAAGTTAATTTATTAGAATGCCATCATTATCACATTTCTCACAATTCATCCTTTTCTTGTATACAATTTTCTTAGATTAAGTTTATCAATAAAATGTGTAGCAACTTTACAATGTAGCTGTGGAATTGACTCTTTTAACCACTTTACGGTTTTATTCAGCCCTTGGTGATCAGAGATGAAATATAGAATACTAAAATATCTTTCCAACCCAAAAAGAATCAGCTCAATCCGAGCTTCCTATAATTAATTATGATTTTCGCAAAAATCAGCTCAGAAGTCAAAATGCTTCCAATCAGCTTGCTGTCAAAACAGTTCAGCCGACTTCGGACACTGTTTTGACCCGTTTAACATCAGAATTTAACAAACATGTCCAAACATAAAACGTAGTATGTTTTAATAGCTTTCTGAGCATATAAGGCTCAACCTCACAGGATGTTCCAGTGATTTTATATGATTTTTTTAAAAACTGCAGCCCAACAATTTTTTTTTCCAATCAGCTTGTTGTCAAAACAGTTCAGCCTACTTCGGACACTGTTTTGACCCATTTAACATCAGAATTTAACAAACATGTTCAAACATTAAACGTAGTATGTTTTAATAGCTTTCTGAGCATATAAGGTTCAACCTCACAGGATGTTCCAGTGATTTTATATGATTTTTTAAAAACTGCAGCCCAACAATTTTTTTTTTCCAATCAGCTTGCTGTCAAAACAGTTCAGCCTACTTCGGACACTGTTTTGACCCATTTAACATCAGAATTTAACAAACATGTTCAAACATTAAACGTAGTATGTTTTAATAGCTTTCTGAGCATGTAAGGCTCAACCTCACAGGCCGTTCCAGTAATTTTATATGATTTTTTAAAAACTGCAGCCCAATAATTTTATTTCCAATCAGCTTTGTTATATTTTCTTGTTCAAGCATTTTAACAAGCACCTTGTGTGCAACACGAAACATCAAATTTCTCCAGCCCATTTAAGTGTTCTTAACCCTTAAATTCTAGCAAAATTAACAAGTACTAACATCAAACTTCAAATCTAACTTCAGGGAGTTCTATTAACACAATTTAACCATTATGATTCTAGTGTTCATCATGTTTCTACAAAACCCATTTAGCACATAATCGGGTGATCATGAATTCACAATTAGGAACATCAATTCAACAAGTAAATGACTAGGGTTTACTCCTAGACATAAAATCATTCCTAATTTCATCATATAACGAACATGCAACCATAAATTTCAGATTTCTAAGTTTACCTAGAAATCCAACTAGAGATTTTTCATTAAATTTTACATACCTTTTAATCCTCTTGTGATGAGGATTAATAATCCATGCTTAAATTTCGATTTTGGACTGAATTGGACCTTCAATTTGCAAGATTAGTGAAGTTCTAGGGTTTTGAAGAGTGGGGAGTCGCCCCTGCCCTTTCCTGTACGACCAGACATCCTTAATGGGTGTTTGGTTTTGATTTGTATTAAAATTAGTAATATAATTTCAATTTCTTACAACTTAGGCCCCTCATCTTTTGTTTGACATATAGTTTTGGTTGTTTTTAACCCTATCATAAGTTACTTCTAGAATATTAGCTAACTAGGTTAAAATTCCTAGTTAGTAAGTTCTTGTTTATTTAAGAATCCTAATATTCGCCGGGTTACTTTTACCACTAAAGGTAATTTACCCGTCTTTTAGTATAAACGTGGTTTGATTACCAAACCCGTTTTCGGGGTGTTACAATCTTCTTAGTCATAAATTACGAAAATATTTCTTTGTTAAAACCTTTTGTCACACAAGTGTTTACACACTTGTTTGTTCACAAAATGCTTTTATTTCATGAAAGATCCTGCTTTTAAACGTGATTGCATCTTATACTTGGCTCTTCGTAAATACCACTTGTAGATCTTTAGATCTACTAGTTTAGAACTCCTTTTTACAAGAAAAACTATTTTTACACAAGTTCATGTTTATGTATGAAAGGGTTCGTCATCTAGTAACTTTCCTACTTAACATAATGCTAGTTCATGTTCCATGAACATGATCTAGCGTGGTTAGATGACGATCCGTTCCACTACTAGCAATCAACAACATAAAATAACCATAACTAATCAAGATTCATGAGTTTTACACCATTATTTACTCTTTAACCACCTTGTTCATCTTTCTTACAAGACTTTAAGTTTTGATCTTAAGTGTTCATGATTTTTATCCGTTAAATCTCTTATTAACCACCTTAGACAAGATCAAGAGGGTGTTTAGAATCACTTACAACTAGCTCAAGGCTAGGGAAGAATCAAAGCGAAAACTAGGTGGATAAAAGCGATGTAGAGAGGTCCTTGTGATTCCGTAAGTACCGAGCCTCCTTATGTGTGACCCTTCACCTTTGTATGTAAGTGGAATGGCTTGATCAAACTTGAATGATGGTGGGATGATGGATGGTGATCTCGACCGAATGTAAGGAGAGGGAAAGGAGAGAGAGCCAAATTTTGTTTAAGTGTTTTGAAGTGAAATGTGAACCCCTCATACATACTTATAATCCATGTCTCCTAAATACCCACTATATAATGTGTATGGAAGATATTAGACAACCATTAATAAAATAATCAAGTGTGTAAGGGTGTGTCCCCCATGGGGACCGATTCGGTTGAAGGGGGGGTTTATAGTTTGATTTGAACCATATGGTTAGTAACTAGTGAGTTTAGTTAGGTGATTAATTAGTTACTAGTGTGTAGTGTGTTATAACGGGTGTTAGGGTATTCAGGGATCCTAACTGCCTCAGAAAAGGAAAAACAGTGTCATTGACAATATTTTTATGTTCCGGATAAAGTCCGGTTGTTCGGTTGGATACTGATCCGTTAAAGTGCTAAATAAGCATTAAAGTGTCTTTAATATTATTTTTAGTGACACGATGAATTCCCGACACTTTGGAAAGTGTCTAGTATTATTTTTCCATGTTTTTGCACTTTACTAGTTAACTTAGATGCTGAATTTTGTATTAAAGTGCAGAATTTTGTAACTAGAACATGTTTTAGGCACATCCGGTCACTATAACTACCACCTAATGACGCAGTTCTACAATCCTCTCCTCCCTACACTCCCTACTATTGTAGTAACTATTCCCGGCTCATACTGGCCTTAGAGACAGTGTCTATCTGGGGCTGGCTATGTCAGCACGTTTACTGGGTTATCCGTTCATTGTGCTACTGTGCTATTGTGCATCAAGTTTGTCACTATAGTTTGTATAAATAAATGGAGTGACAGCAATAAGGTATGATGCATGTATATGTATGTATCAGAATTCAAGTAGCAGTTTATCCACAATTGTAAGCAAGCACAGTAATTAAGCATTAATTAAATATTAATTAATTCGTACAGATACCTAGTTTGGTGAGGGTTGTCACACTATATGGAGGTATGTTGGCTACCTGGTTGGGGGTTAAGGGAACGGTTTGGTAAGAGTCTTGCCATTGTTCAGTGTATAGATCCTGCAAAGGACCTGGGTCAAATTTAGTAGGACCTCCTTCAATACCCAACGGTATTGGATGGCGGGGGTCCAAACTCTTTGATCCCCTCATAAGTTAAACTACTATTAAAACTTTAATCCGGCTACTTAGGACTATATCCCTGCTGACTCAGACTACTTAGCCAACGGTAACGTCGCCTTCAAAAGAGGGGCGTACCACATTTTGCATTAATAACTTAATTAATTATCTTTCAATAATCTGACCCTTTAGGATTGTATCCTTGCTGACTCAAACTACTGGGTTGAGGGTAACGTCGCCTCCAAAAGAGGAGCCTACTAGAATAACTAAGATAATCTCTTAAACAAGTGCAAAAATAATCAAAGGTTACACTACACACGAGTCGGATCCAAATGATTCATCTTGTCTATCTGTTTTGTTTTTATTTTATTTTTCAGCATTTTAGTTAGTTTTATTTTCTTAGTTTAAAAACCTTTTTCTAACATTTTGATTGATTGGACGTTGAGGATAAACCGGTACTAAAAGCTCTTGTGTCCTTGGACGACCTCGGTATCTTACCAACACTATACTACGTCCACGATGGGTGCACTTGCCCATATGTGTGTTTAGTGTTAGTAAATATTGATGTGTGTAAAATGCAACATATAAATTACATCAAATAAGGCATAAAAGTAACCCACTTTTAGTACTAATGTTGGAAAAAGTGTGTTTTTGTCTTCCTTTTGAATTTACAGGGTCAAATGAGCTTAAATGAACAAAAGGAACAAATATACATCCAAAACCAACATAAATACAAAGAAAAGGAAGAAACGTGGCATGCCCGACTCCTCGACAGCATCTCCAAAAGCAAAAACAATAAGAAAGCTAAGCATGGGGCTGTGCCCAGCTGAGCATGGGGCTATGCCCAGCTCAACACGGGGCGTGTCCAGCTCAACACGGGGCGTGTCCAGCTCAACACGGGGCGTGCACAGCGAACACGGGGTCATGGTCAGCCTTGGCACAAAAGACAAACCTGTAGAAGCTTCTATTGCCCACCACGGGGCCGTGCTCAGCGGACACGGGGGCGTGGTCAGCTTCCTGCAGGCGCATTTATTGTAATTGTGATTGCAATTAATGAAGAGAGAGATTCGGATGGACACGGGACCGTGCCCAGCGGACACGGGGCCGTGCCCAGGCTTCTGTTCAGCCTATAAATAGGAGTGCTTGGAGCTCTTGCAACTCATCCCTTGGCACACCACCTCTCTCACACTTCACCCACCACCCACCACCACCATAACACCATCATCCACCACCATCATCCATTGTCCATCATAGAGTGTGTGAGTCGTCTCGGGATCCAAGATTGATCGTAAGAGTTCTTGACAATCAAAGGCCATGTTTGCCTAAGTCTCTTACATCACTTGGTGAAGACAAGTGTTTAGTGTAATACTTTTTATTTTTAATATTTTGCACTTTTTAATTGGTTTTGTATTAATGACTTTAATTACTAGTTTCTTATGTTGAAGGTCATTCTTCCTTATCGTTTGTCTGTAGTGTCTTGGCATTATTTTACTGTCTATATAAAATAAAAGATTTTCACCATTCATATCTCCATGGTCTATATGGAGGTATGTTGGCTACCTGGTCGGGGGTTAAGGGAACGGTTTGGTAAGAGTCTTGCCATTGTTCAGCGTTTAGAGATCCTGCAAGGGACCTGGGTCAAATTTAGTAGGACCTCCTTCAATACCCAAAGGTATTGGATGGTGGGGGTCCAAACTCTTTGATCCCCTCATAAGTTAACTACTATTAAAACTTTAACCCAACTACTTAGGACTGTATCCCTGTTGACTCAGACTACTTAGCTGAGGGTAACGTCACCTTCAAAAGAGGGGCCTACCAAATTATGCATTAACAACTTAATTAATTATCTTCAAATAATCGGACCCTTTAGGATTGTATCCTTGCTGACTCAAACTACTGGGTTGAGGGTAACGTCGCCTTCAAAAGAGGGGTCTACTATAATAACTAAGATAATCTCTTAAATAAGTGCAAAAGTGCGAAAATAATCAAAGGTTACACTAACACACGAGTCGGATCCAAGTGATTCATCTTGTCTATCTGTTTTTATTTTTATTTTTATTTTCAGCATTTTAGTTAGTTTTATTTTCTTAGTTTAAAAATCTTTTTCTAACATTTTGGTTTGATTAGACGTTGAGGATAAACCGGTACTAAAAGCTCTTGTGTCCTTGGACGACCTCGGTATCTTACCAACACTATACTACGTCCACGATGGGTGCACTTGCCCATATGTGTGTTTAGTGTTAGTAAATATCGTGTTTTATAAATTTAAAACTTGGCTAAAAAGTGTAAAAGGGCTTAAAATATATACCTAAAATATAGCACACTTCACGCACATCAAGTTTTTGGCACCGCTGCCGGGGACACAAGGATTTTAAGAAAGCTTAAAATTGATGGCCTAATCAGTTTTTCAAAAACCTTTTTAAAACGCGCGCACATTTTTCTGCATTTTAGTTTAGTTTACATTTACAGTAGCCTGAACACGGGGCCGTGTTCACTGAACACGGGGCCGTGCTGCATATTTTTAGTTAGATACCCAGATACAGAGTCTGAACACGCCCCCGTGCTCAACGAGACCAGTAACTTTAATTAAAACGCCCAGATACAGACCCTGAACACGGGGCCGTGTTCACCAAACACGGGGCCGTGTCCAGCTTCTGTTTCCGTCTTTATTTCTATTTTCTGGTCCCGAGACTCAGTTGTGGTCTGTTGAGTGATTCCTATGGATCAATACTCAGGAGCCTACAACTACACCTATGAGGAGGACGATTACATGAGAGAATATTGCACTAATTGTGGTAACCCACACTCGGTACAATGTTGTAACTTATTTCAACCATCCACTTCATACAACTATTATGAGGAACCCAGGTACGAGCCATCGACTTCATACACATCTTATGAAGACCAAAGGTATGAACCTTCTCCCTCATACTCATATTTTGATGAACCAAGGTATGAGCCTTCATACTCATACTTTGAGGAGTCAAGATATGAACCGCCACCTTCATATACTTATTATGAGGAACCATCGCGTGAACAACCCACCTCATATGAGTACTATGAAGAACAAAATTACGACCCTTATCCATCATATACTTACAATGAGGAATAATGGTGTGAACTATCTACTTCATATGAGTACTATGAGGAACCAAGGATCGAACAACCGGATTCAAGCTTTGAGGATCCCGATCCTTTCTCTATCACCGAAGTGACCGATAGGATATTAGAACACATTAAAACTATCGAACGTTGCATAAAAGAATCTCGCGCAAGGGAAGAGGAGTCCCGCGCTAGAGAAGAATTAAATAAAGAAACGATAGTTGAAAAGTTAAAAATGGAAGAACAAATAAGTGAAAAACCGACACATGAGTTAAACAACGAAAAAGGTGAGGATGATAACGTTAAAATTCAAGAAGAGTCTAATTTTGAAGGAATTAATCTCTTATCACCTTCTTTTGAAAATCATTGTTTTATATCAACTCATGCTAAGTTTTTAAAAGAGCTAAACACTAACGCAAAAATTGAGGGAATGGTAAGTGTTAAGTTAACTAATGATCAAACTTCGCTAATAAAAGAAGACCCTTTTGAAATTAACATTACACCGATTCCATGTTTCTTTCAAAATTCCTTTATTAGTAATATCACCATTGATAAAGATCTTTGTGTTAACATAATGCCTAACTACATTTTTGAAAAATTAAGTATTAGTGATTTTTCTCCACTTCAAATACCCATTTTTCTATCCGATCGGAAAGTAATAAAATCAATCGGTGTAGTTGAGGATGTCTTGGTTCAAACAAATCAAATGGTAATCCCAACCGACTTTGTCATCCTCGATGCCGCTCCTCTAGTGTTGGGACGACCTTTTGTAAAAACACACGAAGCTTTGAAAAACCGGAGGTACAATAATCTATCTATTCAATTAGGGGCATTTAAAAATGTCACACCCCAACCGATGGCGGAATCATCGGGGCGCGGCACTGAGCGAAACAGATTGTTCAGAAGTTTCCATAACAACTATCATACAATTCAGTTATATAACACGTCCCATACCGTGTCCCAAACAATAACAAGTTATCATAGAAATCAACTAAACAATATGGGAACTGTTCCGACAACTCAAATTCTTAATTATTACAGACCGAATGTAAATATTGTTTTAAGACTTCTAGACGGCTATCCGTAAATCTTACTGACTACAGGTGCCAGTACAAGATCTACAGATAATTATGGCCCTGGAGCAGGTACGTGGACACTGTCCTAAGGTCACAGGCTCTTAGAAGTTTATTATTGCTTCGCTTCCCTAGCAAGCTAGTAGCTTAAACACCTGTCACATACGTTAAAATAAAAGTCAATACATATAATGTAAAGGTGAGTACACAAGTTTGATATAGCATATAGAGTTCGAATAGTTTACGCATAACCAAGCACGTACACAAGGGAAAACGATGCATGTAAATTATCGACATGGGACCATCGATACCAACGACTGCGGGTTGACTGTCCGAGACAGTTCGCAATACATGATTACCACCGTAATCCATGCAAGAAATTGTCCTTAGCAACCCCCGTGTGAACGGGTGCTGAGTCCAAACTATAGTACTACGTTGCTAAAGCAGGTAGATAGCACTCCACGTGTAAACATAATAAACAGCAATCATTTAGACAAGTAACACATGCAAATAGGTTAGCGTTCAAATAGTTTGTGTTGATTGTGATTTTGATAGTTTACGTATGTAACACCCAAAAGTGCTGAAAGCAAAAAGGGGATCGAGTATACTCACAGTGGTCGATCGTGGATTGAAGGGAGCACTGAGAATAGGTTAGCCTGAATAGTTCGATAACACAACGATGAGTAACGCGGAAAAAAAGTAAACAATGTACTTGGATCGAGTAGGCCATTCGATCGGACAGCAGTTCGATCGAGTGGGCTGTTCGATTGGTTTGAAAGTCCGTTCGAACATCCATTCGATCGGCCGGCTGGCTCGATCGGCTGGTTCCTTCAAGTGGATTGTTTCTTCCTTTGATGTGAAGGATGTGTTTGTGTATGATGGTTTGTACTACCTTTCAAGTTGGCCGATCGAACAGCTGTTCGATCGGTTAGCCCAACCGATCGGTTAGCACTTCATTGTTTTCAAGTCTGTCACTCGATCGGTTGGCATGCTCGATCGGGTGACATTCCAATGTTTCGAAAGGTCTAAGTGTCTTGAAGTATAGTATCTCATGATTCGAGCAGTAATGATTACAATCGAGTGGCGTAGTCGATCGAACAGTACCTCGTCAATACTACACTTCATGAGTTTGTGGGACTAAGTGCTAGTCGATCGGTTAGCCTAGCCGATCGGCTGGCGTAGTCGTTCGGTTGGGCTGTTCGATCGAACAGCCTAGCCGTTCGGCCAGCTTCTCGATTCGGTTAACCTTTCACTTAACACTTGGTTATTCCCGTTAATTGTTGATGTTTTGGAGGTATTTTGACTACGAGTTGAACCACAAAGCTGAAGTCCCTACTTAGTCTACTGACTCGAGCAGGAATCACCCAAGCTCGGCCAGAGACGGTTTGGAACTTAAGTTTAACGTTTAACCCGAAATCGGTATATCTCTCGGTAGAACCCGAATCTTGAACCATGTGTTTGTTTAGTTAGATTTGTAAATCGGTTCAAGTCTCGTTTTCACCTTTTTGAGTGTAAAAGAGTTGAAAGATAGATGAAAACCCATCTTCCAATCCTTTTCCACCGTGAAATGTTAAGATCTTTGGAAGATTTTAGGTTATTTATGTGGAAATCGGTTAGATCTAGCTTATTCATGGTTGAATGAAGTCCAGAACATGAAGTTCTTGATGAACACCAAGAACACCATGATGACATCACTCAAGAACACCTAGATCTTGGTGATTTCATGGATGAAATTCAGATTTTGAAAGATAGAAAGGTGGAGAATCGATTAATGAACAAAAACGTACAAGGATTAGAGCAAAATACTTACCGGTTTGAGAGAAATCTGAGATTTAGTGAGAAGAAGAGGCTGGTCGGTCAGAGCTTTTCCAAAAGTGGAAAGTTTGACAAGGACAGCCCTATTTATAGGCTTCCAAAAGAGGAAAGGGTCAGCTGATCGAACAGCATCCCTGATCGAGCAGCTGTCCGATCGAACAGTCCTGTTCGATCGGCTAGCCTGTTCGATCAGGTTGCCCTGTTCGATCGGCTAGCCTGTTCGATCAGGTTGCCCTGTTCGAACGGCTTGCCTAGTTTTGAGTGTTTCGCGACGATTTGTGATATTTCGAGTTCGATGAACGATGATTTGAGAATGATAGAATTCCTAATCAAATTACTTTTAGTCTCAACTACTATATCTAACATACAAGCATCCTTACAACCATTTCGGGTTCGATTTCCATTGAGTTTGATTCACCTTTGAGTCTTGATTGATTTGATTGATTCACCACACACTTTAAACATAAAAGTAAACATGCGCAAGTAACACGTAAGGCACACACACACGTATAAAAGTACTAAAATCCCCACACTAGAGTTTGATGATCGTTTCGGTTAGCTTGATTATTGATTGACTAGCTTTATTGCGTTGTTACTTCCTATCATTCACAGTCGGTCGTTGATTCACAGTTCGATTATCGGTCGATTAGTTTGATTATACAACACTTACTCCAAATAATACGAAAATCAAAATGAAACTAAAATGAAATTAATCTTTATTAATCTTTAATTCCAATAACAGTCAACACTTGACTTTGACTTTGACTTTTGGAAAACACGGGGTGTTACAGTCTCCCCTCCTTTAGGGAATTTCGTCCCGAAATTAGGCTGAGAACCGTACATCGCCGTGTGATTTACCAATTTGATGCTTCAGATCTATCTGAACAACTGCGGGTACTTGGCCTTCATGTCACTTTCGAGTTCCCAAGTGAACTCCGCGCCTCGTTTGCCTTCCCATCGTACCTTTACAATAGGAATGCGAGAGCGTCTGAGTTGCTTGGTCTGTCGGTCCATGATTTCGACAGGCTTTTCCACGAAGTGTAGCGTCTCATTGACCTGAAGATCGTCGAGTGGTATTATTGCGTCGTGGTCGGCTACGCATTTTCGAAGGTTTGAAATATGGAAAGTCGGGTGGACATTGCTGAGTTCCTCCGGTAATTCGAGTTTGTAGGCAACTTTACCGATCCTTTCCAGAATCTTAAAAGGTCCAACAAATCGAGGCGCAAGTTTCCCTCTTTTGCCGAATCGGACTACTCCCTTCCAAGGTGATACCTTTAGGAGCACGTAGTCGCCAACTGCAAATTCGCGGGGCTTGCGTCGTTTATCGGCGTACATCTTTTGTCTGTCCCGGGCCTTCACCAAGTTTTCCCTTATCTGGTGGATCTTGTCAGTCGTTTCTTGCAGAATCTCGGGCCCAGTCAATTGTGAATGACCGACCTCGTGCCATACAATAGGCGAGCGACATCTCCTACCATACAAGGCTTCGAAAGGTGCCATTTCGATGCTGGAGTGATAGCTATTATTGTACGAAAATTCGACCAACGGTAGGTGTTTGCTCCAACTACCACCAAAATCGATAACACACGCACGGAGCATGTCTTCAATAGTACGAATCGTTCTTTCAGTCTGCCCGTCGGTTTGCGGGTGGAATGCGGTACTCAAATTCAGCGTCGTACCAAGAGCTGCTTGAAAAGTTTCCCACAATCTCGATGTAAACCGAGCATCGCGATCCGAAATGATGTCTCGAGGCGTACCATGATTCTTAATGATCTCGTCGGTGTAGATTTGGGCTAGCTTGGCCACCTTGTAGTCTTCTCGTATTGGCAAGAAGTGGGCTGATTTGGTTAGACGGTCGACTATAACCCAAATACTGTCGTGACCTGATGGCGTGGTCGGAAGCTTAGTTATGAAATCCATAGCTATGCTTTCCCACTTCCATACGGGTATCGGCGGTTGTTCGAGTAAGCCTGAAGGTCTTTGGTGTTCAGCCTTGACTCTTGCACAAGTTAAACAGCTACCAACATATAGAGCAATATCCCTTTTCATCCCAGGCCACCAGTACTTGTAGCGAAGGTCCTGGTACATTTTGTCCGCACCGGGATGAATGGAATATCGGGATTTGTGGGCTTCGTTCATGATGATCTTTCGCAAATCTGTCCTCCTCGGAACCCAGATTCGGTCCAGATAATAGAATATCCCGTTGGCTTTGCTCACGAGCTGAGTTCCATCGTGATAGATTCGTTCTTTCTTCAACGTACGCTCGTTAAAGCAAGCGTGTTGTGCTTCGCGGATGAGAGCTTCGAGGTTATACTGAGCCTGGAGGTTTCGAATACCTATCACGTAATTCTTTCTGCTGAGGGCGTCTGCAACTACATTTGCCTTGCCTGGGTGATAACGGATCTCACAGTCGTAATCGTTGAGAAGTTCTACCCATCGGCGTTGACGCATATTGAGTTCCCTCTGGTTAAAGATATGTTGTAAGCTCTTGTGATCGGTGAAGATCGTACACTTTGTACCATACAGGTAGTGTCGCCAAATCTTTAAGGCAAAGACAACTGCGCCTAGCTCAAGGTCATGGGTTGTATAGTTCTTCTCGTGGATTTTGAGCTGTCGAGATGCGTAAGCTATAACCTTGTCTCGTTGCATGAGAACACAGCCAAGTCCAAGGTTTGAAGCATCACAATAGACAACGAAGTCATCGCTTCCGTCCGGCAGTGTAAGAACTGGTGCATGGCACAGCATGTGTTTGAGGGTTTGGAAAGCAGTCTCCTGCGCGGTTCCCCACACAAAAGGCTTGTCTTTATGAGTAAGGGAGGTAAGTGGTACAGCAATCTTTGAGAATCCTTCGATGAATCGCCGATAGTAACCAGCTAATCCGAGAAAAGAGCGAACTTCTGACGGATTCTTTGGCGTAACCCATCCCTTGACTGCCTCAATCTTTGCAGGATCAACGTGTATACCCCGACTATTCACAATGTGACCCAGAAATTGAACTTCCTCCAACCAGAACTCACACTTGGAGAACTTGGCGTAGAGTTGGTTTCCCTGAAGCAACTCGAGAACCAATCGCAAATGCTGCGCATGTTCGGCCCTCGATCTGGAATAGATCAGGACATCGTCGATAAACACAATGACGAAACGGTCTAAGAACGGTTTACACACGCGATTCATCAGATCCATGAAGACCGCGGGTGCGTTGGTCAAACCAAAAGGCATGACAACAAATTCGTAGTGGCCGTATCGGGTTCGAAAAGCGGTTTTGGGTATGTCTTCCTCTTGAATCCGCAACTGATGGTAGCCTGAACGTAGATCAATCTTGGAGAAACACTGAGCACCTTGTAGTTGGTCGAACAGATCATCGATTCTGGGCAATGGGTATCGGTTCTTGATGGTTAGCTTATTCAATTCCCGATAGTCGATGCACATCCGGAACGACCCGTCCTTCTTTTTGACGAAAAGGACTGGTGCGCCCCATGGAGAAGTGCTCGGGCGAATGAAGCCTTTTTCAAGTAACTCTTGGAGTTGGTTTGAGAGTTCTCGCATCTCAGATGGAGCGAGTCGATACGGAGCTTTGGCCACTGGGTTGGCTCCTGGTATAAGGTCGATTCGAAAGTCGATATCACGACTAGGAGGTAATCCAGGAAGATCATCAGGGAACACCTGAGGAAATTCTCGGACAACTGGAACATCTTTGACTTCAACTTTCTTTTTCTTGTCCGTCTCATCTACAACAATGTTGGCCAAGAAGGCTCGATATTCCTTGCGGAGATATTTACGAGCTTGAAGACATGACATGAGCTTGAGATCTTTCGCAGTAGTTTCACCATAAACACATAGAATATCACCACTAGCTAGCACAAAACGAATCATCTTATCGGCACACACAACTTCAGCATGGTTTTCACGAAGAAAGTCCATGCCTACTATGACATCGAAACTTCCGAGCTGCATTGGAATGAGATTAATCGGGAATATATGATTGTTGAGCTCGAGAGTACAATCACGGAGCACAGAATTGACAGCAATGGTTCTTCCGGTAGCGACTTCTACTTCGAAGGGTGTCGAAAGATAAGAGCGCTTACGTCTAAGAAGTTTCTCGAATTCAAAGGACACAAAGCAGTTATCGGCTCCAGTATCAAACAAACATGATGCATATATACCATTCACAAGGAACGTACCATTGACCACGTTGTTGTCAGCTTGAGCCTGACGTGCATTGATGTTGAAGGTTCTGGCGTGAGCTGCTTGCTGTTGAGGCTGTTGTTGTTGTTGCTGGGGTTGTTGAGCTTCTTGTTTCACCACCCTGTTCGGGCACCGGTTTGCGAAGTGGTTAGGGTCACCACATGCAAAGCAGGTCCGAACATTGGTTGTTGGGGCCTGAGCGGCTTGTTGAGCTTGAGGAGCTTGAGGAGCAGGGAGTAGAGCTTGGTTAACAGCGACTTGAGCTTGCGTTTGACGAGGACCATAGCGGCAACTCGCAGTGAAATGCCCGTAAACGTTGCAGTGGGCACAGAATCGGCAGGCCACACCCACCGGGTGATGATAGGAACATGTAGCACAGAGTGGGTGGGGGCCGGTGTACGCACGCTTAGCCGGCGGCGCATTGATCACTGGCGCAGTGCGCTGTGGTTGCTGCTGTTGGGCTGGTACAGACTGTAGTGGAGCAGCAGTGGTTGCGGCAGCGCAACTTTTGTTCTTCTTTCTTCTTCTCGAAGACTTGGAGGCTTGAGTGGTGGTGTTGTCGGTTGATGCGGCGGTGACTTGATGCAGGGGCTTGACTTGCTTATCCCAGAAACCAGCCTTCACCCGCTTGTCATTAATCTCAGCGGCGAGCAGGTAGGTCTCCTCAATCGTTGCGGGCTTTGAAGCTAGGACAAAATCCGCTACACAGTCAGGAAGAGCGCGGATGTATTTTTTGATGGTCATGTCGGGAGTCTTGACCTGGTCTGGACAGATGATGCTTAACTGCTTGAAGCGAGCAGTGAGACCGGCGTTGTCACCCTTGTCTTGTTTAATACCCCAGAATTCATCCTCCAACTTATGACGCTCATGGGAGGGACAGTATTCTTCGATCATGATTTCCTTCAGCTTCTTCCATGACAGAGCATAGGCTGCGTCGTTTCCGCGCTTGTTTCTTTCAGCAGTCCACCAGTCCAAAGCACGGGACTGGAAGACGCCAGTAGCATTGAGAGTCCGGAGATTATCTGGGCATCCACTTTGTCGAAAGGTGACTTCTATCGAGTCAAACCAGTGAAACATAGCCGTTGGACCATCCTCGCCGGTGAACTCTTTTGGCCCACATGCCTTAAATTGCTTGAAGCTAAAAGCAGTCTTGCTGGATTCTTTCGGAGCATCAGCTTGTGACATCTCAGATGATTTGCTGGCGTTCTCATAAACCTCACTCACGGCCTTCGCCACGGTCTTAGAGATGATAGCAGCCAGACGTCGATCTCTTTTCTCCTGGCGGGTAAGACGCGAGCGTGATCTAGGTTGTCCAGATGACGACATGGTCTGCAATAGACATCGTCACAGGCTCAACACAACGAATTCGAGTCTCACACGTTCTTAGATCTCTAAAGCTTAGAATCACGTCGCATCTCTCGTCACGTAACACATATAATCACATAAGCACATAATCATAGAGGCACATAAGCACAGAAGCAATTAGGGCACATAAGCACAGAAGCAATTAGGGCACATAAGCAATTAAGCAAATAGAGCACTTAATTTCCTAAACACGTACGCAATTTTATCACAGAGGTAGTCAGAAAACAGAAACCTATAACCACAAGTCGAGTGTCGTTCGTTTTGCGTATCGGATAGCACCACATTGTATCGTCTATCTTAGTCGTATAGCGTAGCATAGCACACTGGTTTCGTTTAGATCACATCAACAGGGTTTTGAATCGAGATAGAATAACAACAAAGGTCACGCAGATTGATAACAAATGGAGTAATCAACGAATCTTAAAACACGTAAACAGGTAAATCATATAAAATCAACGAAGCAACACTCAAAATCGGAAAATGGATTGTCTGCGGCTACTAGACTTTGACTAACCATGGCAATTTAACTATTCACAGTTGACTTGTCGTCACTTTCGACTCTAGGGGACATGTTTTTGCCTCGATTCTTGGGCATTATGCATGCGCATTCTAGGCCATACTCGTGAGTTCAGGTCGTTGGAGTCCGTCAATTGCCTTGGCGAGATAAAATAAAGTTGGAATAACTGCCAAGGTTAGGGTTTCACCCCTAGCTTAGCAATTTCTTCCTTGTTTTAAGAAAATTTAGAGGAAAGTTTTCATCAAATTTCGGGTTTCAGCCCTGATTTGGTATAATTCTCCCCCGTTTTGTTGATAGAAAATCGCACAAAATAATTGGCAAAATTTGTAATTTAGGCAGGAATTTGCGGGTTTCACTCCTAATCCCGTCCAAATTACAAAATTTGGCTCGGAGTTCGGATGTAATGATAGAATAGAAGGAAACAATATAACATAAAATAAGCACATAAACTTGGTCTCTTGGTTCCTAACTATAGTCTAGGTCTCTAAGACAGCGATCCGGACTAGATCGTGTCTAACCTAATTCCCTATAGTTGTGGCTCTGATACCAATCTGTCACACCCCAACCGATGGCGGAATCATCGGGGCGCGGCACTGAGCGAAACAGATTGTTCAGAAGTTTCCATAACAACTATCATACAATTCAGTTATATAACACGTCCCATACCGTGTCCCAAACAATAACAAGTTATCATAGAAATCAACTAAACAATATGGGAACTGTTCCGACAACTCAAATTCTTAATTATTACAGACCGAATGTAAATATTGTTTTAAGACTTCTAGACGGCTATCCGTAAATCTTACTGACTACAGGTGCCAGTACAAGATCTACAGATAATTATGGCCCTGGAGCAGGTACGTGGACACTGTCCTAAGGTCACAGGCTCTTAGAAGTTTATTATTGCTTCGCTTCCCTAGCAAGCTAGTAGCTTAAACACCTGTCACATACGTTAAAATAAAAGTCAATACATATAATGTAAAGGTGAGTACACAAGTTTGATATAGCATATAGAGTTCGAATAGTTTACGCATAACCAAGCACGTACACAAGGGAAAACGATGCATGTAAATTATCGACATGGGACCATCGATACCAACGACTGCGGGTTGACTGTCCGAGACAGTTCGCAATACATGATTACCACCGTAATCCATGCAAGAAATTGTCCTTAGCAACCCCCGTGTGAACGGGTGCTGAGTCCAAACTATAGTACTACGTTGCTAAAGCAGGTAGATAGCACTCCACGTGTAAACATAATAAACAGCAATCATTTAGACAAGTAACACATGCAAATAGGTTAGCGTTCAAATAGTTTGTGTTGATTGTGATTTTGATAGTTTACGTATGTAACACCCAAAAGTGCTGAAAGCAAAAAGGGGATCGAGTATACTCACAGTGGTCGATCGTGGATTGAAGGGAGCACTGAGAATAGGTTAGCCTGAATAGTTCGATAACACAACGATGAGTAACGCGGAAAAAAAGTAAACAATGTACTTGGATCGAGTAGGCCATTCGATCGGACAGCAGTTCGATCGAGTGGGCTGTTCGATTGGTTTGAAAGTCCGTTCGAACATCCATTCGATCGGCCGGCTGGCTCGATCGGCTGGTTCCTTCAAGTGGATTGTTTCTTCCTTTGATGTGAAGGATGTGTTTGTGTATGATGGTTTGTACTACCTTTCAAGTTGGCCGATCGAACAGCTGTTCGATCGGTTAGCCCAACCGATCGGTTAGCACTTCATTGTTTTCAAGTCTGTCACTCGATCGGTTGGCATGCTCGATCGGGTGACATTCCAATGTTTCGAAAGGTCTAAGTGTCTTGAAGTATAGTATCTCATGATTCGAGCAGTAATGATTACAATCGAGTGGCGTAGTCGATCGAACAGTACCTCGTCAATACTACACTTCATGAGTTTGTGGGACTAAGTGCTAGTCGATCGGTTAGCCTAGCCGATCGGCTGGCGTAGTCGTTCGGTTGGGCTGTTCGATCGAACAGCCTAGCCGTTCGGCCAGCTTCTCGATTCGGTTAACCTTTCACTTAACACTTGGTTATTCCCGTTAATTGTTGATGTTTTGGAGGTATTTTGACTACGAGTTGAACCACAAAGCAGAAGTCCCTACTTAGTCTACTGACTCGAGCAGGAATCACCCAAGCTCGGCCAGAGACGGTTTGGAACTTAAGTTTAACGTTTAACCCGAAATCGGTATATCTCTCGGTAGAACCCGAATCTTGAACCATGTGTTTGTTTAGTTAGATTTGTAAATCGGTTCAAGTCTCGTTTTCACCTTTTTGAGTGTAAAAGAGTTGAAAGATAGATGAAAACCCATCTTCCAATCCTTTTCCACCGTGAAATGTTAAGATCTTTGGAAGATTTTAGGTTATTTATGTGGAAATCGGTTAGATCTAGCTTATTCATGGTTGAATGAAGTCCAGAACATGAAGTTCTTGATGAACACCAAGAACACCATGATGACATCACTCAAGAACACCTAGATCTTGGTGATTTCATGGATGAAATTCAGATTTTGAAAGATAGAAAGGTGGAGAATCGATTAATGAACAAAAACGTACAAGGATTAGAGCAAAATACTTACCGGTTTGAGAGAAATCTGAGATTTAGTGAGAAGAAGAGGCTGGTCGGTCAGAGCTTTTCCAAAAGTGGAAAGTTTGACAAGGACAGCCCTATTTATAGGCTTCCAAAAGAGGAAAGGGTCAGCTGATCGAACAGCATCCCTGATCGAGCAGCTGTCCGATCGAACAGTCCTGTTCGATCGGCTAGCCTGTTCGATCAGGTTGCCCTGTTCGATCGGCTAGCCTGTTCGATCAGGTTGCCCTGTTCGAACGGCTTGCCTAGTTTTGAGTGTTTCGCGACGATTTGTGATATTTCGAGTTCGATGAACGATGATTTGAGAATGATAGAATTCCTAATCAAATTACTTTTAGTCTCAACTACTATATCTAACATACAAGCATCCTTACAACCATTTCGGGTTCGATTTCCATTGAGTTTGATTCACCTTTGAGTCTTGATTGATTTGATTGATTCACCACACACTTTAAACATAAAAGTAAACATGCGCTAGTAACACGTAAGGCACACACACACGTATAAAAGTACTAAAATCCCCACACTAGAGTTTGATGATCGTTTCGGTTAGCTTGATTATTGATTGACTAGCTTTATTGCGTTGTTACTTCCTATCATTCACAGTCGGTCGTTGATTCACAGTTCGATTATCGGTCGATTAGTTTGATTATACAACACTTACTCCAAATAATACGAAAATCAAAATGAAACTAAAATGAAATTAATCTTTATTAATCTTTAATTCCAATAACAGTCAACACTTGACTTTGACTTTGACTTTTGGAAAACACGGGGTGTTACAAAAAAGAGTATCGATCTTGAGCGATCGATGAAATATCCAATCGGAAATAACGACCCCCTAATTGAAGATGAGCCAGAACCACCTGATAAGGTGGGTCTAGCCAAGGACCCTTATAAACGTGGCGCACCATGGAGGCATTCCGCGGAACTATCCTTAGTTTTAGTTTAGATTAACTTTTATGTTTTCTAGTTTAGTTTTACTTTTCAGGAATAAAAACACACTCGGGATGGTGAAGGATATTAAGGGAAGCTTGAACCAACACCCCATGCACAAAAACAGAGCCTCCCGACAATTTTTCTTCATTACAGCAAGTTCAGCACGGGGCCGTGCTCACCCAACACGCCCCGTGCCCAAGGTTCTGCAGAAAATGCCTAGTTCAGGTAACTGGAAACGGGGCCGTGCTCACTGAACACGCCCCCGTGCCCAGCCTTCTGTTTACTTTTGGTACTGGCAGTCTGGACACGGGGCCGTGCTCAGCCAACACCACCCCGTGTTCAGCTACCCAGTACCATAAAATCTTGTTTTAAACCCACTTTTACACATTTTAATCAACCGGAAAACTTATTTTTGGGACACATTGAGGACAATGTGTAATTTAAGTGTGGGGGGATGCTAAAACCTTGAATTTTGCAAGTCCTAATTACAAGCCTTACACAAAACTCTATTGGAACCGCTAAACACCCCAAACTTTTTTCAAAAACTTTTCATTTTTTTTTGTCTTGGTTTAATTTGGGAATAACAAGTTCTAAAAAGGTTATATTTTTACAAATTTACAACCGATAGCGTCGTGATAAAAAGAACCAACATAAGAAAATTATGAAACGGCATGACAAACTTAATTAAAATTTGATTATATATACTTGATCACATAAAAACCCATTCCCACAAAAGTGAGTTTTGAGCCTTTATTGAGCATACAAATACATATCTTTACACTAAATGCTCATTTTTCGTTTCTTGTGTGAATAGCCGCTTGGTTCTTACGAATCTAGAACTTGCCACGACAATGCATTCCCAGCCCTTACCAACTTAAACCCGAGTAAGTAAATGATGGAGGCATTAGGACTAACCTTTTTTATTTCTACACCATTAATTTTCTTTTTTTTTTACCACCTAACCAAAATCCCCCTAGTTAACCCCTTTGAGCCTAAACCTTTTCGTTTCTTTCCCCAAAACAAACACCTTTTACCCACCAAAACCTTTTTATTTTAAACCCTTTGTTTTAGTAACAAGCTCGGTTTTTCTTATGACTTCCTTATGTTGAAAAAAAAAGAAAGAGAAAAAAAAAAGAAAAAAAAAATATATGATGATGATGAAGCCAAAAGAAATAAACAAACAAGTCTATCAAAAAGAACTTTGTTTGAAAGAAATGCTTCATCAAAATAAAAAGTTATGAAAGCACTTCTTTACAAGCCCAAATCGAGGCCCTTTCTTCAAAAATTAAAAAGTTAGAAATGACAAAAACGGTCTCGGTTATGGCTTGTGAAGGGTGTGGTGGGCCACATGAAAATTAGAGTTGTATGAAAGAAACAAATGATCAATCAGAGTCGGTAAACTACATTGATAATAGACCTAGGCCGTCGGGTCCTCCAACGGGTACCTACAACCAAGGATGGCGTAACCACCATAACCTTGGTTGGAGAGAACCTGGCAATAGTAGTAACCAACAAAGCCTAAACCAACGAACAAACTTTCAACAACCAAGAAATGAGTCACAAAATTTCCCTCAACAACAAGGTGGACGAGAAAGGCTTGAAGATACTATATCCCACCTCATCTCCGACACTGAAAAGAAAAACTCGGATCGATTTCAACAATTGGAATCGAATTTTAGAAATCAACAAGCTAGTATACAAAACATTGAAAAACAAATAAATCAACTAGCTCAAAATTTCTCCGAGAGACCACAAGGCGCATTACCAAGTAATACTGAAACAAACCCGAAAGCACAAGTTCATCTCATAACATTAAGAAACCGTACCGTGGGTCCCGCAGAAGCTCCGCCACCACCAACTTAGGAAAGCACAACACCGCCCCAACAAGAGAAGGCTTCTCCTCTACTTCAAGAGCCTACCAAGGCTCCTCCGGTTCCGTACCCCGGTAGGTTAATTCGTCAAAAGACCAATGAGCAATTCGCAAAATTCGAAAGTCTACTAAAACAATTGCATGTTAATATTCCTTTTATTGAAGTCCTAACTCAAATGCCTAAATACTCAAAATTCATGAGGGACTTCCTCACTCATAAAAGGAAAGATCGAATCATTGCAATTAGTTAACCTAGGCGAAGAATGCTCCGCCCTCGTACTCAACAAACTCCCACAAAAGAAGATTGATCCGGGAAGCTTCACAATTCTTTGCTCGATCGGGGAATCCCCCATTCGTAATGCACCAGCCGACCTTGGGGCTAGCATTAACCTCATGCCCGCATCAATGTTCAAGCGACTCGGCCTAGGAAAAACAAGCCCTACCAAGATGAGTATACAACTTGCCGACAGATCCGTCAAATACCCACAAGGTGTCGCTGAAAACCTATTGGTCAAAGTCGACAATTTCGTCTATCCGGCCGACTTTGTCATACTAGATATGGAAGAAGACACCGAAGTCCCCCTCATACTAGGGAGGCCATTTCTAGCCACCGCACAAGCAGTAGTAGACATGAATGACGGAACACTCACTTTGAAGTATGGGGATAAGGAAGTGAAGTTTGGGGTTGGGAAGAGAGTAGAGGACGATGACCCGGTCAATTACATGAAGGTTATTGATTCGAGTTTGGATGATGCTCTCCGACGGTGCAACATGGGATGCAAAACATCCCGCTCGGAAAACATATAACCTCACTTTGGGTCTAGCCAAGGACCCTTATAAACGTGGCGCACCACGGAGGCATTCCGCAGAACTATCCTTAGTTTAGTTTAATTTTTAGTTTAATTTTAATTTGCAGAAATAAAACACACTCGGGATGGTGAAGGATAACAAGGGAAATGAGAAACATCACCCCATGCACGAAAACAGCGTCATCCGACAACAATTTCTTCATTACAGTAAGTTCAGCACGGGCCGTGTCCGCCCAACACGGCCCCGTGCTGCACAATCTGCAGAAATCGCCCAGTTCAGGTAACTGGACACGGGCCGTGTTCACTGAACACGCCCCCGTGTCCAGGCTTCTGTTTCTCTTTATTAATTTTTGTCACCGGCACCTGAACACGGGGCCGTGCCCGATCACCACGGGGCCGTGTCCAGAGTGCCAGTAACATAAAATTTTGCATTTAACACCCTTTTACACATTCAATCAACCTAAAAACTTATTTTTAGGGCACATTGAGGACAATGTGTAATTTAAGTGTGGGGGCATGCTAAAACCTTGAATCTTGCAAGTCCTAATAACAAGTCTTACACAAAACTCTATTGGAACCGCTAATCACCCCAAATTTTTTTCAAAAATTTTCATTTTCTTTTTACTTGTCTAAGTTTAAGTTAGGAATTCAAGTTCTAACAAGGTTATATTTTTACAAGTTTACAACCGATAGCGTCGTGATAAAAAGAACCAACATAAGAAAATTATGAAACGGCATGACAAGCTTAGTTAAAATTTGATTAAATATACTTGATCACATAAAAACCCTTTCCCACAAAAGTGAGTTTTGAGCCTTTATCGAGCATACAAATACATATCTTTACACTAAATGCTCATTTTTCGTTTCTTGTGTGAATAGCCGCTTGGTTCGTACTACTCTAGAACTTGGCACGACAATACATTCCCGGTCCTTACCAACTTAAACCCAAGTAAGTAAATGATAGAGGCATTAGGACTAACCTTTTTTCTTTCTACACCATTATTTTTCACTTTTTTTACCACCTACCCAAAATCCCCCTATTTAACCCCTTTGAGCCTAAACCTTTTCATTTCTTAACCCAAAACAAATCACCCTTTTTACCCACCTAAAACTTTTTATTTTACCCCCTTCTTTTAGTAACAACATTCGGTTTTCTTATGACTTGAAAAAAAAATACATTTTGATGAAACCAAATAAACAAACAAGTTCATCAAAAATAACTTTGTTTGAAAAAGAATGGTTCATCAAAATAAAATGAAATAAAAAAAATTGAAAAAATAAAAAGTCTTTAAAAAAACCGACGTTTTGTTACGCTTTTCGCCCTTTTACTAACCACTAACCCAACCACCCACCTTTAGCCAAGCCTAACCCTTCACCCAAAAAGTCCTCTTGATATTTACAAAGGTATATAGTTAAAAAGAAGGAGGATTGATTGCTTGGCAAGCTTATGATAGGAGTAAGTTCCATGCCGCTCTCGAGTGATTCACTAAAAAAATACACCTTCGGCCGAGTGTTGAGTGATTCCCCGTGAGGTGTGTGAACTTGTATATAAATGAAATTTTAAAAAGGTATGTTATGCCCTAATAAGTAATTTATTTTATGAAACGTTTTTAATAAATCATGACGAATAGGATTGTAAATAAATAAAAAATAAAACCTAAATAAAGAATCTTAGAAATCCCGACACTCTATGACAAGCCCAAAAACCTTCTCTTCTACCCATTCCATTTGAGAGTGAAAAAAAAGCCAACATTATAAAGAGTTTTGCTTGAGGACAAGCAAAGATTCAAGTGTGGGGGTATTTGATGTGCACAAAATGCAACATATAAATTACATCAATTGTGGCATAAAACTAACCTTTTTTTAGTACTAATGTTGGAAAAAGTGTGCTTTTGTCTTCCTTTTGTATTTTCAGGATTAAATGAGCTCAAATGAACAAAAGACGCAAAAAGACAGCTAAATCTAACATAAATACAAGAAAAGGAACAAAAGTGGCATGCCCGACCTCCCGACAGCATCTTCCCAAGCAAAACAAAGAAGACAGAAGACTGAACACGCCCCGTGCTCAGTGAGCACGGGGTCGTGCCCAAGTGTCAGCAGAAAAGACAAAGTCATAGAAGCTTCTGCTGCACACCACGGGGCCGTGCCCAGCGGACACGGGGGCGTGGTCAACTTCCTGCAGACGCATTTAATGAAATTCGAATTGCAATTAATGAGGAGAGAGACGCGGATGGACACGGGGCTGTGCCCGAGCTTCTGTTCAGCCTATAAATAGGAGTGTTTGGAGCTCTTGCAACTCATCCCTTGGCACACCACCTCTCTCACACTTCACCCACCACCCACCACCATCACAACACCATCATCCACCACCATCATCCATTGTCCATACACAGTAGTACACTCTATGGTTTTCATGCGCCTATCACTATAATCCCGTGTGCACCCACGATTATTTTGATCGTCGCATGATCCGCATAGCTCGTACTAGTTGAGTATGAATCAGGGTATACTTAATTTAAAATTAAGGATGTGTACGTATAAGAATATAGTATATAAGCAAGTCCATGCTTAAGTATGTAAGGGACCAACGCAAGCGAATCCCTCGGATTCCACTCGCGTACGGGTACGAATGTATGAGTAGTATGAATATACGTATAAGCATGAAACGTATGACTATAAGTATAAGCATGGAACGTATGAGTATAAGTATAAGCATGAAATGTATAAGTATAAGCATAAAACGCATGAGTATAAGTATGAATATGATTATAAGTATGAGCATAAAACGTATTATTATGAATATGAGTGTGAGTGTGAGTACGAATACTAACGATTGCGTATATAGTGTTTATTCACACATAACAAAGGTAAGCATGTAAAAGTGCTCAAAAGGTTGAGCATGTAAATACGAATGATATAACTGAATTTGTCGCGTTGCAACGACTAAAACGTGTATGATGATATGCATGTATAGTTGTTTAAACGAAACGTTGAATTTATCGAATCAAAATTAGATTGAGCTTAGTTTGAAAGGTAGAATATAGTTTGCATAAGTCAGAGGATATAAAGTACTCATTGGTTAAGCATAATGTATTCTGAAATCTGTATAAGTAGGTATTTTGAATAATGATAAACAATTTAGGTATAACATATGATCGGGTTTGCATAACAAGATATTTTGAAGAGACATTTTGGTAACGATCACCTAGGTAAGGGAATCACCCCTAACTCGTTGGTGAGGTCGTTTTAAGAAAAAAAAAAGGACTGGAGTTAATCATCAAGGTAAGGAAGTCACTCCTATCTCGATGATATGTCTCCACTTGTCGTTACAAGGAAAATGAATCTAAATTATATGAAATCATGCATATGTATAAATGTATGAAAAAGATCTAATATGTTGTGTGTGTGTGAGAAGTAAATATCGAAAGTAAATTCGAATTCGAAAGATTGCATCGTATATAAAATAAATAATAGAGCACATGTTTGATTAAGATTTGGATGGTTCCAAAGTGGAACTTTGACTAACCAAAGTGGTCAAAAAATCTTTTGAATTTGAGGAGCATGCTTTGGCCTAATAGGTAAAATACTCTCGCCGACAAGTCGGTTAACGGTATTTACCCTTCCGGTTACTACATGTCACAAATCGATCGAAATCTCGAGACTTGGCGGGATTTATGAAAAACAAAAATCGAGAAGTGGAACTAGTCGACAAGGTGCGGGTTTCACCCCTAACTTGGCGATTTAGTATCCTAAGTGTGGTTGGTACTCGTTGGGTCAAAAGTTAATTTCGACACTTTGACGAGGGTCCACTAGAATTTGAAATTTGAATTTCTCCATCAAGGTGAGGATTTCAATCCTAACTTGATGGTGAATTTCATGTAAAAAGAAAAGTAGAAAGATTGAGAGTCATTCACCAAATTGTGGGTTTCACGCCTATTTTGGTGAAGTTGTCTTGTTTGTGTATTACAAGTGGTTTCGATTTTAGTATAAAGGAGTAAAAGACGTATGCTCAAAATAACAATAACAAATATAAGCACATAAAGCATTTTAAGAAAATAACACGTAAGAGGCATTTCAAGAATAACATGTAAGGATATCTCATAAAAGTAGCATGTGAAGCAAATATGGTCGAATTTTGGTGCTTAACTATAGACTAGGTCAAAAGCATGGCAATTTTCCTAATTCCCTAGAGTTATGGCTCTGATACCAATCTGTCACACCCCAACCAATGGCGGAAACATCGGGATGAGACGAAGTGTGAAGATTGCTCGAGACATCATAACACTAATAATTGTGACAAGTATTTAAATGATCATTTCATTCCATTTCTAAAGAATCAATTACAAGGTTTTGAAACAAAATACAACAACATGAAAAATAAACTAATACAATATGAATACAATTTTTTTAAGTGTGTATCTAAGCATCCTACTAGATTCCATGCATCGTCAACATCCACCTGTAACATGTTAAAATAAAGTCAATGCAAAAGCAAAGGCGAGTACACAAGGTTTGAATAGTATAGCATAAGTATAAAGCATTTTACTCGAATCCACATGGCATTTTGTATACAAGGTACTAGCATGCATAACATTACGTATAAACCCAAAGTGTCCACTAGTATTTAGCATCCCTCGCCACAAAAGTGACGAGACCGTATAGTATAATGACTTAACAAACCCCCGTCGGGTGGTGTGCTACTCCTATAGGGCTATAATTGTTAAGCGAGGGTATAACATAGTAATGGCATAAAGCATGTATTATCTAGCATAACAAGTAGCATGTATAACGGATTGAGTTCACAAAGTATGTTTAAGTGTGTGTAAGTGAAATTTTTTGTATGGTAACATGTTACAACCCAAAAGTGGTTTAAAATATAAATGGGTCGAGTGTACTCACAATGGTTGCGTATAAGAATTCCTTGAAATAACGCACGAGTAAGGATGGAGAATTCCAAGAGAACGAACATAAGCGATTATCCTAAATATGGAATGTCACAATAACGATCTAATTAATATTTATTCTATTATTTAAGGTGTGCAATTTAATTACATCCCTAAATTATTATCATGCATCATTCTAATCATGGCCCTTTTAAAGATTTAGTTTTCAAACCGCATTTTCAAACTAAATAAATAAAAAAAGACATCTAAATAGTGGGATGATGGAAAAATTATAATACGTGACTTTCGAAAGTTAAGAATTCGAATGACAACATTCTTTGTAAAACACTTATTAAAACATGACTTTAACCAATATATACATATTTTATTTAAAACAACCAAACATTTTGAATTATGTATTTGACTAAATAAAATATCCTTAGTTATAATATGGTTTAAACAGTGATGGATTTTAGTTTTGGTAAACTATTTTTTTGATAAATGATAAAGTGTAAATATATTATTTTAATAAAATAATTGATTTTGGCTATACAGTGTCATCTTCATTTACTATAATAAAACATATATGCAGACATCCATTGTTATCATATTCTTAAAAAAAACAAAATGACAGAAACAAGTTTATGTCATCTTCTTCGTTATAACTAAATTGCATGGTCTTGTATGAACATGAAAATGAAAAGAAGGATGGATAGACTAACAAAGAAAGAAGGAAAAGGAAAGAATAGTATACCGAACGACAATGTGTGATTCTCGCCGTGGCTTCGGTCGTCTCCGACATCGCCTCCGATCTCTGGCAAGGCTATGGTTCCCTCCGGTGACTTCGGTTCTCCGGCGAATGTGTAGCGATGTTCGAAAGGTGTGGTGAGGGTGTCGAGATGGTTGTGCGGAAGTCGTTTATATAGAGTTTCTCATGTCTCGCAAAGTATGGAAAGAAGCAATGAATTATTGTATGAGTGAAATAAAGAGTCTAGGTTCGTGATTTAAAACAAAAAAAAATGGAAACGCGGAATTGATTAATCACCGAACAATCGGCGAATCGAAGCAAAGGAAACACAGTTGACTGGTTCGGCTTGTTTTGGCGGCAAAAAGAAAAAAAAGAAATGCGGTCGCTTGGTCCCGAGGAATCAACGGCGTTTAGAAGGCTGTCAATATAAATGTGGATATTTGTTGGATCAATGTATATTAGAAATTCCATGTTAATAAGGGAAACATATATTTTATGTTTAAATTTTGAAAAACAGGTCACGAGTGTGTATACATAATACATTTTATTTTAAACAATATGCCTACTGGTTAGGTAAAAAATATATTGTAAACTTTAGTTCATACTTATATATTTAGTTGAAACAAATAATCAAGTAATTAGCTAACTAACCAAATAAATATATAGTTTAATCGATGGTTTATTTTGTGAGAAAGAAATTTCGGTGTTAATTGTTCATATCTGAATTTTCAAAACTGGTCGGACTTTTCTAATACCCATATTTGGCGGATGTTACAGGGGGTTAAGGGAACGGTTTGGTAAAAGTCTTGCCATTGTTCAGTGTATAGATCCTGCAAAGGACCTGGGTCAAATTTAGTAGGACCTCCTTCAATACCCAACGGTATTGGATGGCGGAGGTCCAAACTCTTTGATCCCCTCATAAGTTAAACTACTATTAAAACTTTAACCCAGCTACTTAGGACTGTATCCCTGCTGACTCAGACTACTTAGCCGAGGGTAACGTCGCCTTCAAAAGAGGGGCCTACCACATTATGCATTAATAACTTAATTAATTATCTTTCAATAATCCGACCCTTTAGGATTGTATCCTTGCTGACTCAAACTACTGGGTTGAGGGTAACGTCGCCTCCAAAAGAGGAGCCTACTACAATAACTAAGATAATCTCTTAAACAAGTGCAAAAGTGCAAAAATAATCATAGGTTACACTACACACGAGTCGGATCCAAGTGATTCATCTTGTCTATATGTTTTATTTTTATTTTATTTTTCAGCATTTTAGTTAGTTTTATTTTCTTAGTTTAAAAACCTTTTTCTAACATATTAATTGATTAGACGTTGAGGATAAACCGGTACTAAAAGCTCTTGTGTCCTTGGATGACCTCGGTATCTTACCAACACTATACTACGTCCACGATGGGTGCACTTGCCCATATGTGTGTTTAGTGTTAGTAAATATCGTGTTTTATAAATTTAAAACTTGGCTAAAAAGTGTAAAAGGGGCTTAAAATATATACCTAAATTATATTACACCTAACGCACAACAGAAGCCGGAAGTTGTAGAACTTGAAGAAATATGCAAATAGAGTGACCTGGTGGTCCTTTAGGGGAAAGGTGGTATCGTTCTCCGACGGCATCACCGGATGCCATTCCGACCTAATGCAACAATTCAAATGAGGTTTTATTCCATTTGAAGTACAGGGCTTCATCGCGAGAATATGATTCAGAGGTTTTAGGGGCCATTGAAGAGAAAACAAGAAGGGAAAAACGACGGTCGAAATAATTGCGGAAAAAAGTCTTGACCTTTTGAGATCAATCTCCCATTTATACCAATTATTTCCACATTTTAAAATTCAAAAATGAAGCCCAAATTGATGTGTGGGGATTCAGGTCATAATAAGTAAGTCACTTGATGTGATAACTGACGCCGTCAACGCCCTTTCGGATACCAGGCGTCCAGAGATTTTGTTTCCTTTATTTAATTGCTTATTCATTTAATAATTTATTTATTGGCATACTTTTAGTGTTTATCACTTTTTTAAGTCCAACCCCATGCAAAACCCTATAGAATCGGACTGGGGGGACAGGTGAAGGAACGACCCGGCCCAGTCATTCTGGGTCGAATATTAACCATCGAATAAATGATAATGAACAAATATGGAGGAGATATCCATGCAAATTTACGAAGGAAATAATCTCCGGCAAAATAGGAAAGATCGCCTAACTGACTTCCCCACTTAAGGGGAAACCCTAAGTTCACCCATAAGGCTATAGGGTGTGTTCATGACCCTCATGATCACCATGATCCTCCACGTCAGCGACATGTCACATACTTCTAATCCACCATCCAAAACCACTACCCTAAGGGTGTGGTCATGACTCAAACCACTATTATCTTATTTTAATTTATTTTTTGTGAAAATGAAAGGAAAATATTGAATAAGGAAAGGAGGCCCATGGTTGCCATGGTTTAATCCATGGGAATCATGGTGGATGAGACAAGAGGGTGGTGTAGCAATCAATTAATGATCCTATGTAGCGATTGATGACCCAACCATGCCATTCACACCCTATAGCCTTAGTATAAATAAATATGTTGTCATGAAGGTAAGGTATTCTGTTCTCTCGTATTACATTTTTTCTACTCCCACAAACGAGTTCTTATTCTCACGCCGAAGGGTGGTTACAGGAATAACCTCATTCCTGTAACGTTTCATAATGGTGTTCTGTTTTGCAGATCAGAGATCGGGTCACTCTTTGTTGGATCAACCAGTTAAAGGATGTGTTTTAGGTGATGTACTTACAACAACTTACCTTTAATTTATGAATTTGTTTCATGTCATTATGTTATTTGCAATATCTTGTACTTTCCATTCCAAAACAATGTATTTCTCCTTTAGTATGAAATAAAATTCGAATTACTTAATTATTGTTACAATTAGCAAGTTATAAAGTCTCGAGCAATCTCGTTTTCGTCTCATTCCAATGCTTCCGCCATCAGTTGGGGTGTAATAGATATCCTTTAATTTTATATATGTCTAGTTTTTTAAGTTCAAAAAGTTCTCACTCTTTAATAAAATTTAGATCAATCTCTCTATTTTGGTGATATCCCTTTTAACGGGTCAAATTATTCTACAAAGGCTTCTAATTGTAAGAAGTGTAAGAAGGATTTATAGAGTGACAAGTGTTCAATAACCTAAAACTAAACCCACTATATCACCACCAAAAAGCTAAACACCCACCCCCACCCCACCACCACCCAAAAACCTAAACCCCCCCCCTCCCTACCCAAAAACCTAAACCCCCCCTCCCTACCCAAAAACCTAAACACCCCCCCCCCAGCGCGCGCGCGCGCGCGGCAAAAAAAAAAAAACTATACCTCACCAAAAAAAAAAACCCCAAAAACCTAAAAAAACCTAACCTCCCCCCCCCCCCAAAAAAAAAACCTAAAAAAAATCTAAAAAAAAAACTAAACACCCACCCCCACCAGCACCCAAAAACCTAAACCCACACCCCCCCCCCCCCCCTCGGCAAAAAAAAAAAAAAAAAAAAATGGTGTGGGTGATGTGGGGGGGGTGGGGGTTTAGGTTTTTGGTGGTGGTGGATGTTTAAGTTTTTTTTTTTTAGTGAGGTTTTTTTGTGTAGTGGGTTTTTTTAGGTTATTGGACACTTGTCACTTTATAAATCTTTCTTACACTTCTTACAATTAGGATCCTTTGTATTTGATCCTAATCCCCTTTTAACATATATTACTTTCTATAAAAGCCACCTAAACATATTATACAAACAGAGTTTGAACTGGCCTTTTTTGGGTGACCCTAATTGGTTTGTTCTAAACGTAGTCAATCATGATCTTGATGGGCTGGAGTCTCAAAAGGTGAGAATGAAGACACGTGAGTGTAACGTTTTCTTTTTAAACAATTTCCTTATATTTATCTGATGTAAAATTAAACTATAAGTAACAAAAAAGAAAGAGTAAGCAATCGAACATAATCCATAATAGCGTGTGACAACCATTGAGTAAACTAAAATTAAATTAAAGTCGTTTAATAACTGAACATAAAAGCTAAAGGTACATTTGTTAATGGAATAAGAATGTAAAAAAGTTAATCTGGTGAAAGTATGTATATCCCTATTAATTAATATTCCCTCACTCGTAAATCGTAATCAACATTGTTTTATTGCAAAAAGTTTGTTCGATTCCAAGTTAAAAGAAAAAATAAATAAAAAAAGCTTACAAACTTCGTTCGATTCGGGTTCTTCTATTTGTAATAATTGTAAGTTAACTTTTTTTGCAAATACCAATTATATAAAAAAAACTATTAAATTGAAATAAACTTGAATCTAGGGTAAGGTTATTGTAAAAAAGACCAAAAGTGTGAGAAAGGTAAGAAAGAATCTCAGTCATTAGATCTAAATTAATTGAAAAGGGTAAACAAGTAATTTTATCATTAATTCAATTAATTAAAAACTTCTCATAACCGCCACCTTAATTATAGAAAGTATATAATACCATTCAGCAAGTATATAACACCATTCAGTAAGTATATAACACCATTCAGCAAGTATATAACACCATTCAGCAAGTATATAACACCATTTAGCAAGTATATAACACCATTCAGCATTCAGCAAGTATATAACACCATTCAGCATTCAGCAAGTATATAACACCATTCAGCAAGTATATAACACCATTAATTGACTAAACATCTGATCGAAACATATTTTTTTCTCTATATAAGTATAGCAATATGGTACTCATATTAAAGATAAAAAAAACGCTCGTTATTATGGTGTAATTTTTTTTTTAAAAGTTACGTACAAAAAGCTATTAACGTTTAAAAAAGACGGGGGGAAGTTACATGTGCATTATCTAAATTCTAGTGGGTTTAAAAGACTATATTGCCCCTAGATATTTCAAATTAGTCCAAATGAATGAAAATATTTTACAATTTGGTCCCTATTGATCTTAACCATTAGATCAAAAGATCTAATGGCTGAGATTCTTTCTTACCCTTCTTACACTTTAGGCCTTTTTTACAGGATCCTCTACCCTTGAATCTATTTATATACTTAATTATTTTAATAAATATTAGTCTATAATGAATGTTCTTATATAACTAATTACTATACAATGTTGTTATATATTTAGATAGTCTGTATTAGATTTAAGTGCTACTGCTTATGAGACCACCCGTAGTGGGGCGTTATTTTTAAAAAAAGTTGAAAAAAAAACGCCCCAAAACGTCCCCTCCCCCACTACACTAGGCGTTTTGGGGCGTTACTTTTTGAAAATTTGCATACAAGCGTTTTAATTATAACGCTTAAGAGATAAATGGTGGCCAATGAGGAGTGGTCAACTGTTTGACTAACCAATGAGCACTATCTTTGTTTTTTTTTTTTTTTTTTTTTTGTTTAATGATTGGAATGGGTATTATTCTCACTACATCACTTTTGCAATAACGCCCCATACTGACTGGGATGACACACATCGAATAATGTCCCATGGTAGGAGCATTATTTTTCTTAACTACTACACATGGTCTGATACTACTTGTCATTTGGCTTTCTTGTGCTCTTCTTTTTGTGTGTAAATTGGAATATAGCATGACAACTTTTTACCAAATACACACTTTATAGATGTAATGAAGTATTCTGAATATGATGCAGAATTTGAATATTGTGACTCATCTTTTAAGGGTTAAAGGGTGTGGTTATGATCCTTGTGATTACCATGACCCTTTATATAGGTGTTATGTCACCCACCTCTAATTCACTATCCAAAACCATTACCCTTAAGGTGTGATCATGACCAAAACCACTATCCTCTTTATTATGTTAATATATTTTTGTCTTTTAAGTCATCAAATGGAGGGCCATGGTACTCGTGGTTTAATATCCACCAACCATCATCAATCAAGACGGGGTGGGTGGTGTAGTCTTTCATTAATGTTTCTACGTGGCAAATCATGTTTCAATCATGATCCCACACCCTTCAGTCTAGCTAAGGGTATATATTTTTTGTGAGTTATAAATGTTATATGAATGGAAAAGTAAATCTAAAATCATTTAGGCTAACAGACATGGTTTCTAACGAGAAATATTGGGTTTGAAATCGGACATGCAATTAAAAGTAAATACACTGTGGTAACATTAGGTATCATATAACTATTTTCGTAATTATTATTAAACATAACTATAAATAAAGATATAAAACTCCATAAATTAACTACTTTGATTTTCTGTTATAAATGTGATACAAAAGAAACTATCCTTTTGCGGCCTCAATTTAATGAGAGGGAAAGGAATTTGAAAGCAATCCTTTTATTGATAATAAAATTGTAACAATGATGGCAATCATCTAACATTGTAAAAAGGTTAATTAATCTTTCTTTAGGGTGTCCGCAGCACTAGCGGGGACCCAAATCGGTGACCCCATTCCCCGATCGGGAACACCGCCGCCATCACTGTGGGGACCCAAATCGGGGAGGGGAATCGGGGAGAAGACACTGCTTGAAGGAGGGAGAGAGATAGTGGGCTACCCTTTTTTTAACCAATCAAAACATTTCTTTTTTTTTTCTTTTTGAATAAAAAAACAAGTCCCTAAGAGGGGAGTGCCGCCATCAAATTGAGGGTGTGAGGGGAGTTTAAGAGGGGAATTGACGTGACATAACCTAATTGGGTGTGCGTAAAAGAGGGGACTCCCCTAACAGGGGAGGGGAGTGCCCCTCTCACCCTTATAATCACCCTAAAACTGTCTCATTTCTCTGCCCAATTTTGGCAATCATGAAGAAAGAGGAGCTAGGTGAAATCACACATATACCCTTCACAACATAAACATTTTTTACAATTAAACTTTCTTTGATCACTTTGTGATTTATATTCAAATGGAGTTTTAGTATATTTTCATGTTTTTTAACCAATAAAATAATAAAAGATTTTAACAAAAGGAAGTTAGCAATTGCATGGTGATTATACACCATAACACATAAAAGGTGCTTGGGTGGTCTGTGAAGGAGTGTGGGTGATGGAACACCGCTACAAGCACTTGATCATGCTTGATGGAGCCTGAATCTGTAATGTTCATCACGAGTGACGGTGGAGGTTGTTTGATTGAGGGGGGGGGGCTTAAATAAGAAACAATTTTAACCTATAAATACACCCAATCTTTACCCATTTTATACACTCCAATTCACCTATCAAGTCTAAAAATCCTCTACACTTATATATCTTTATAGTTTTTGAAATTTACCTTTTGGGATATAGAGTACCCAGGTACATTTCCGCTCGACTCTTCGGGTTGTGTTTTGCAGTTTATTGAAAAGATGTTTCAGGATATTCAGTTGGAGTTGTGAAACAAAGAAACACATTTTCGACTCGTTGATCTAAAGGAACACTTTGGTGGTTTAGATATATTTCTGATTTCCAAGAAGAGTAGTATTTTATTTTAGTTTTTAAGTATCATTATTTATTTTTCTTGTTGTTTGTATTTTTTTAATTTATTGCATTTTATAACTGTTTTTTTATTTGTTTTAATTTTATATCTTATTTGTTTAATTAAAAAAATAAAGTGAGTGATAAGTGAGAACCATTACAAGTGTGATGGAATGTAACCTTTTACGGTGTCAAGTGATGATTGAGTATGGTATGTGATGAGTTGCGACTAACTTTAACAATAACACATTTGTGTATTAAGTAACCTTGTTGGCTTTTACAAATCAGCTAATTTTTTTAAGTCACCAAAATATACCATATATGGGATTATCTTAAGTCATACTTTTTCCCTATATTTTAGTGATTAATTAACAAAATTTCTTTTGAGAATGATGAATGATTCGGTTTCTTTAAAATCACTTAAAAATTGTCCCATTTCACAGCCTCCTTTTTGCAATGAGAGAGAGAGAGAGAGAGAGAGAGAGAGAGAGAGAGAGAGAGAGTGGTGGGCAAAAAAGTTGTTTTTGTACACAATGTGGATGGTGGTGATGATGGCCATGATTGATTCTTCTCTACAATCTTTTACTCAACCATCACAAACAACAACAAACATAGAATCCTTCTTCTCTCTCTAAAATCTCTCTCACATCAACCAAACCATATACTAGATTAAAAAGAAATTCCCTCACCACCCAAGATTTCTTAAATCAAAGACACTCACCGTCTATGATCATATGATTTCTTGAATTATAAATACCCACATGAAAAAATATTAATTGGTTTGTAGTAAATCTTTCTTTTTGCTAATATTGTTTCAAGATTTCTTGAATCATCAACACCCAATGAAAGAACATCAATTCTAGAGAGAGAGAGAGAGAGAGAGAGAAAGAAGGTATGGAGAACAAGTGTGGATGTTGGTCAGCTTTAAGGAGAACTGTTAGCAATGGTTCTTGTAAACCCTCTCTTGAATCAACAAGAAACTCTTCCACTTCTTTTCCAAGATCCAGTCTTGTTTATGATGCAGGTACTTTCTTTTCTTTCGTATTTCAAAAAGTTACCACCTTTATAGTATTTTATTTAAATATATTCAATTTTGTTTGTAGATATATATTCTTAAATATTTGGTTAACTGAATTATTATTTAGTGTTCATACAACCAGTTTTAGTTACAGAATTACAAACACCATATAATGCATTTATACGTAGTTCTTTGCTGATATGAAAGAGAAAGTTTAGCTGGTTGCATAACGTCTTATGCAAGGTTTTAAGAACTCGTTTAAACCGGCCGGTTAGGATGCTGGAAGCTTGCCTGGCATGAATCATACCGGTAAACTAAGGGGAACGGCAAAGAAGTTGTACCGTTAGTAAATTGGGTTATAATATCTAGGGATGGATCCAGCCCATATATGTGGGTTCCCACAGTGCGTTTGGAAAAAAAACGGAAAGAAATTAGTGAGAACTTTGTAGATTTTAGAAAAAATTAGTGAGAATTAAAGAGAATTTACCAAAACAAACCCATTAGAATAAAATCTTACATCCGCCGTTGATAATACCGGTTTAAACAAGTATACCGGTACCGGGCCAAGGTTATAAAATTTGGACTTTTAATCTTGTTTTTCCCAAAAAGGTGACGATTTACCTTTTTTTAGTAAAACTTAGCGCCGACAATCCACATCGATTATACTTCATCCACAATCCACATCGATCATTGGGTTATTTTTTTATTATCAATTAATTTTTGAAATATTTTTTTTATTATGGAATGATATAGTTTTTGATTATTTTTTGAGTTGAAATTCTATTTTATAGATTTATAGGGTTAATTAGTTAATCCGGTTAAACCGCCCGATATGATTTAAAAACCGGTTTTTAAAATATTGGTCTTAGTATTAAAGCATATGATTCTCGTAATTCTTTGTTTAAAATTGTTTGTTCTGTATTTGTTTAGCTACGGAGACCCGTTACTTGAATGCTAGCAACAGGGAGATGTGTGCTCCAAACGAACCACAAAACTCTTCGGATCCGAATCCAAACCCGGATCCGGATCCAAATCAAGAACCGGATAAAAAGCCACGTCAACTTCTTCAATTCAGTTTCCATGAACTGAAATCGGCTACAGGAAATTTCAGGCCGGATAGCATATTGGGTGAAGGCGGATTCGGGTTCGTGTTCAAAGGGTGGATTGAGGAAAACGGGACCGCCCCAGCGAAACCCGGGTCGGGTATCACGGTTGCAGTCAAGAGTTTGAAGCCTGATGGTCTACAAGGCCATAGAGAATGGGTGGTTAGTACTTGGTACATTGTGTCGTGTAACAGTACATTAGTACAACTGATTAATGCATCTCACTGACATTCCTAAAACTAGAAGTGTTATAAATGATGAGACAAAACACCTATTATTGCATAATGTACAACTCAGTGAAACGATTTTACCCTTTTTTGAACAATGGTACTAGAAACATACCTGAATTACTGTTTTCCTAGTACTGGTAGGTTTTTGAGGTACAACAAATTAATGCATGGGTTCACATGGTGCAACACACAAATGCATTGATTGTTGTTCTATGCAAATCATGTCTAATTGCACAAGTTTTAAAAGTGTGAATACTTCATAGTTGGTACTAGGGACGAGTGTGGTACCGGTACCGTACCAAAAATACCGATACCGAAATTCGTCAAAATTGGGTACCGGTACCGAAATATTCGGTATGGTACCGTATGGTACCTGTATCCGTACGGGACCGGTACGGTACCGATATTTGAAGTTAAAATTCGGTATTTTACCGGTAACGTATCGAACCGGTACTGATACTGAAAATACCGATACCGTAAATGACAAAAAGTGACTACCGGTACCCAGTACCAAATGCTCATCCCTAGTTGGTACTTAGTACCTTGGAAGCAAAAAATTTTGCATTGATAGTAACATGGTACAACTCTTTGATGCATGATTGGTATAGTAGTTGTACATCACATAAAACGATGAGTTAAGTATCACTGGGGAGACTATTTGCACACTTGGTGTGTAGATAATCAGCCAAAAAAGACTTTTTTATCCTATATGCACTCCCTGCAGTGTCGAGCTGTGACCAAAGCGCGGCGTTTTGGTCCGGTCAACCAGACAAAGACTGACGGGTGTCTGACGGGTCTGTTGACCGGACCAAAACGCCGAGCTTTGGCCGCGTTTTGGTCCTGTCAACCAGACATCCGGACAGTCTTTTGTCTGATTGATAGGACCAAAACGCGGCCAAAGCTCGGCGTTTTAATCCGGTCAACAGACCCGTCAGTCTTATGTCTGGTTGACCGGACCAAAACGCCGCGCTTTGGCTACAGCTCGACACTACAGGGTGTGCATATATGACAAAAAAGCCCTTTTGGTGTGCATATACGCATTTGGGTGTGCCAATAGGTACACCCATCACTTTTATACCAAATGGATTTTGGCCTAGCAATATTAAGATGTTGGATAAGATTTTGTTTTTCTAAGTGATAAGGCTTCGATCAATCAATGTGTAGTTTAGTAATAGAATTAGAGAGTGTGTGAGTTGTTGTTCTAAAATAATCACTTTAATTTTTGTTACAACCTAACCTCTATTTATGGTATTTGCAGGCAGAGGTTGATTTTCTTGGACAACTTCATCATCCAAACCTCGTTAAGCTCATCGGATATTGTATCGAAGACGATCAACGACTACTTGTTTACGAGTTCATGACTCGTGGAAGCCTTGAAAACCATCTCTTTAGAAGTAAGTATCTCAAATAAGTGAATCAAGATTTCTTGATATCCATTTCTAACAAATTGTCTTTTAGTGACGAAGCCAGTTAGATTTTTATAATGTTTATTGAATCAGTGACATTCGAGTGTCAAATACATAGATAAAAACATTAAAATGTATGTGTGATAAGTAAATGACACATAAAAACTAGTATTGAATAGTGTATGACATATCAATATTATTGGTATCATTTATGTGCTCCGGTCAATATTGTCTTTAATTTTAGAAAACAACATGTTTGACCATAAAAGTCAAAATGAAGGTTACTTCTAACACATGGCTAAATGTTTTGAAGGAACCATACCGCTAACGTGGTCAAACCGGATAAAAATAGCAACGGGTGCAGCCAAAGGGCTAGCATTCCTTCATGGAGGAACAAAGCCTATTATTTACAGGGATTTCAAGACCTCAAATATCTTGCTTGACACGGTACGTATATTTAATTACTTGAGTTTTCTCAGAGTGTTACTGGAAAAAATATTTACTAAAATTGGTGATTTTAAAAATATTTACTAAAATTGATGTTTTGATATTTTTTTGTTTTTCAAAGTGCTTTCATTAGTGTTTTCTTTTTATTTTTATTAGGAATATTGAATTTTAATAATCCCAACTATTTGCAGTTGGCCGTCAACAGTCCCAACTTCAAAAATAACCACTAGCAGTCCCAACTATTGACATATTGGCCACCAATGGACCCTGACTAATAGAACCCTACCACCGTTAGTCTTCGGTCACCAGAAAACCGTTTTTGTCTAGAAAAAGGTTTCTAAAGGTCCGATCTAAGGTTAGAAAGAGGTTTGAGACGAAAATGTTGAGTTTTCCGGCGAAAAAGAAGTTTTCCGACAAAAAAGAAGTTTTCTGGGAACTTTAATAATTGGGGCTTTTACTAGAAAAAGGTTCCCAAAGGTCCATAATGAAGTTACAATGAGTTTTCCTGCCAAAAATAACGTTTTTCCGGCAACCGGAGACTAACGGCGTTAGGGTTCTGTTAGTCAGGGTCCATTGGAGGCCAATATGTTAAAAGTTAGGACTATCAGTGGTTATTTTTAAAGCTGGGACCGTTGGCGGCCAACAACGAATAGTTGGGATTATTAAAATCCAATATTCTTTTTTATTAATAGGGTGTTTGGGATTGTATATTTAACTCTAAAAGTGTTTTTTTTTTTTTTTTTTTCAGAAGCACTTATCGACTTACTACTTTTTTAAAAGGAGTTTTTTTAAAAAATTGTTTAGATTATCTTTTGTGGTGGAAAATAGTAAAATAATCACAAAAAGATATGATAAATTTACATGTTTAGTTGCTATTTTAAATTGTGAGGTTAGATTTATAATTTTATGTTTAAAAAGCTAAACGGCATTTAAGAAGTCGGGGTTTTGTGTCTTTTGAAAACAATTTTCTTTCTTTCAACAAGCCAAAATAAAAAAAAAAAATTACTTTTATCAATGTCAAACATTATTTTTAACTTATTGGCTTTTTGAAAAACTAATAACTCAATAAGTCATTTTCAAACTCAATCCCAAACACCATCTAAGTCATCACATGGTCACGTCCACCCCGACCCCTTAACAGCTATGTCTTCTTCATTTTTCCGATCGCTGGCGACCGATGTGTCCGGTGGCTTAACAGTGATCACGACTAACTAGCTAGAATTCGTTGAGATAATTTAAAAAAAAACTAAAAGACACGCCCTTTTGGTCATGAACTTTCCGACGCCCCATCAGAGGTGGAGTTAGTGTATTAGGGGACTGGGAGGGGTAACACGGGCTATCCCTCAACTTCGTTTCCATACCATTTTCGTAGCGTAAAAAACACGGTTTTATACAAAAGATACCCACCATATATCACAGCAAAAGACACCTATTTATTATTTCGTAGATGCCCCCAACAGAACTCACAGCCACTCCGTTTGAAGCAACTGAACTTGCCGGCTATTTCTATATGCACATGGCATTGGTAGCCGTAAATATAGTTTTGGTACAGAGAGTTTATTTCACAAAAGATGCTTTTACGTTCTCATTTAAAAAAGCCTAAATAGGCATGAGGTTTACATAATAATGGAAAGAATTAAACTGGGAATAAAATAACAATCCCATATAATTCGTGATGGACAGTAAAATAAGGAGAGGAAATATTGTATTTCTGTAGTAAAATCATGGGTTGGGTTCTGACCGGGGAAGATTGCCGGAATCTCGCCAAAGTCCCAGATTTGGCGGTTGTAGTAGCTTCAGCTTCTTGTACAATGGTGGAAGAGTAGGATGCTGCTGGGCATATATATTCAGGGCTGAAGTTCATCTATTATTCTCTTAACTAATTTATCCTATTAAAATGAAATCTAAACTAATGAACAAGCAGCGATTTTGATTTCATTCATCTACAATTAATTGTCTGATTTCATTCCAGATATGAAATAGCAATTTAAGATTAATTAAAAGTAGTGGCGTTTGAACTTTACTTTGATTTTTTTTAAATTGAAAATAAAAAATATATGAAACAGTCATTTTGCTAAATATTTTTGAAACCACGTGTTTTGATAAATATTTTTTTTCACCGATACACTTTTGAAAAAAAAAAAAAAAAAAAAAACTCATTAATTACTTGTATTAAAGTTACATTTATATGATTCTTAATATTTTTTCGTATCTTTTGTTAGGAATATAACGTGAAGCTTTCGGATTTCGGTCTAGCGAAAGCAGGACCACAAGGAGATAAGACTCATGTCTCTACTAGGGTTGTTGGAACTTACGGTTATGCCGCTCCGGAATATGTGATGACAGGTACTATTCATTATATACTATTAACTGTATATTTATTAAGCATGAAAATCCGTCCGTGTAAAGATTAATTAGGTTTTTAATTTGTGTTTTCATAGGACACTTGACAACGAAGAGTGACGTTTACAGCTTTGGAGTTGTACTACTAGAGATCTTGACAGGACGAAGATCAATGGACAAAAAACGCCCAAGTGGTGAGCAAAACCTTGTTATGTGGGCCCGTCCATACCTAGCTGACAAGCGAAAAGTATATCAACTAGTTGACCCTCGATTGGAGCTAAACTACTCGGTGAAAGGAGTCCAAAAGGTTTCTCAAATAGCATACAATTGTTTGAGCCGAGACTCAAAGGCCCGGCCCTCAATGGATGATGTTGTTAAAGCCCTGAGCCCATTGCAGGGCTTAAACGACTTTGCCATTCTATCTTATCACGCGCGTATGTCACAACAAGCTAGGCGTAAAAAGAAACAACCCGAAGGGACTCAAAATGTTACTCTTAATCAATCCAAGTGCTTTAATGAGTCCCCAAGGAGCTCGGGTAAGTAACATTGTAAATAGAAATTGTATGTACCTGCTAATTTGCGAATGTATTTAGTCAATTTAAAGACCTTTATGGTGTATGTTTTTGTGTGTCAAATATTTAACAAGGCTAATGTTGGATTGGATTGATGACTTGTATATTGTGCATTGAGATTTGGACGGTATGTATCATAAGTCTTAACTCTCATCAAAATATGATGATGAGCCAAGTTGAGTCGTTAGTTTTTGAGTAGAACTTTTAAGTACAAATACAACAAATTTGTCTATATTAAGTAACACATTTTCGAACCAATGGGCTTGATGGCAAAGCCTTTAGGAACAACCAAGGTTTGAAGGTCATGAGTTTAAATCTCACAAACACTAGGCTTAAAGAGATTCATCAAACAAAAAGTAACACATTTTCAGGGTGTTCAAGTACAAATAGAAAATGTTATAGATTTGCGAACTTTTCCAAACTTATACTTTTTAACTAACTGGTAAGCACTAATTTCACACAACCAGTGTATTGAAATTAAATCTAAGTATATTTTATATATTTACATGGTCTAAACTCCTTAGATTAGGGACTAAAAGGGTATGGTCTTAAATCCTACACAAAGCATCCAAAGACATGCACGCAAAAGACCATACCCAAGACAACAAAATTATACTTAGCCTTAACAAGAGCATGCGCGCAGGCCTAGACTGGCGTATGCAGCACAACGGCAACTAAGATAAGTACAATAGTATAGATGGTCGGAGTTGAAGCTAATCAGCATGCGCTAGGCCCTGACCAAACAACTCCCACGATGACCAGTCGTGCAGGAGACAAGAAGTATAAAAGGACAGTGACGTGGAACCAATCAGGTTGCGTCGTTCACTACTCCATGATGTCCACTCACAACTGGTTACAGACTCTACAACAAGGACAATCGTCAGACCACGTGGCTCCAATCACTGTGCGTCAACATCTCTATCCTCTACAAGCACTAACGGTCGTGTCAGAGGAGACAAACAGGATATTCGTTGTTGGCGACGTCCAACCCAAGGCCCATCAACCCATCTCCTTCTCCACATTTTTTGGCTATAAATACCAGCCTTCAACCACAAGTTTAAGGATCAGATTTTTCACTCTCTTACTCTTAATACAGACTCGTTACTCCTATGTTAACGATACTTATTCTCACACCAAAGGGTGGTTCATGCGGGTTTCTTAACTATAGACTAGGTCAATCATGGCAATTTTCCTAATTCACTATAGTTATGGATCTGATACCAATCTATCGCACCCTAACCGATGGCGGAAACATCAAGGCGAGACGTAACAGATTGCTCAAAGACAACATAACACTAAATTTGCAACAATAGATTAAAGTTCAAATTTCATTTCATTTCATAACTTCAAATAATATTGTTTCAAAAGAAAATTACAACAAGTTGGGATTAGTGTGATAAACATAAAAGAAAAACATAAAGTAAAGTTTGGGTGCGTTTCTTGTTCCACCCTAATTCGATTGCTTGTGCATCATCATATAATAAGTATCCGTCAACACAAAAAGGTCGGTGAGCATGTAGGTTTTGTTTACATAGCATAAGTATAAAAGTGTCTCAAATCCACATGTTAATTGTACACTAAGTTATATAAACATACTAGCATGCATCAACTATAAATCAAACCAAAGTGTCCACTAGCGTAATCTTATCACCTAAGTGAATAAGACCGTATTGATTGTATACTTAACAATGATCACAAAATGGGCGGTGTACTACTCCTATATTGCTATACATTTAAGGAAGGCTTGCAAAGTTAATGATAGATAGCATGCGTAAGATTGTCCTAGAATGTATAAACAGATAGCATAACAAATAGCACGTCTAAGGATTGAGTGTTTGCATAATATTGATTGTATGTGTGATTTTGAATTTAATAATGGTACATGTTGCAAAGTGATTTAAAACGTAAAATGGGTCAAGTATACTCACGGTTTGCGAAACTATTCCACAAAAGGCGAGTAAGCGGTTAGAGGATGGAATCACCAAGTTACCCTAAAAGGATAAACAAAGGTGTATGAGGTTGTGGAGTTTAAAGACGGAATGTATTCACGAATTTATAAGTATGAAAATACATAAAAATACATCTTGCTTAGATACTTATTCGGACACTATTTTAGTAAGTGTTTTTCATTAGCACGAAGTAACCCATTAGAAGTCCAAAATATGGAGTCTAAAACTAAGATAATTTTCACCTTTAACATATAACATTCAATCATGGTTCTGATTGATGTTATAGTTTGGTTTTGGTAGTATTATATATGTATATTACTAGATATATTATAATCATGTATATGTCATGTATTAGAGGTAGGGTAATCCACTAACCTCATGATGTTCACCATTGTACAAAATTACCACAAGGACGATTTGAATGGTCATGAAATACAAGTATGAATAACATAAATAAATCATCTAAATCACTAAGTAACCAAGTGAGTACAACTAGACGAGTGCATTCCAAACATGGTTATGATTGGAGACTTGGTGTAGTTTGTTCACTTTGTTACTTGGAAGTTACTTAGGCGTTGTTTTTTTTTCAGAGGTAAAACGCCTGCAGTCTACGGACCACATCTGTAGCAGAAAAGATGGACCAAACCTCTGTAGTCTGCAAGAAGAAGACTGTTTGATTTTTAACTTCTGCAAGCTGCATAATCATAACAAACAAAGAACTCTAATCAAACAATTTATCAAGATGAACATCTATATTCCATAACAAACACAAAAAATTAACATAATCATAAGCAAAAATCAGAATATAAACACCAATAATTAACTTATGAACTAACATTAAACAAAAAAAAACAATTAACTTATAAACTAACATTAAACAACAATTAACTTATAAATTAACATAATCAAAAGCAACAATTATAGTCGGAATATAAGCACCAACAATTCATAACATCAAACAAAAAGAAATTCATAAAAACAATACATACCTGTCGGCTGTGGTTAATGTCGGCTGAAGGAAGTGGCAGGGAGGTGGCAGCAGGGCGGAGATGAGGGAGGAGGATGCGCGGCGGTGAGGAGGAGGTGGCAGCGGCGGCATGTAGGAGGAAGTAGGAGCAGGTGGCGGTGGGGAGGGAGGATAAAGGCGGCAGCACTGAGGAGGGAGGAGGTGGCAGTGGTGTGGAGGAGGGAGGAGGAGGCGGCGACGGGGATGAGGGAGGGGGTGGTTGGGGTAGAGGAGATGGAGAAGGAGCTCTAGGGTTTTGGTGTTGATATATGGCAAAAAATGGAGAAGATGTAAGAAGTTCTTGACCCACATCTACACCAAAAAGAGAACTCGCAGACCTTTTTCAATGAAGGGTCTTCGAGAAAACAAACAGTCTTCAGACCCAAAGGTCTGCGCGACGCAGACATAAGAGGCCAGGAAGGTTTCTTCGAAAGAATAAACACCTCCTTAGTGACTTAGAGTGCATATAATGGAGGCTTTTGAACCTCAATATTTCTGGAACAAAACCCTAACACAAGCCATTCAACATTGAAGTTAGTTAATAGCTTGGTTTGGTTTGCAAATGTTCCAAGAAACCTACGTATAATGAACAAGTTTTGAAGAAACCAAGAAAAATTCCCAACTTTGGACCTCAAAATGGTGATGTACCATTAGGGGTGCAAACGAGCTGAGCTACTCGAGCTCGGCTCGAAAAAAAAGCTCGAACAAGCCAAGCTTAAACGAGCTCGATCTCGAGCCCGAGCCCGAGGCCGAGCTTCACTTATCGAGCTCGAGCCGGCTCGCGAGCCTAAACGAGCTTTCTGTTTATATATTTTTTATTAATATATTAAACATATATTTGTATAATAATAAGTACCATTTATATAAATATAAAAATAACTAAATTATATGTATAGTAATAATTATAATCAATATAAATTAATTAATAAATACTAAATGAGTCGAGCCCGAGCTGAGCTTAAGCTTGAAAATTTACCTTCGAGTCGAGCTCGAGCTTTAGAAATAAAGCTCGAATCAAGCCGAGCTCGAGCTCGAGCTTTCATATATTAAACGAGCTCGATATCGAGCCTGGTCGAGCTCGGGCTCGGCTCGGCTCATTTGCACCCCTAGTTGTGGTACCATCTTTGTTTACCTTGGTAAACATGTAGAACACTCCTATAGATTATCCAATGATGGAGAAAGCAAGAAAACAAGAAAAAATTGTAAGGAAAGAGTCCAAAACTCATTATTTTGAACTTGGAGTTTTCTGCCCTAACTTGAGAAATATGGAGATTTGAGAGTGTTAGAGAGAGTGTTTGGAGTGTGGAAAGTGTTTAGGATGTGGTAAGGGGTTGCATCGATAGTTTGGATTAGAGTTTGGGTGTTAAATGAAGTGGTTGGGGTTGAAAGGAAGGAAATGGAGAAAAAATTCACGAAATCCAAATAAACTTCCAGACCAGGTCCTTGCGAACCCTAAGAGGTTTGGTCTGGCGGTCCGTAAGACCTTTCAAAAGTACCAAAATTCCCTTTTGGGCCTTGTGCTTAGGTTTAGTTGTTATTTGGGGCCATAAACGTATAGTTAAGCATGTTTTGGACATTTTAAAGTGTAATTACGCATGTGTAATGTATGGACATGTATGAATATCATTCCGAGAAAATATTATCTCGATTTATGTCTCGGTTATTAATTAAAACACGTATCTCGAGATTGTTTGCGTATTGTGCATGCATGATTAAGCAAGTATGATATAAAATTCGATTTCCATTATCATCAAAGTCTCAGAATTAAAATATTGAAATGAAGATACGAATGACAATAAAATGAAAAGAGTTACAAAAATACGGAACGTTACATAACTACCTGTTCAAAGTTTCTGCAATGAAGTCATTTTTCCTTTGGGGTAAATTGCTTTCGACGTTATGCTCACCAACAGGGAGTATTCAAGAACCAAAGAGGCAAATTTCATGATAATGCCAGCAAACTCCAGGCATGATGTACTTCTAGGGCGGGTTTCGCAAGGTGACTTTAGCATGATCACATCCACACCTCACTCCGGAATCGGTTTCCCAACTGAGTCTAGGGTGGCGATCACATACGCCAAGAAAGAATTTACGGTGGTAGAAGATACGCACCCGATGAAAGCTGCGAGATCCACGTCGCGCACAAAACCAGAGAATGTGTTCATAAACCATGAAATCAAAGGGAGTTGGCAGGGTCGACACTTCAACCTGTTTGGTTAATTAAAGCACACCTGTATAAGACAGTGGACATTGATATATGAACTTCCAATGTCACGGTTACGTTAGTAGATTAATAATATCGGTTAAAATTGGTTACCACTTCTAAGAAAAGTCCATGTTCTAGTACGTTACTAAAGGTGAATGTCTTATTTTGCTACCTCTTACCCCTGACCAATACCACATTCGTTTTCTATTATTTTTACTTATTAATTAATAGATGGGAAGAGTGTTTGGCTCTGTCACACCCCAACCGATGGCGGAAACATTGGGGCGTGGCACTGAGCGAAACAGATTGTCCAAGAGATTCCATAACAACTATTAATGACAATATATTTAACGTTAATGTCCCATACCACTAACATACAAAGTAAAAACAATCATTACAGATAGCGTGTCTCAAAAACAAATAAACTGTTCCGACAACTCTTTAATGGAGTGTTTAGACTTCCTACTCATTTCACCAAGCATAGCATCCTATCAACCTGTCACATACGTTAAAATACAGTCAATACATAAAATGTAAAGGTGAGTACACAAGTTTGAGTAGCATATAGTATGGCGAAAGCGTTTACGCATAACCAGCATGTAACACATAGAAATGTGAATCAAGTAAGCTATCGACAATGACGCATGCAACCGACATGACTGCGAGTTGTAGAATGCGCAACACATTTTCACCACTATGAACATGTGAAGTAAGGCCCTTAACAATCCGTGAACAAACAGGTGCTGAGTCCAAACTATAGTACTATCGTTGCTAAGGTGTCAGGCAAACAATCACTGTGTAAACATAACATACAAGCATTCATCCAATCACGTATAGCATGCGAGAGCGGTTAGCGTTTATAAAGAGTATGAGTATTGTGTGCATTGTGTGTTGATATAGAACGTGTGTAACACCCAAAAGTGCGTTAAGCGAAAAAGAGTTCGAGTATACTCACAATAGGTGTTTAACAAATAAACACAGCCTTGAATTGGATTGAAGGGAGCGCGTTGGAGTTAGCCTGAGCATAGAACAGTAGCGTAAGCGTTGAACAGCATGTTGGATGAGATAAATGTCGAATGGTGAGTCGAACGGGTGAATACCCATTCGATCGGATGGTCATCCAAGGAGATGGTCATCCGAGCGGATGACCATTCGAGCGGATGGCCATTCGAATAAGGTGTGGGTGTTTCTAAATTGTTTTGAAAACTTTTGAAGTTTTTGTTGTAGCATTTAAACAAGTCATCCGGTCGGATGGTCATCCGGACAGATGACCATTCGATCGGATGGCTATTCGATTGAGAGTTTGGTAGTTTGAAGTTTTCGGTAAGACATTTTGAGCAAGGAATATTATAAGGGACAGGTCACCTGGTCGAATGGTCATGCAATCGAATGATTATTCGATCGGATGGCCACTCGAGTGGGCGATCTGTTAGTTTGAAAATTCTATAAAATTTTCAAAGTTAAAAAGTTTTGAGTTTATCGGAGACAGCGTGATGACGTGTCAAACAACGGAAACCACACCAAGTCCAGCTCATTCGATCGGATGAGAATCACCCCATTCGATCAGATTCACTGTTCTTGATGGAGTTTCATGTTCAACCCGTAAATCGGTCATCTGTTCGGTGGAAATTCGTTCTCAGACCGGTTCTCAACTAGAGAATATGTAGAGAGCCTGAGTGAATCTAGATTCCATCGGTTTTGAGTAAAAAGTGAAGAAAGGTTGAAGATAAGTTAAAAACAGTTGAAAAATGTTGAAATCCTATTGAATAGTGCGAAAATACTTTAGATCTGAACTAATCCTGAGTGAGAACCACCTTCAAGGAGTCCAAACCAGGTGATTTCAAGATAGAAGTGTGTGATTTTGATGGAGAAGATGATGGAGAAGTGTGTAGTGATGATGATTGTACAAGATTTAGGGAGAAATATTTACGAAATAGCCTTGAATCGAGGGAAATAGTGCTTGAAAGTGACTTGGGAGTGTTTGGTCGAATGGAGCTGTCACATCAGTGAAAGAGACGTGTACGGCGGGTATTTATAGGGTGAGATGAGAGGTTAAGGCAGTGGGGAAGTGCGAGGTGTCGGATGAACTACCGATCGAATGACCATCCGATCGGATGGCCATCCGAGTGGATGGTCATCCGGACGGTAGTCCATTCGATTGGTTGTTTATCCGGACAGCCTAGTTGTGTGAGTCAGTTTTCCAACTTTCATTTCGTGCGTTAAGCGTTGAGTTGCGTTTAAGTGAGTTGCGAGTAAGCGTTGCGTTGAGATAACTACATAACATTTAAACAAGTAATCACACAAATGACACACATAATAACTAAGATGCATAAAAGTAAATCTGCGTTTTGAGTTTGCATTGAGATTGCGTTGCGATAGCGTTTAGTCTAAACAAGCGATAAAATGCATGTAAATAGTATGCGTTGTAAATAGCGTTTAGTTGTGATAACTGCGTTTTGAATAAGCGTTGTGAACACGTTTGTAGAATGTAGTTTAAAATAGTTAACCCATTGCGATAACCGAAATCTCGAGAGTACAAGTTAATTAAGCAAGGATGACAAATACAAGTAATGACTCGAAAAGTCGGGTTGTTACAGGCTCAACATGTTTGTAATAACCTTGTGACAACAATTCTATGCAAATTCTTTATCCAAAATTCATTTTTTCTACTCATATTTGCTCACCAATTTAAAGCTCATTATCCTTACTTTTACCCAAAACCCTATGAGGATATAAATTAGATGTCAACTTTTTTTTTCGCATGTATTTAGGTAAAAGATAATGAGCTGGGCTTTATAAATTTTAGATAAAAAAAGTATTTTTACCTTCCCTAAATATGTTTGCTCGGCTAGAATAATGGAGCCCATTATAGCCATATCTTTCATACTCAACAAGGCCTTCATAGACAAATAAAAGTTGGGTTCAATATACACATCGGCCACAGGTGTCCAAGGGCCATGTCGTTGGAAATGGTCTGAACCGAGCAATGTGTAATTGGGTACATCATTCATTCTACTTCTAGAGTTAAGTCAATGCCAATAACTCGATCCAACTTCATATATCCACCATCGTTCAGATAGCATATAAGACAGTCAGTTCTAAAAATATTTGAACCAAAAGTACAACTTTTCTCTTCTTATTATATTAGTTGTTTTAGTTTAAGTATGTTTGTATAAGTTGTTATGTATAAATATTTTTTTAGTATTTTTTATAAATAGCTCATCGCATGCGTGATGCGCTCGCATCGCACATCATGCATCACACATCACGCATCTCGCATCTGATTTTTGGACCAAACGCATCGGGCGCATCACACAATCTAAAACCAAGAATGCACCAAGTGTTCGGTCGAGTGGCAAAACGGTCATGCAGGATGGCAAGTCAGGATTTGTTCGGGTCAAAACACGTAAGTTCAATACATGGTCATATTGGGTCGTGTCAGAACATGTTTACCAAAAATAGGTTCAGGTCAAAGTGGGTCATTCTATAAAAAGATACCAAGTAATTAAAACTATTCTAATATTGTTGAATTTTGGTCTGCAAAAGATTTCATTCAAAAAAAAATTCCTAATTGTAGTTACTTACCCAACGATTATGAGTCACCTGGATAAGTATACATATCCATTTCCATTCAAAGCCCCATGAATAACCTTAAATTATTTTAAAAATTAACATACTAATTTAGGTAAAAAAATTCAAAAGTGTGCAGGCCTTTGAATCATACCATAGAATTCTCATATGCTCGCTGATGTGGAAAAAGTAGTTCAACTAAATAGACTAAAATAACCCTAAATTAAGACTCAAGTAATAAAAATCTAGACTCTCTAACTTGACTAAACTACTCACCGCAAGTGAACCGGTCGACTCTAGCAAAGAAAAGTAAGTCCGGATGTCGAACCCACAAGGACTCTAATTAATTACGTTAACGACTCTATTTAGACTAGACACTGACACAACTTAACAATTGTTATGTTTTAAGGGGGGGGGGGATTTTACTACAATCCTAAAATTGAAATTAAAATGAAAATTAGACTAAGACACGAAAGAAACTAAGGTTTGATTCAGATGAGATTAACGACTACCTAGACTTGAATCCAGTTTAACTATGAATGGACTTCTAACGGTATTATTGTTGTACGGAGTCGGGATCGTAAAATACTAAACCTTAAGGTATTTCAAGCTAAGACTTCCCGACCCTTCTCAGGAAGAAACCTAGGAAACCCTACAAGGCTGTTATGAACACCGACTGTTAGACTTCCTCTCAATCCTCTAACGACTCTAAAAGTGCCCTAATTTGACTATCTACCTCTCAACGTGATAATCTAAGGCAATTCTAGGTTCTAACTTGGTTTATTAGACACAAATGCAATCAGGGAACTAAAACCGACTTATCTCAAAACCTGTCTTAGCTATATATTGCACTGAGACCTAATAACTAACTCGAGCCTCTCAGCGACAAGTTAAGCAGAATATTTAATTCTAATTGTATTTTAATTATTGTTTCTAAGGCTATTGGCCAATTTACCCAAAGATCACCCGAACCCGCAAGGATGCAAATAATCAACACAAATTTATTATGTGAAAGACGTTCACCAAAATCTATGTGAAACAGCAAGTAATCAACAATCACAAGTAAATACGCATACGCACCAAATCAGAAATTCTAGAATACTTTACTTTCAGAAATCAATCCATAGCAAGTAATAATAACCGTTAAAAATCCAAACTTTTATCAAACTATCATCTTGCCTAGGTAGTAATAAGGGTTTTAGCCAAGAAACATGTTATCTAAAATAAACAAATCAAGTTCAAGACAAGAATTCATTGGAAAAATATTGAAACACGAAATTAAAGAAAACCGGGAGATAAAACCCGAACAATCTTCGTTTCCACACTCCAAGCTTCAACCGTATGATTCCCGCAAGCTAAAGCACTCCAAAAACCTCGAAAATAACTCTGAAATTCGCCTTAGGGTTCTTAGATTCGTCAATCCCTCGTTAATGATGATTCTCTTCCATTAAATACCAAACCCTAATAATTAAACAATTAATTTCCGGATATCACCCCGTCGCGTCGTGCGACGGGGACCTTCTTTTGCGGTGGCGCGATGCCAGCAGGTCAAAAACCAGATTTTTCTTGTTACATGCTGGCGCTGCGCGAGCATCATATCACCTACCCATGGCGCGACGCCACGGGCGTATTTCCACAGAATGTTCGTCCAAAACTCAGCTTTCCAACCCCAAAACATTCAAGAATTATTCTAACTCTTTTTGACTTGTTCCAGGACGTGATGTTTCAGCATTCAAGCTCATTTTTGCTCCTTTTTCAGCAACTTTATTCATCGAGACCTGGAAAACTGAATTATGATCAATAGCACGTAATTCTAAATAAAACTAGACTATAAATAACGATAAACTATACAAAATATACACGATAAAGGATGTATTTTGCAATACATCAAATATCCCCACACTTGCTCTTTTTTCGTCCTCGAAAAAGAATTGTGCAACGGAATCAGAGACGAACAATTACTTAGGTCAAAAATTATTTATATCTTATTCAAACCAAGGCTTGCGTTAGCCGCGATTGCGAATATACTTATCCCTTTAAACCCGAATCCAATCCTAAGCCCTTATCATGTGAATTTAATTTAAGTGCGGTCAATCCACCTAGGGCCTCACACTAGAATTTACGGTCCACCTACTCCCACCTCAAGCTTATAGGACTAAAGGAACGATCACCTGACCAATTCCCAACCGTCTTATATAAAAACCAAGAGAGTTTACAATCAAAATTTTTTCTCTTTCTTTTTCCATTTTTTTCGCTTTTCTCTTTTTTTTTTCTTTCATGAGCTTAGACAATGCTTTCCCTAAACAAGAGGCAATCCGGCTGTAGAGTCGCTATCCCCAACTCGGATTGCATAAGCTTCGGTACTTTTTTTTCTTTTCTTTGCACGGTCGATTTCACACACCCTAGCGGTAATCCTGCTGTAGAATCGCTATCCCCAGCCCAGACTACATAGGAATGCACTACTTTCATTTAGTTTCTAGCTCACTTTTTATTCTATTTTTATTCGCATGATCACAAACTCTAACAGTTTTAACTTATAACGGTGCCCCTTATACTATTATCGGTAGTTTTAATTTCCCATATCTCCCAGGCGAAAACCCACTAGCAGACTGACAATTAAGGTATATTAGCTTAAAGAGACTTAAAACCAAACCCGGGCCTATCCACATATCCCTAACTAGACGCAAGCTCGATTTATTATAATCTCATATTATTATTATTTAACCCAAGATACAATTCAACTTTTCTATCATTTTCCGTTTTAGATATGCAAACTTCTCATATCGAAGGACATTTTCTAGTTTTTCGATTTTTTTGGATTTTCAAAAATTATTAATTTTTTTGTATTTTTTCAATAAGACTCGATTATTTACATGTATCCCATCCCCACACTTAAAGATTGCATTGTCCCTAATGCAAGAATGGAAATATGATAGGACTCTACCTTGTCAGCGGGTTAACCCATCTGGATCCAACGGGTCCTAGTTCAATAACCTTGACCCAATCAAGGAAGAGCAAAGATTTAGGGCTGAAGTAATGGGGGGTTGACTGCTATTGGAGTGAAAGTCAAGAACGAGTCAAAGGGCTGAATTTAAGGGCTAAACTTTAGGATTAGTAACCTCTCTATTTCTTATTTAAGTATTTCATTTCTGCCCTAGTTTTCTATGTCTTGTTTAGTTTGATTATCTATGTGTTTTTGTATTGGAGATTAGCCATCTCGAATCAGGCCAACTACCTTATTATTTCAATAAATCAGCCCTTTATTTTCCGGTGTCTATCATTTGGTTCCATTGCCGGGAAACGAAGAGAAGATGGATCAGAAACCCGGAGATTACAGAGATGTTATCGCTGCTCAATTAGCAGCCATAGGAGCGCGACTGGATTCAATTTTTGTAGCCATGAAGAATGATGTTGAAACAATCAAGGCCCAGATGTATGGAACATCCGCTATCATGGTACATTCTAGTCCAGCAATTGATCCTATCATACCTACTCAGATTGCTCATCCTAAACATAATTTAGAACCTGAGGATGAACCTCAAGGCCTATTGACGAATCTGGTTAAGGGGACCATACCATCTTCACCATCATTTCCCGCCTCTACACCACCATCTCCTCTAGCACAATCCCCAACAGTAGCATATCCACCACCTACCTCTGCCACCCCACCACATATTACCGTTGAATTGCCACCAAAGCACTTCGCTACCTACAATTCTCCTTGCCTCACTATGTCCTCAAACAAACCTCCACCATCACCAACGCTCACACCTGTTCTACGAGTACCCTCCCCCGTGTTGTTTACAACCACGCCCACACAAGGGATCAACTTTCCAGCAGCTCTTATACCACCGATCGCATCACTGCCAACTTCAACCAGGTGTCAAAATGACCTGCCAAATCAGTATGGGATGGCACAAAGGTGGGTTTTCAACACCGACCAACAAGAAGCTCAAAACTCTACTACATGCCACTATCTCTCCATTGAACCGTTCAAGGAACAATTAATGATAGCAGCATATCAGTTTTTGCCAAATCGACTTGAGGACAAGTCGTTTCTCTGGGAGGGAAGTATTGATAGGACTCTACCTTGTCAGCGGGTTAACCCATCTGGATCCAACGGGTCCTGGTTCAATAACCTTGACCCAATCAAGGAAGAGCAAAGATTTAGGGCTGAATTAATGGGGGTTGACTGCTATTGGAGTGAAAGTCAAGAACGAGTCAAAGGGCTGAATTTAAGGGCTAAACTTTAGGATTAGTAACCTCTCTATTTCTTATTTAAGTATTTCATTTCTGCCCTAGTTTTCTATGACTTGTTTAGTTTGATTATCTAAGTGTTTTTGTATTGGAGATTAGCCATCTCGAATCAGGCCAACTACCTTATTATTTCAATAAATCAGCCCTTTATTTTCCGGTGTCTATTATTTAAATGATAGATACTGAAAATCTTATTAAATTGAAACAAGAACAAACACGATAGTTGGCCCGATTCGCGAGGGGCTAGTCTCCTAAATTCTGATCAAAGATCACAATACAAATAAAATATCCCAGACACCTTATTCTCACCTTAAACAACTTATTTAAAGACACAAGATACTAAGTAACTGCCCATAACATGTCCCCACATTACATCAGTTTCCCCCTTGATTAAAGCTGTAGTTAATTGGGTCTTTTGACTGGACTAGAACTGTAATTAATTGAGCCATTTGACTGCAATTAATTGGGTCATTTGACTGGGTCATGGGTCTAGGATCATCAACAGGAAATGGGTTAATTTGACCCGTTAGGTCAGTTGGATATGTATCAATACATCCCGCCCAGAAAACCGACTTGTCCTCAAGTCGATTTGACGAAAATTGATACGTACAAATCATTAGTTGTTCCTTGAACGGTTCGATGGAGAGATGGTGGCAAGTAGCAAAGCTGTGAGCTTCTTGTTGGCCGGGGTCGAAAACAAAACTTTGTGCCATCCCATATTGATTTGGCACGTCATTGCGACACCCGGTTGAAGTTGGTAATGATGCGTTTGGTGATACAGGAGCTCTTGGAAAGCATGTCCCTTGTTTGGGCGTGGTTGTAAAGAACATGGGAAAGGGTACTCGTAGAACCGGTGTGATTGTTGGTGATGGTTGATGTTTGTTTGAGGGCGCAGTGAGGCACGGAGGGTCATCCTCGGGTTCCTTGGTTAGCTGTGTTTGTCTTGCTAGCCAAGCTTCCCTAATCGCTGCAATATCATTTTTCAGAGATAACAAGGAATCGAGTTTTTCTGAAATGATCTCCAACCGCGCAACGATTGAATCATAAAAAATTTCGATGCCTCCAATCTGGTTGCTCCGGGTCTACACCATCAGGTTTCCCGGCAATGGAACCAAATGATAGATACTGAAAATCTTATTAAATTGAAACAAGAACAAACACGATAGTTGGCCCGATTCGAGAGGGGCTAGTCTCCTAAATTCTGATCAAAGATCACAATACAAATAAAATATCCCAGACACCTTATTCTCACCTTAAAAAACTTATTTAAAGATACAAGATACTAAGTAACTGCCCATAACATGTCCCCACATTACATCAGTTTCCTCCTTGATTAAAGCTGCAGTTAATTGGGTCTTTTGACTGGACTAGAACTGTAATTAATTGAGCCATTTGACTGCAATTAATTGGGTCATTTGACTGGGTCATGGGTCTAGGATCATCAACAGGAAATGGGTTAATTTGACCCGTTAGGTCAGTTGGATATGTATCAAAATACGACTCAACTACCTAAACACTAAAATTAAACTCCTAAACTACTAACGAACTAACTAAATAAATAACGACTAACGACGAAATAAATAAATAAAATACAACAACAAAAAGGGAAACGACTTAGCTGATATGTGAGACTGTCAAAGTGCCAGTCATTTCCACATAAGCCCTCTAATTCGAAACGCGCTCAGCAAACAACTCTAACCTCGGACACGCGTATGAAAGCGGCTAACAAAATCAACCTATTTGAATCAAACAAACTACCAAAACATATCATCATATGTATATCAAAATCATCAGTAGTTCATCAGTTTCATCACATCAACCAACCCAGCCATCCCTAACCAACCTGTTTAAAGTGTATAAATATCAATACAGACCAAAAGTATGAGGATAAAAAAAACAGCATAAAAGAAAAATAATCAACAAAAGATATAATATCAGCTGCTGCTCTTGCATCCTCGTGCAATCCCCACACTACTCCTCACTATCCACTATCGGACGCGTGACTGCTCTCCTGCCTACCACCTGCACCACTGCTCTCCCCAAATACCTGAAACGGAGGCTCCGAATCTACCTGTGAACCAGCACCAGCCTGGCCCTCCTGCTGCCTTGGCTGGAAGTAATCTGGAATCCTCATGCTGTGAACGTTCATCATATAACGAAGAGCATCATCCTGCCTCGACTGACCCATCTGAAGTGCCTCAATCAAATGCTCCAGCCTGTCAAATCTCTGCTTCACATAGCCAGAGAGTGACTCCAAAGTAAGAGGTTCAGGTGGACGCTGCCTCCTCGGGTACTGACGTACTGGCAGCTCATGTATTTGCGGTGGCTGCTACCTGTGTGTCGGCTCAATCTGAATCATGACATCCTGAGCTGTATGTCCCTGTGGCGGCTGAACCTGTGGACCCTGTCTGATCGGCTCCTAGCTGTAGGGTTCCTGCCATGACACAATGCCTGCCTACTGTAGCTCTTTCAACCCAAAATCACCGTCTTTGGCCCCTCATGTAAAAATTCGGGGCGATATTTGTCAAGCACCCCCAAATTTGTTGCAATCCTAGTGATGTAGGGGACCATATCCAAACCAGCACGAATACCACCTCTTCGACCTTTACTAAAGGAATCTGCTAAAACCGTAGCCAGATTCATCTCCCTCTTCTGCACTCTACACATCAAAATAAACAGCTCGATCCAGTTTGCCTTGTTCTCCCCCGACTTGCTACGCACAAGTGTAGTAGACAAGATCTTCAGCAAATACCTGTAAATTGGATTACGAACTGACGTGATCAGATTCGTAGATGCGAATGGATGATCAGAAATCGTACTCCAAAACTCTCTCAACTCAGTCCCACCGACACTAGAATCCCTAGGCTTATTATACGCACCCCTCAAGCAAGTAACAAATTCCGGCCTCTTCACCTCCTCTTCAGTATACAACCACGAAACTATAGCAAACCGCGCCATATTCATTTCATACACTTGCCTCCCCAGACTAGACGACACCGCTGTGTCCTGCTCGAACTTCCCTTCCTTATGTAACCACGTACTATGAAACTCCAGTACTAACTCCTCATACTGAGGCTGTGTGCATTCCATCGCATCAGACAACTTAGGACCCACAAGGTCCTGCACTTCCTGTAACGAACCTATCTCCTCCAACCAACTCCAATCGATGACCCGATGCTGAAGTAGCTCAGTATCATTCATCTTATCATATTTGTTCCACTCGTTTGTCATTGGCTGAAATTTCAGAATCGGGTGATCAGCTCTATGCGTTTTCTGTTCCGGAATAAAGTTATAACCCGCTTGATATTTGATTTTTCTAAGTTTCGGATCATCCGCAACTATTTGAATTATCGGTGTCTCTTGAGGAACCGAATCCTGCTGCGGTGCTGACTGGCCCGCTCCTGTTTTCCTACTTTTTCCTCGGCGAGAACTACTAGCCATGCCTGCAAAACAGATAAATTTCAAGACAAAACAAGCAGACAGTCAGTAATAACAAACTATTTTTGATATTTTCAAGTTTTATGATTTTTTTTATAATTTTTCGAAAAAATAAGAATAGCTGTATAGCATTCCATTCGCGGCTAATTCTAACACAAGCGGGTTACTTTTTACAATTGCTAAGTGGTAGTTGAACTCGCCCGAATGGAGATTGAGTACGGGCGAGCTTAAACCACTTGTACGTGCAAGTAAACCCAAACAATACTAAATACTACTAAAACTATGCTAAAACGACACAAAGACGATGCAAAAACACTTAAACTAGACTCAATGTACACTTACCCCCATCGGCACTTGTCAAACCCCGATTTCCACACGTTTCACCGGTGGGCCTGGTGGGGGATTACCGTGACGTAGTTGGCAACAATATAGTCAAACCACACAATATTTAAATGCACAGCGGAAGCATAAGGATAGATATATTTCAACCATCAAATGTAATATCCAAGTATCACAAGTAGTCGAAATAATCCACAGGGGATCAACAATAAAATAGGAAGTAATGTTCAACAGATAGTGGCATCCAGGCTTGCGAGACTCTAACGATGCTAAGGAGTGGCTAGCCTATTTCGTGTAGAACCTGCATTTAATCTTTTTGAGGAAAATAAGTCAGTTTACACTGGTAAATACATTCAACCGACACTTTTAAAAAGTTTAATAAAAATTGATTTGAATGCACGAGGCACAAACTTTTATAACTTGGGATAATTAATCAAATCTAATCTTGTAAAAGAATTACATGTTCGTTAAGCGTTCAGTTTCCCGGTTCGTGCCGGGTTTAAGGTTAATTAACACACCACATAGTACAAAACCGCGGCGGGAAAACCAACGGTTATACCTATATAAGAATGGACACATAGTCGGGTGTACGCCTACACCCGCGTGTCAAGGTTGTGGCCATTTCATAAAATGATGCCAAGGATATCCGGGACATGTTCATTAAACTCCCAAAGGCGTAAAACAAACAAAACCAATTTTCAAGCGGGTCATATTGATAATACCCAACTAGTAATGAGTTAGGGTCAACTGCCCGACCAAGCGGTATTTTATATACCGTACCCCAAGCCCGTATAAGGGGAAAAAGTTAAAAGTATTTACCTGAGCAAGTAATAACCACAACAAGCAAATGCAAGTATCTTTTACTGGTCTCCTATTCTGGAACGAAGGTTTATAATAACCTATTAGAATCCTAACGGTCTTTAATTTAGCCTAAGCTTAGACTGGTTAGTTTCAAAGGATAATTACGGTTAAACCGCATGAAAGGCGAAAACCGGGAATGGAATGTGGTTTGGACCCAACAAGTTTGGAGACTTGTATATTATGGGCAAACTAAACACATTCTGGATTTTGAGACTAATACGACAAGGTTTGACCCGTTTCGGCTAGTTTATGTAAACTAGTTACATAAACCGAACCGAACGCGTAAATGGCGTAACGGGTAACCGTAAGAGTCCTACACAAGTTTCCTAAGTTAATATGCTCCAAAGAGGTTGTGGTATCAGTAGGATACCTTCCACTATGCCCATAACGAGTTTAATCCCAACATACGCCCCGTAGGGGTATTTTGGTCATTTTAAAGTTTATAAAAGAGATTTCCGGGTTCTACAGGAAATCTGAGTTTTCTGAACAGGTTATAGAGTTCAAAATACTTTATTTATTATTTAAAATCAGTAGCAATTGGATTCGGGTCAAAATACCATGTAGAACTCATTTTATGTTCGAAAAGGGTATATTCGGTATTTACCGAATCAACGCCATAACCGCAGGTTATGCGCATGTTAAAAATAATTAAAAATCTTTAAAAATCCCAAAATATTATTTTACATTAGTGTGTAAAAGGTTTGGTGTCGAAATTTGGCTTTAGATAGGCTTTATGCTAATTGCGCCGATTAATCATTAAAGTTTTCTTAATTGCGCTATTTAGCATAACTCCTATTCTAGACCTCGGATTGATATAAAATTTTAGGGACACGTTTAGAAATCAGTAACTAAGGTTATTGTCCTTTCACATATCCAAAATTCTCGTTTTAAGGTCGAAAGGGCATTATGGTCAACTTTAAGCATATAACGGAAATGTGTCAACGACTCGGACAAACAACGGACCAGCCACAGAGGGTTATACCATCATGTAATCTGGTCCTAAGAGAGTCCTAAGGCATATCTAAAACATACCAAATCGGGTCAGAACTGAAGTCAAAGCAAAAGTCAAAGTTTTGCGACTTTCGGTTCCGAACCGGGTCAAAACAGAAAACGGTCAGATCAAATAAGCTTAGACCAGTTATAATACTTATTATCAAGTTATATGTGTGATAAAATAGGTTACATGCCATCTACATTGTTAATTATGCGTTAAATCGAAAATTAGCATTCTGTTGACTTTTTCTAAGCAACTTTGACCCGACATTTGGATTAGTTAGAGTGAGAATCAGAGGGTGCCCTTTTAAGGGTTTAATGCCCACATAATTACCAACATATAACTACCTTTGATTCGACTAATCACTGGACCATTAGTGACTAATCGTTAAGTCAACCGTTAATTACGACGGATTGACTTTTAAGCTATAACTAAGTAAAAACTTAACTAAGAAGGGTTGAGCACACTTACTGAAGTCCTATGCACGATTTGTGAAGCTTAGAGAGAAGTCTTTAGCTCCAAAAATGCTCCAATATGCAGATGGAAGGTGTGAAGAACTTGTTGCAACTTAGTGGCCTTTTATAGTAAACCAAACACCTTAGATCTTTGACAACTATGTCTACAAGTGCAACTAGATCATCAACAAGTGTCCCTGAGTGCTAGGGGTCGTTTAGGGGGCGCCCATGCTGCTCATAATGGCTCCTAAGTCGGTTAAAACAGCAAACAGTGCTTCTGTCCGCATTTTCTGTATCTGGGCCATTGACGCGGCCCGCGTAAGGGTCCTCTTAACCTTCACGCGGCCCGTCTGAATCCTTTTGTCAGAACCCATATCTTTCACTGTCAGCGCGGCCCGCGTAAAGCCCTTTGCAACCTTTACGCGGCCCGCCTGAGACCTGCTGTGAGATTTTCAAATCTTTTTTTCAATTATTACAGTCGGCTCTTGGCGTTTCGAAGGGGTAACTTTGCGTTTTGGGCCTTTCTTATTTACGTATAAGGGCCTCGGGACTTTTACCCAACTTATTAATCCTCGGTTATTTTATAATTACCCGAAAAGTCGTAACTTTCAATGTTTGACGCTTTTAACCCTTCTTAAACGAATTCGATCATAACCTTCTCATATTGTAACGGAACGTGATGAAATTTATATCGCGCATTCTAGTGAGTATAATTTACCATTACAAAGCCTCGGGTATGCCCAAGGGTCACTCAGAGGTATAACTTAAACATGTTGACACATTTGGCCCCTGTAGTTTGTAATTCCTCACTTTCTTCCACATTTCGTTCCGTATGATCCATGATTCATTCGTTTAAAGGTATGAGCATCATTTAGGGTTACTATAAAGTATATTTATCCCTTGTTGACATCTTGAACCCTTGAATTCACATACTTTCTATGTTTGTCAACTTTAGTCCCTCTATAGTAATTATTGCCACGTGCTAACCTATGACACGTGTCATTACTTAATAGGACCCAAAATTTTCAAGGTGTTACATCCTCACCCCCTTAAAAGAAATCTCGACCTCGAGATTTATCGAAACAAATGAGGATACTTTTCTTTCATCATGGACTCTACCTCCCACGTGTACTCGGGACCTCTACGGGCATCCCATTTTACCTTTACAATCGGTATATACTTCCTTCGAAGCTTCTTAACCTGTCGATCCTCGATCGACACAGGTTTTTCAACAAACTTTAAGCTCTCATTGATGTGTACATCTGTATGCGGTATAACTAGCGATTCATCAGCGAAACACTTCTTTAGATTCCAAATGTGGAACACATTGTGGATACCACTGAGCTCTTCCGGTAAGTTTAACTTGTAGGCAACCGATCCGATACGTTTGATTATCTCGAAGGGTCCAATGTATCTCGGGCTTAACTTGCCTTTCTTACCAAATCGCATCACTCCTTTCCAGGGTGATACTTTAAGCAGTACCTTGTCACCTACTTCGAAGTTAAAAGGTTTTCGCTTCAAATTAGCGTAGCTTTTCTGCCTATCTCGGGCAGCTTTCAAACGATCATGAATTTGGACAATCTTGTCCGTCGTTTCAAATATTATTTTAGGTCCTGTCATCTGGACATCTCCAACTTCTGCCCAACAAACGGGCGTTCTACACTTTCTACCATACAAGGCTTCGAAAGGAGCAGCCTTAATGCTCGTATGGTAGCTATTGTTATATGAGAACTCGACTAATGGTAGGTGGTTATCCCAATTACCACCTAAATCGATCACACATGCACGAAGCATGTCTTCCAACGTTTGGTTGTACGCTCACTCTGCCCGTCCGTCTGAGGGTGGTAAGCCGTACTGAAGTTTAAGCGCGTGCCCAAAGACTGTTGGAAACTTTTCCAAAAGTGTGACCTGTATCTGGTATCCCTATCCGAAATAATAGCCACGGGTACTCCGTGCAGAGATACAATCTTGTCGATGTACAATTGTGCCAACATGTCAGAGCTATAAGTCTCTTTAATGGGTAGGAAATGTGCTGACTTAGTCAGTCTATCAACTATTATCCATATCGTATCGTTTCCCTTCCTTGTCTTTGGCAACTTGGTGATGAAATCCATCGTCACCATTTCCCACTTCCACTCGGGAAGTTCAGGCTGTTGCAGCAAGCCTGACGGCTTTTGATGCTCAGCTTTGACTTGTGCACAAGTCAAACACTTTGCTACATAGGTGGCTATAGACTTCTTTAAGCCTATCCACCAAAAGTTTGCCTTCAAATCCTGGTACATCTTGTTCGCTCCAGGATGCACGGAATATCGGGAACTGTGGGCTTCCTGAAGGATAACGTTCCGAAGACCCCCATAAACAGGAGCCCATATCCTTCCATTTAATCTCAGAATTCCGTCTTTGCCATAGGATAACTGTTCTTCAGTTACTCCTAGCTTTTCGTTGGGATAGTTAGCTTCTGACACAGCTTCCTTCTGTGCACCTAACAATCGTTCATTCAGAATGTTCTTGATTTCAATGCTCTTGGCATTGATCCTTATTGGTTTCACTCTTTCTTTTCTGCTCAAGGCATCGGCGACTACGTTGGCCTTGCCTGGATGGTATCTTATTTCACAGTCATAATCGTTCAGAGTTTCCATCCAACGTCGCTGCCTCATATTCAAATATTTCTGATTGAACAGGTGCTGGAGGCTCTTGTGATCAGAATAGATCACGAATTTAATGCCATATAAATAGTGCCTCCATAGCTTTAGTGCAAATACAACGGCACCCAACTCCAAGTCATGGGTGGTGTAATTCTTTTCGTGCACTTTTAACTGACATGAAGCATAGGCAATGACCTTGCCTTTCTGCATAAGCACACATCCCATCCCAGTGTGTGATGCATCACAGTACACTACAAATGTTTCCATTCTGTCCGGCAATGTCAATACAGGAGCATTGCTTAGCTTCTGTTTAAGAATATCAAAAGCTTCTTGCTGCTTAGGGCCCCAATTAAACTTTATATTCTTCCTAGTTAAAGAAGTTAGGGGTGCAGCAATCCTTGAGAAATTTTCGATGAAGCGTCTGTAGTATCCTGCTAGACCTAGGAAACTGCGAATCTCCGTAGGCGTCTTCGGCTCTTGCCAATTCATGACGGCTTCAACCTTGGCGGGATCCACTTGGATACCACGCTCACTGACTACATGTCCAAGGAATTGGACTTCTCGTAGCCAAAATTCACATTTAGAGAATTTGGCATAAAGCTTTTCTTGATGAAGCAGCTTTAGAATACATCGAAGATGCTTCTCGTGGTAAGCTTGACTTTTTGAGTAGATGAGGATGTCATCGATGAAGACAATGACAAATTTATCCAAATACGGCTTGCAGACGCGATTCATGAGATCCATGAATGCGGCAGGTGCATTAGTGAGCCCAAAAGGCATCACTAGGAACTCGAAATGACCATAACGAGTCCTAAATGCAGTCTTGTGCACATCTTCGTCCTTGACCTTCAATTGATGGTAGCCTGACCTTAGATCAATCTTGGAAAAGTAGCTTGCTCCTTGCAACTGATCGAACAGATCGTCGATCCTGGGCAAAGGATACCTATTCTTGATAGTAACCTTATTAAGCTCACGGTAATCGATGCATAGACGCATCGAACCATCTTTCTTTTTGACGAATAAGATTGGCGCTCCCCATGGAGACGAACTAGGTCTAACAAAACCTTTGGCTAACAGATCATCTAGCTGCGTCCTCAATTCTTTCATTTCTGTCGGTGCCAATCTATAAGGCGCTCTTGCAATAGGCGCTGCTCCTGGAATGATGTCGATACTGAATTCCACTTGCCTATCTAGTGGCAAACCAGGCAGTTCTTCCGGGAAAACTTCAGGGTAGTCAGAGATGACTGGGATGTCTTCAATCTTGGGTTTCTCTTCACCAATGGTCACCTGTGCCATATAAATGACACATCCCTTCTTCAAACATCTGGATGCCTTTAGCATAGACACGTGCGCAGGCAATCCATGCCGAATATCTCCCTGAATGGTAAGTGGTTCTCCAGACGGAGTCTTGATCACCATTTGTTTCTTGTTGCACACAATCTGAGCTTGGTTATGTGATAACCAATCCATACCCAACACTATGTCGAAACCAGCTAGCTTAAAGGGTAACAGGGATAAAGGAAATGAGTGGTTCCTAATGGTTATAACACATCCATCTAACACAGTTGAGACTGTTTCCACAGTCCCATATGCTAACTCTACCTCATAATTCACATTCAAGGCTTTAACAGGCAATTTTAACAACTCACAAAACTTACTATCCACAAAGGATTTATCTGCTCCAGAATCAAATAACACTCTTGCGAATACATCATTAATGAGAAACGTACCGGTTATGACGTTGTCATTCTGGATAGCCTCTTGAACATTCATCTGAAAGACCCTTGCATTGGTCTTTTTCCCTTCTTCAGCCTTCTTCACCAGCTTTGGGCAGTTGGTCTTGATATGCCCTTTTTCATTGCAACTATAACAAGTTGCATCCTTTAGTTTCTTGCACTCAAGAGTCCTATGCTCAGAGGACTTGAAAATCCCACACGCCTTCGGCTGGGATTTCTGTTCATATCTGCACCTCCCGAAATGGTGCTTATTGCAAACCTTGCACTTGGGCTTATCGCCCGACTGTTGGTCATTCTTCTTGGTCTCAGACCCCTTCTTGTGGTCACGGTTCCCCCTATGCTTCTTGCTCAACCGACGCGAATTATCATCTTCACGTTTCCTTTTCTCAGTGTCAGCATTTCTCAATGATCTCTGTCTCACTGCATCCAGTGTGAGAGACAGAGATATATCTGCTACAGATCTAAATGTAGCGGGCCGAGAGGCCTTCACGCTAGCTTTGATTTCTGGGGCCAGACCCCAAATGAAACGCGCGATCCGTTTGGGTTCCGGGGTCACAAGGTACGGAACCAATCTGGACAGGGTGTTGAAACTTGTAAGATATGCCTGGTAATCCAAGTTCTTCATGACCAGAGATAGGAAATCAGATTCTATCTTCTCGACCTCGTGTTGAGGGAAGTAGTTTTCTTTAATGAGAGCAACAAATTGCTCCCATGACATGTTGTACAAAGCAATCTTTCCTGAGGCTTGAACCAATGACCTCCACCATGCTAGGGCTTCACCCTTAAATGACTGGGATACAAACTTCACCACATCCCTCTCAGCACAACCACTAATGTCCACAACAGTGTCCATTTCGTCCAGCCAGGTCATGCAATCCACAACGTCTTTTTCCCCAGTAAAATCTCGGGGCTTGCAGGAAACAAAATACTTATATGTGCAACCCTTGGCGCGAGGTGCATCATCGAACAATATCTTCTTGGGGCGGACACTGTTCTCATTTGATGAGTGCCGATCATCATCCTTCTTAGGTTTAGAGGGTGGTTTGCTATGAGATTCAGAATGGGTTCTTGGTTTAGAGTGTGGTGCAGATCGGGTCCTACTTCGAGACTCGCTATATTCTTCATACTGCCGCTCTAAGGCCTCTTTAACAGCGTTGTCTACTAACGCTTTTCAGCACCCGTTATATTAACTTGGGCGTTATCTGTGACAACTCGAACCCCTGATCCGGATCGTTGAGAGACGAGCATGTGATTACTATTATTATTATTATTATTATTATTATTATTATTATTATTATTATTATTATTATTATTATTATTATTATTATGTATTTACAAACTAATGATCCATGATGAGAGGGTTAATCGGGTATTTATTTTATTTACCATTATCCTACAGATAAACCGGACCGGTCGGTTGAGACGCGTAGTCGTTAGATGAACTCGCACACTCGGGCTAGGCCCAAGCCCACTCCTTGGACCTAAACCCTACCTATTTAAACCCCATTATACTCTCCCCCCCCTCTTCCTAATTCAAAAACACAAAACCCTACAACATGAGCCGTAAATCTTCTGGTGCTCTCATTCAGATTTCCGGTCATCGGCGGCGAAGCTCCGACGCCCTTTCTTCTGTCCGGCAAGCAACATCCGATCTCCTACTTTCATTCTATCACTACCTCGACCCACTCAAGGTCCCTTTCCTCACAATACATCATGTGCAGATCGGTAAGAGAGAGAGAGAGGGGGGGCATAAATGGTGCACAGGACGGCGTGCAGCGGAGCCGCCTCCTCTCAGACGGGTCGCGGTGGCGGCGGTCGCTAATTGGTGAATGCGGCTCTGTTTCGAGGTCACATCTCTGGTGACCGGGAGGCTGTTCCACTTCCCCTTTCTGTTTTAAAGACCAAAATCGATCAAGTAATGTTAAATTTCTTGTCGATGGTGGTGGTAGAAATTAACGGCAGTGGATTCCGGTATCGACGGACACTCCAAGCGACGGCGACTTCGGGTTGTTTTGAGCAGGAGAAAGTACAGAAAGGGAGAGAGTGAGGCAATGGAGCTGATCACTCAACGGCAACAACAGCGCCACCATCAGCGGCGGCGACGACGGTGATGTGTCTTCCGGTCAGTTCACACCCATCCGCAAACTATCTGATTGTATACTCTCTGATTGGTATTTATAATTGATAGGTTGCCTTTATGAATTGCCTAATCATTTGAATGCGTATTGTAGTGTCCAGCTGTGTGTTTTCACTAGGTAGTCTTGTTTTAGTTGTTATTTGCAATATTGGAAAACAGAGCATATTCAAATTAACCCCTACACCAGTTATCTGTTAGGAATATAGGAGAAATGAAAGCATGAACATACTTGGTAATTGTTGTTTTGGTTTGCTGTGAATATGAACAACGATGTAGAAAATATGATGGTTTTGTGAACTCTTGGTTTTGAACTAATAAATGGTTAACTGTTTGGTAAAACATAGGATTTAAAAAGGTGGGTGTTATGTTGGTAAAAACAATATTAGAATTATTCAGGTTAGATTTGTTTGAACTGGTAGGTTAGATTTGTTTGAACTGGTGTGAAAAAGTAAAATGAAGAACATGATGAACTGCTTGAAGGTGCTATGAATATTTGAAATCTTTTTGTTTTGATCTGTTTTGATAAGTGTACGGTATGATAAAACGTGTTATGCTAATTTGATTGGATAGTGCATCTTATGAAATTTGATTGGTTAGTACCATTCAGATGTGACAACTCGAACTTTAGACTTGCTTTGATGTAACGTTTGTGCACGATATGTGATTTTATAAACCCGAATGATTAATTGATTTCGTGATATATGTTATGTTATATGCATTATGTGTGTATGTATGTCGTATGTATGTGAACCGGCCACACAAAGCCCTTTGGGCCACTCCTTGTTCTCGGGTCAATTAGACAACCGAGTGGGCTCGGCCCACTCCCCACTCGCAACACACACAAAACCGGAACTAGGGGATTGTTTCACCACTTTTGCAAATCACAAACACACACACAAACCCTAGAAGCTTTGCTCTCTCCCTCGGCTTGCTTGGAACCCGACGGCACCCACACACACACTTTGAAGCTTGTGAAACGAATCGATCCTCTACCTTCAATCCAACCGGTTAGTGCTTGATAATTAGGTTGCTTGTTAAATGGTTATCGTATGGTTTTGTATGTTGGTGTTTGCTTAACCGAGAATTCTTGTTAATGTATTGATTGGAATGTAAATTGATAAATGTTTTGTAAATCGGCTCTTGTATGTGTTCATGCAAATCGGATGTATGAAGATATTCAAATAGCGAGATGCTTGATAAATCGGTTAACATGATATATGTTTGGACTGTGTGTATGATAATATTAGATTAAACGATTGAGGATCGGCTAGCATAGATTGTTTCCGAAAGGTTGGTATGATGATTCGTTTTGGGTTTTCATGATCTAGGTTGCATGTTAGTCTATGGGATTATGTATCACATGATTCGATTACATGTTCTGTACAAGATTGGTTAATTGTTCTTGAATTGATGTTGATTATGAACATGCTTGATTATAGATTAATTGTTGATTTGATCTGTTTCCGAAACTGACCAAACTGTTAGCTGAAATCATGGAGTATAATGGACTAAAATTATGGAAACCGGTTACACGTTCGGTTGCGACTCGGATTGCGAGTCGGAACCCCACTCGAGACCACAACCGCACGAACCGCAACCACGGTTGCGAGTCAGATTGCGACTCGTAACCAGACCGGTATGAACCGAGACCATCGTTGCGACTCGCATCCAGCCGATACGACTCGAGATCCTCGTTGCGACTCGTAACCCCGTTGCGAGTCGAGACCACCATTTACGTGCACACTATTGGGCCTTCACTGTTACGGGCCCAATCTATTGAGCCCAATGATCTGATTTGTGGGCTGTTTATTAATGGACTTGTATGTAATTGCTATTTGGGCCGATTAAGAATCTGGACTGTTTTGTTATTGGGCTGCTTATGTCATTGGGCCGGGTATGATTGGACTTAGACAATTGGATCACGCATGCTATGTCTTATCTGCTTACGTGCGTACATGTTTGCCATGACTATACGTGATTACTATATACGTGCTATATACGAACCTGACTCGTATAACAACCATGATAGGACGTGAGTGACCATTTACTTGCTACTTAAATTCCTTGTGTATCTGCCGAGCAAACCAAGGTGAGTTCACACAGCCAAGGCATGGGATTCCCGGGTTGGGAATTGGGTTGGATATGATGAATGTGGAATGATTACTCGTACTTACGCATTTACCAGACTATAGACCATCGTCCTCAGGTTAGTCAGGACACGTTACGTAAAGCCTACGTAACCCAGTATATTTGCCATATGTCTCCCGGGTCGGGAAGGACACGTTACGTAAAACCTACGTAACCCAATACCATTCACTGGCTTCCAGGTCGGAAGGCCACGCTGCGTAAAGCCTACGTAGCCCCCACGCGTACCACTGTCCTCGGGGAAGGGCACGTCACGTAAAGCCTACGTGACCCTGTACGTTTTCCTGTTCTCGGTAAAGAAGAACACATGGTCGGAAGTTAGTCTAGTAAGTACCGTTAATGAGAAGCCCTCGTTAACCAGGATGAACATGGGAAGCCCCCACCTTTAGTACACACTAGTATGGGAAGCCCCCACTAGCTATACTTATGCATTACGTTATGAACTTACTTTCTGTGAACTCGCTCAACTAGTTTGTTGATTATTTGCTGCATGCCTTGCAGGACCTTAGGTAATTTATGGAGCTTGCACAAGGAAGGAGCAGGTCGTTGTGGCAGATGGATCATGAACATTATTGAACTTATAACTTTATTTGGGTTTACTTTATGTTGCTTCCGCTACTAAAAACAGTATTTGGTTTTGAAACATCAATCATGTCATGGTGACTTACGTTGATTACTTTTATTATTAAATGCTATGTTTGATATGATTGATGGCTTGATCCTGGTCAGTCACGCTCCCAAGCGGTGGTATTCCGCGGGTGGATTTTGGGGGTGTGACAGATTGGTATCAGAGCCATTGGTTATAGAGAACTTGGTTTTAATATGGGAAAACGTTTTTATTAAAACCGGACTATAACCAGAATAGTGCTCTCAACGATCCACAACGACGCTTCGCTCCACGTGCAAGACTCGACATCCTAGGTAATAAGGTTTATGTCTATTGCCTGTTTACTAGAACTGTTTAGAACTTTGCTCGCATTACGCCTAGATACACATGCTTTGATTTCATGAGAACACCTATATGCCTACGCTTTTCTGTCATCGCCCTACTCGCGAACCATTCTTACGTATGCTACTTGTTACTATGAAGATCATGTCTGGACGAATCAACATGACACAAGCCCAGCTAGAGGCTCTTGTTCAAGCTCAAGTTGCTGCGGCAGTTGCAGCAGCTCAAGCAGGTAGTATATCCTGCAGTATAGGCACACACTAGGATCTTTAGATCCTACATTAACTCTCGTATTTAACTTCGTCCTATTCGTACACAATAGGTCAACACGCGCAGCAGCCAGTCTGCACTTTCAAGAATTTCATGGACTGTCGTCCAAACTTTTTCAGCGGCACAGAAGGAGCGGTTGGACTCCTCCACTGGTTCGAGAAGCTAGAATCAGTATTCGAAATGTGCGAGTGCCCTGAGGCTCGCAAGGTCAAGTTTGCCACCGGTACTTTGGAAGGGATAGCACTGACTTGGTGGAACGCCCAAGTCCAGATCTTAGGGTTGGCAGCTGCTAACGCCACCCCATGGAACGACTTTAAGGAACTCATCAAGCGTGAGTATTGCACGCGGGAAGACATACACAAGCTGGAAGACGAGCTGTATAACTTGAAAATGGTTGGGTCGGAAATCGAAGCGTATACCAAACGGTCCAATGAGCTGGCCGTTCTGTGTCCAACTATGGTGGACCCTCCATACAAGCGCATTGAGTTGTACCTCAAGGGATTGGCGCCAGAAATTCAGAGCTACGTGACGTCGGCTAATCTCGAAAACATTCAGGAAATCCAACGCCTCGCTCACCGTATCACCGATCAGGCAGTGGACCAGAATAGACTGCCCAAGCGTGTTAATGCTACTGCTAACGTCACCACCTCAGTTACTCCTGCTACATCTGGTGACAGTAAAAGAAAATGGGATGGAGATTCTAGTAAAAGTTCAGCATCTGTTCAGCCACAAGCTCAGCAGCAGAAGATTGACCACTATCAGAGTCCTAGTCAGCAATCCTCTAGTGGTCACAGACAGAGGAGATATCAGGGCAGTCAACCTAGGTGCCACAACTGCAACAGGCATCACCACGGCCCGTGTAACAAGGGTCGTTGTCAAAGGTGTCTTAAGATGGGACACGAGGCCAAAGACTGTAGGAGTCCACGGCCTGCGAATCAGAATCAGCAGCCTCAGCAACCAGCTCCACAGAACCAGCAGCAGCAGCAGCAGCTACAGCGTGGAAACCGGGGATGTTTCCAGTGTGGGGCTGAAGGTCACTTCAAACGCGATTGCCCTCAGTTGAACCAGAACCGCAACAACAATAACAACCAGGGCAACGGCAACAACAACGGCGGGAACAACAACAACAACAACGGCAATGAAGCTCGTGGTCGTGCATTCGTGCTAGGTCGAGGTGACGCAGTGAACGATCCCAACGTGGTTATGGGTAAGTTTCTCCTCGACAATATTTACGTTACTGTTTTGTTTGATTCGGGTGCGGATACAAGCTATATGTCTGTGAAAATGTGTCAACTGCTAAAACGTGCACCAACACTTTTACCCACCAAACATGTAGTAGAGTTAGCTAACGGTAAAAGTCTAGAAGCCACGCACGTAGTTCAGGGTTGTAATCTTATCCTAGCTGGTCAAGCTTTCTCTATCGACCTCATTCCCATAGTTTTGGGTAGTTTCGACGTCGTGATTGGGATGGATTGGCTTTCCCAACACCAGGCAGAAATCTTATGCAGCGAAAAGGTTATTCGCATTCCTCGTTCGGGTCAGGAACCTCTAGAAGTTCAAGGCGACAAGAGTGGTGCAGTGGTTGGCATCATCTCTTTCTTGAAGGCTCAGAAATGCTTACGTAAGGGTCACACAGCCATTCTGGCTCTTGTTACAGACGCCTCAGCAAAGGAAAAGAAATTGGAAGACATTCCAGTTGTACGTGATTACCCTCAGGTGTTTCCTGAAGAATTACCTGGCTTACCACCTCATCGTCAGGTCGAATTTCAGATCGAGCTCGCTCCAGGAGCAGCACCCATAGCTCGCGCACCATATCGTCTAGCTCCATCGGAATTGGAGGAACTGTCAAAGCAACTGCAGGAACTCTTGGAAAAGGGTTTCATTCGTCCAAGCTCTTCGCCTTGGGGAGCTCCAGTACTCTTTGTGAAAAAGAAAGACGGTACGTTCAGGATGTGCATCGACTACCGTGAACTCAACAAGGTGACGGTGAAGAACCGTTATCCTCTTCCACGCATCGACGACTTATTCGACCAGTTGCAAGGGTCGTGCTACTACTCGAAGATAGACTTAAGGTCAGGGTATCATCAGTTGAGAGTCCGGGATGAGGACGTCTCCAAGACAGCCTTCAGAACTCGTTACGGTCACTACGAGTTTCTCGTCATGCCATTTGGGTTAACGAACGCGCCTGCTGTATTTATGGATCTTATGAACAGGGTGTGCAAACCCTATCTCGACAAGTTCGTCATTGTTTTCATCGACGACATCCTGATTTACTCCAAGAGTCAGGAGGAACACGAGCAGCATCTTCGCCTTATTTTGGAACTCCTTCGGAAGGAACAGCTGTACGCCAAGCTTTCTAAATGCGACTTCTGGCTTCGTGAAGTCCACTTCTTAGGCCACGTGGTAAACAAGGATGGGATCCATGTCGATCCATCCAAGGTAGATTCAATCAGAAACTGGCCTGCACCGCGTACGCCAACGGAAATACGCCAATTTTTGGGTTTGGCAGGTTACTACAGACGGTTTATCAGAGACTTTTCGAAGATTGCTCAGCCGCTTACGCTACTGACACAGAAGGGTGTTACCTATCGCTGGGGAGAGCCCCAGGAGACTGCTTTTCAGCACCTAAAGGATAGACTTTGCAGTGCACCTATCCTCTCTTTGCCAGAGGGCACAGATGACTTCGTGGTTTATTGTGATGCATCCATTCGGGGACTGGGATGTGTGTTAATGCAGCACGACAAGGTTATCGCATACGCCTCTCGTCAACTCAAGGTTCATGAACGCAACTACACGACGCACGATTTAGAGCTGGGAGCTGTTGTTTTCGCGCTTAAGATATGGCGACACTACCTGTACGGTACCAGGTGCACGATTTACACCGATCACAGGAGTCTCGAGCATATCCTTAAGCAGAAGGATCTGAATATGCGTCAACGACGATGGGTCGAGTTACTTAACGATTACGAATGCGCTATCAAGTATCATCCAGGCAAAGCCAATGTTGTGGCTGATGCCCTCAGTCGGAAAGACACTCTACCACGGCGCGTGCGAGCGCTACAGCTTACGATTCAGTCTAGCCTTCCTACACAGATACGAAATGCTCAGGTAGAAGCATTGAAGCCCGAAAATGTCAAGGCTGAAGCCTTACGCGGCTCACGACAACAGATGGAACAGAAGGCAGACGGCGCCTACTATGTAACGGGCCGGATTTGGGTCCCTCTCTATGGCAGTTTACGCGAACTTGTAATGGATGAAGCTCACAAGTCCCGCTACTCGGCACATCCAGGGTCGGATAAAATGTACCACGATATTAGCACTACTTATTGGTGGCCTAGTATGAAGGCCCACATTGCTACGTACGTTGGAAAATGCTTGACCTGTGCGAGAGTCAAGGTCGAATATCAGAAACCAGCTGGCCTACTTCAGCAGCCTAAGATACCACAGTGGAAATGGGAAGAAATTTCCATGGATTTCGTTACAGGCCTACCTAGATCCCAGCGTGGGAACGATACGATATGGGTCATAGTTGATCGACTCACCAAGTCTGCACACTTCCTACCGATTAAGGAAACGGACAAGTTCTCCACACTCGCAGACGTCTATCTCAAGGAAGTTGTTTCGAGGCACGGGGTGCCCACGTCTATCATTTCGGATCGCGATGCACGATTCACGTCAGAACTTTGGCAAGCAATGCATAAGTCTTTTGGCTCACGACTAGACATGAGCACAGCATACCACCCTCAGACGGATGGGCAGTCTGAGCGAACGATTCAAACACTCGAAGACATGCCTAGGGCATGCGTTATCGATTTCGGCAACGGCTGGGAAAAACACCTCCCTTTGGTGGAGTTCTCGTATAATAATAGTTATCACACCAGCATTCAAGCCGCTCCATTCGAGGCATTGTACGGGCGTAAATGCCGGTCACCTCTCTGTTGGGCAGAGGTGGGGGATAGTCAGATTACGGGTCCAGAGATAGTAGTGGACGCCACGGAAAAGATAGCACAGATACGACAACGCATGGCGGCAGCACGCGACCGTCAGAAAGCCTACGCGGACAAGCGTAGAAAGCCATTGGAATTCGAGGTCGGGGACCGGGTTTTATTGAAAGTCTCACCCTGGAAGAGTGTGGTTCGTTTTGGCAAACGGGGTAAACTAAATCCGCGATATGTCGGACCATTCGAAATCATAGAAAAGATTGGCAAGGTAGCCTACAAGTTGAACCTACCAGCTGAACTCGGGGCAGTTCACAATGTCTTTCATGTATCGAACTTAAAGAAGTGCCTATCAGATGAAAACCTGATCATTCCTTTTAAGGAACTCACTATCGACGAGCGGTTGCAGTTCGTTGAGGAACCAGTAGAAATCACGGACCGGGATGTGAAGGTCCTCAAACACAAGAGAATCCCTCTTGTTCGAGTTCGTTGGAACTCCAAACGTGGCCCAGAGTACACCTGGGAACGCGAAGACAGGATGACAGAAAAGTACCCCCAGTTATTCGGGAACAAGGCAACCACTACTGAGGCTGAAGCTACTACTTCGGAATTTCGGGACGAAATTCCAGATCAACGGGGGGAGGATGTGACACCCCAGGAAAATCAGTGAACAGTACAGTTCACCTAGCTTCCTCAGTGAGTGCATACCAAATTTCGGGACGAAATTTCCAATTAGTTGGGGATAATGTGACAACTCGAACTTTAGACTTGCTTTGATGTAACGTTTGTGCACGATATGTGATTTTATAAACCCGAATGATTAATTGATTTCGTGATATATGTTATGTTATATGCATTATGTGTGTATGTATGTCGTATGTATGTGAACCGGCCACACAAAGCCCTTTGGGCCACTCCTTGTTCTCGGGTCAATTAGACAACCGAGTGGGCTCGGCCCACTCCCCACTCGCAACACACACAAAACCGGAACTAGGGGATTGTTTCACCACTTTTGCAAATCACAAACACACACACAAACCCTAGAAGCTTTGCTCTCTCCCTCGGCTTGCTTGGAACCCGACGGCACCCACACACACACTTTGAAGCTTGTGAAACGAATCGATCCTCTACCTTCAATCCAACCGGTTAGTGCTTGATAATTAGGTTGCTTGTTAAATGGTTATCGTATGGTTTTGTATGTTGGTGTTTGCTTAACCGAGAATTCTTGTTAATGTATTGATTGGAATGTAAATTGATAAATGTTTTGTAAATCGGCTCTTGTATGTGTTCATGCAAATCGGATGTATGAAGATATTCAAATAGCGAGATGCTTGATAAATCGGTTAACATGATATATGTTTGGACTGTGTGTATGATAATATTAGATTAAACGATTGAGGATCGGCTAGCATAGATTGTTTCCGAAAGGTTGGTATGATGATTCGTTTTGGGTTTTCATGATCTAGGTTGCATGTTAGTCTATGGGATTATGTATCACATGATTCGATTACATGTTCTGTACAAGATTGGTTAATTGTTCTTGAATTGATGTTGATTATGAACATGCTTGATTATAGATTAATTGTTGATTTGATCTGTTTCCGAAACTGACCAAACTGTTAGCTGAAATCATGGAGTATAATGGACTAAAATTATGGAAACCGGTTACACGTTCGGTTGCGACTCGGATTGCGAGTCGGAACCCCACTCGAGACCACAACCGCACGAACCGCAACCACGGTTGCGAGTCAGATTGCGACTCGTAACCAGACCGGTATGAACCGAGACCATCGTTGCGACTCGCATCCAGCCGATACGACTCGAGATCCTCGTTGCGACTCGTAACCCCGTTGCGAGTCGAGACCACCATTTACGTGCACACTATTGGGCCTTCACTGTTACGGGCCCAATCTATTGAGCCCAATGATCTGATTTGTGGGCTGTTTATTAATGGACTTGTATGTAATTGCTATTTGGGCCGATTAAGAATCTGGACTGTTTTGTTATTGGGCTGCTTATGTCATTGGGCCGGGTATGATTGGACTTAGACAATTGGATCACGCATGCTATGTCTTATCTGCTTACGTGCGTACATGTTTGCCATGACTATACGTGATTACTATATACGTGCTATATACGAACCTGACTCGTATAACAACCATGATAGGACGTGAGTGACCATTTACTTGCTACTTAAATTCCTTGTGTATCTGCCGAGCAAACCAAGGTGAGTTCACACAGCCAAGGCATGGGATTCCCGGGTTGGGAATTGGGTTGGATATGATGAATGTGGAATGATTACTCGTACTTACGCATTTACCAGACTATAGACCATCGTCCTCAGGTTAGTCAGGACACGTTACGTAAAGCCTACGTAACCCAGTATATTTGCCATATGTCTCCCGGGTCGGGAAGGACACGTTACGTAAAACCTACGTAACCCAATACCATTCACTGGCTTCCAGGTCGGAAGGCCACGCTGCGTAAAGCCTACGTAGCCCCCACGCGTACCACTGTCCTCGGGGAAGGGCACGTCACGTAAAGCCTACGTGACCCTGTACGTTTTCCTGTTCTCGGTAAAGAAGAACACATGGTCGGAAGTTAGTCTAGTAAGTACCGTTAATGAGAAGCCCTCGTTAACCAGGATGAACATGGGAAGCCCCCACCTTTAGTACACACTAGTATGGGAAGCCCCCACTAGCTATACTTATGCATTACGTTATGAACTTACTTTCTGTGAACTCGCTCAACTAGTTTGTTGATTATTTGCTGCATGCCTTGCAGGACCTTAGGTAATTTATGGAGCTTGCACAAGGAAGGAGCAGGTCGTTGTGGCAGATGGATCATGAACATTATTGAACTTATAACTTTATTTGGGTTTACTTTATGTTGCTTCCGCTACTAAAAACAGTATTTGGTTTTGAAACATCAATCATGTCATGGTGACTTACGTTGATTACTTTTATTATTAAATGCTATGTTTGATATGATTGATGGCTTGATCCTGGTCAGTCACGCTCCCAAGCGGTGGTATTCCGCGGGTGGATTTTGGGGGTGTGAGAGGATTCTAGAAACAAAGCAAAAGTTGCGAGTCGAAACTCATGGTTGCGACTCGAGACCGTTATGTTGGCAACTCGAAACCAGGCGCTTCACACGTAAGGACTCGAGACCGGCACAGTTGCGACTCGAGATCTTCTGATCTCGACTCAAGCCTGACTCGAGACCTCAAGGTTGCGACTCAGAGGTGCACGACTCGAGACCGCTTAGATTGCTACTCGGAATCTCATGGTTGCGACTCGAGATCTCTTGGTCTCGAGTCAAGACCACCTGGTTTTGATAAGACCACCCTACTTAGTTATTGGGCCGCACAATGTGATGTCATGTTTGGACTGTTTGTTATTGTTAACTGTTTAACTGCCCGTATGATTAGGACAGGCCCAATAATGTATAGGGTGCTAGTATGACTTACATGCTATGTGTTAGATACGTGTAGATTATACGTGACATTTCTTGCATGCGAACCTAATAAGTATTTAACAACCATAATAGGGTATGGTTGACCAACGTAACACGAGTAAATTTTCAACCGAGCAAAGCAAAGGTGAGTTCACTACTTTTTACTTAAAGCATGTGTTCCCGGTGGTTGGGAAACGGAACGAAACAACTTTTCCTGGTTTGGAACTGCTTACTATCTCCTTGTGCGGGATGCGGTATTTCTATCTCCTTGTGTGGGATACGGGTAACAACACCATCCCCTGTGAGGGATACAAACCTACTTTTCTCCCTTTGTGCGGGACTCTTAGTTAATTACTGTTTATACGGAAATGCAACGAGCAACACTAAATGAAATTCTATCACTTAAGTCCCTACTACTTAATACCGATTAGTTGCCGGGGCCAGGCGAACGGGTTATTAGTTAATAGCGCTATTTAGGTCTTACCAGCCTCACACCGTGCCCGTGTATGGGATCGGGAGTGAACTAATAGACTCTGGCAATCCGTCAATGATGATAGAACATTGACAAACGGGGCACTTTACGGAAACGTACGGTCACATGAGTATTCGGTATTGGAAAAACAGTTTAGTCGCTTACTTATGGGGTAGCTCCCTATGGCATGTATAAACGAGTAAATTAACTGGTTAAAACAAGTTTTTGGAATTAAAACTGGAAAACTCAAACACGTGAACTCGCCAACATTATGTTGACACTCTACTGCGTGCTTTGCAGGTACCCAGTGCTTTGGACGGACGTTGCAATCGGATGGAGTGCGTGGTTCGTAAGTAACATGTTAATAAACTTGTGGTTTCAATTATGATGCGTTTTCTTCCCCTTTCCGCTGTGAACTTAAACTATGTTTTGAAAAATTTAAATTAGGTCACTAATTATGCTAATGTTTATAACAATAACTAATCCATTCAAAATAATTAGTGGCTAAGATCCTGGTCGTCACACGCCTCGCGGTAATACTCCGCGTGTGGATTTTGAGGGTGTGATAGATTGGTATCAGAGCCATTGGTTATAGCGAACTAGGTTTTAAATATAAAATATTTTGGATGGGAAATAAAATATTTTTATATGAAAACCAGACTATAATCGTTCTTTAGTGGAAACCACAACGACACCACACTCCGGATTGCAAGGTTCGTCAATCTCAGATGCTCACCTGGTAATGGTAGGCTAACGACATTTACTTGTGCGTAACTTATGTGTGTGAACACGCATGTGTGTATGTGTATAATTGGCATATATGTGGTAGTACGTATGCGTATATTTAGTATTTAACACAATGGATCATATAAAGGCTAGGCTAGCGTGTTACGCGTTAAACAGGAGCGAGTCCTCCTAAACCTGATTCGAAACCATGACCCACTAAGGGCAAGGAATCAGTTATTCCAAGTCCTCGTCCCTGTATTTCCTGACATCATCTTTGGACTGCAAATCAACGTAAGGGACGTCCACTCGATAAACCTGCCCAGGAAAGTTCCGCTACGGAGCACATAGAGAAGTTACGAGAACGAATCGACGGAGGGGGAGCCATCCCCCTATCATATTAGAAGGAACGACGGCGTCATTCGCATCCTTTTTACTTGCGTATTTCTTTTCCCGCCTTAAGTAGTGGGACTTGTTCCCTCACCCGACTGATCATCTGGATTCTTGAAGTGTTCTAGTAAGTCTACACTTTTCGAGTTTCTGTTTGCACGTCTCAAACACAAAAAGCATGCGTGGTGTATGCTTCTCACTGTAGTGCCAGCAATCGTATCACCTTTCCATCGACCATGAAGTTATTTCCCCTAATTCCTCGTTACATGGTTAGTCCTTATTCAAGTTGAACCTTATACCATAGCACGCCCCAAAACCCAGCAAAGTGATATCTTTCTTACAAGCCGGCGTATTTGAAAGCGTGGCAAGACGAAGACACGGACTAGTCAACCCACCGACGAGTACGGTGACCTAGATGCTTACCTTATCTTTCATTTGCCAGAATCCGTTATTCTTTGACGACTTTTCTGATTCTGTGAATCCTTTCGCCAGCTTTCGTACGAATCCGCGTTTATTGCTCAGATGGTATCCCCGTTTCTATCCTTTCATTTTCCCGACATCCACGTTTCTTCGTATAGAAACCTTGATCAGATCTCTCTTTAGTTTGGTGAATTCGACAAACTCGACCTTTAGCCGACAAACTTTTTAGCCCTTGAAATTCAGCAACATGTTACTTCAATCGTACTTTTCTCGAAAACCTGTTTTCGTAGTTTCCCATCAAAACCCCTCGACGACGCAAACGCCACTCCAAACTCATTCGCACGACTTAGAACAATCCACTCGAACTTGGTTTCTTACCGATTTGAGGAATCACATCCTGCCTGATGTCTCAGTAGACCCTAAAAACTACAGGCCCGCACGACGACCATCCCTCGCTAGCTACTTCTTTTTGTGTTAACCCAATCGACGTAACACCCCTTGTCAGCAAACGACATTCTTTATTCTAAACACCCATAACTTGTGTCCGACCAGCTATCTCATCAACGTCTAATAAATCCCTATTGCCGATCCCAAAGCCTTCATGTTTTGTCTCAGGCTTGAACACATCGACTGCGACTATCCTTCTTGCAAATTATCGCTACTTGCGTTATAGTTCACGGATTTCATGATCCTTATCCTACCCTACCTTGAACAAATCTCCGTTTGGACGAACTACCTCCTGCAAATGTTACTTGTTGGAGCAACGAGCCAAGGGTACCCCGGGGGTAACGGGTATCACAAGCATCGATCTCCGAACTCGATACGGCCAAGACCTAGATACAACACTCGAATTTATTCCATTCTGTCAAGATTCGACACTTATTTCCTTAAACGACGCACGGACCTATTCCAAAAACTAGTGGGAATCAGGACGACTCCTACGCTCTACCCTGGTCCTTCCACGACTCAAACCGCCTGCGATAAGTTTTCAACGCGCGACTTTTAACGTCGCAAAGCCCGCTTTTCTCGATCGTATACGCAATGTGACACTCGAGGTTTTTCCGAACGATCACCTTGTAATTTTGCGTATATATGTTTATTATTAAATGAAAACGTGACCCTTTATGCATTTTTTTATGTGTCGTATGTGTTATATATATACATATATATGTTTGAATGTGAGTCGAGACCATGACTCGCAACCGGGCGGTTGCGAGTGGGCCTTGGGCCGTAACCGGTTTGGGCCGAAACCCCAAGCCCAACCCGAAAACACCCCTTGTATATATAATCCCCACCATCTCCTCATTTCCCTCATTTGCTACTAAAACATACACATACACTCCTTATTTTCTCTCAACTAAGAAAACCCCAAAACAACATCCAAACTCTTCCAAATTCTCGGTTCAAGCAAGGGATTTCGGACAAGGACTCGGTCAAGCTCGGATCACTCGGACACTTCATCTTCTCTCATTTTCTTCCCTTGTTTTCGGCTCTTTCTTCTCCTAACCGGTTAGTGTCCTATGTTTGTGTGAATGATGCTTTGAATGTTTGATAAATGAAATGTTTATAAACTAGTAAATGGTTAGTTAAATTGGCTATGCATGATTTTTAGGATATTTTGTGAGTTTGGCATTATGTGTAAACCACTATGTTTGTATGCTTGATGACATGCTTAAAATGACTAGAAAATGGTAGTCTAAGAATATGTATAGCTAACCAAACTATGCTTCTTTGTTTCTTGCAAAAATGATGATGTTTAACATAAGATTTTCGGCTATATAATGTATGTTTTCTTGTTTAGCATCATGATCTTGTCAAAATATGTGATTTTCGGTTCATAAATATGTGTTTATGTTGGCATGAAAACCCTAGAAAACTATGAACATAAGAAGAACTTGTTTGAATATGGCTTGAAGATTCAAAATAAGGCAAAGTTTGATCTATTTTTACTACTAGTCAAATGAGGAAAAGTGTTAGTGAAATATTATTGGTTGTTTCCTTATATGGGCCTGAATTCTTGGTACAATTTGGACTGTCATATCTGCATCATCACGTGTGTATGAAAGTGACAGATTACGACTCGCAACCACAACATTCCGACTCGAAACCACGCCGTTGCGACTCGCAACCAAAGCATGACAAGTCGAAACCGCGCAGTTGCGACTCGAGACTACGACGGTTGCGACTCGCAACCAAAACGTGATGACTCGAGACCACGGTTGCGACTCGCAACCACAGCGTGACAAGCCGAAACCACCTGGTTGCGACTCGAGACCAGCTGGTTGCGAGTGGGCTGTTCATTTTGGTTACTGGGCCCATATGTGTTTAACTTGGGCTATCTGTTGAATGGATTATGAGTTGCTGTTGACTGCTTAATTACTTAGGCCGGCCCAGTAACCCACTGTTTACCTATATGCTTGTTACGTGACAGTATGTGTTTTACGTGAATGCTTGTATACCGAACCTGACCTATACCGGTAACCATGTTAGGACGTGGTGACCAACGTGATTGACAAGTAACCTAAACCTACCGAGCAACCCAAGGTGAGTTCACAACTTAAAAGCATGCGTCCCGGTGGTTTGGGACACGAGACTAACAACCCTATCCCCTGGTCAAAGGGGATACCATTTACATACCTTCCCTAGTTATTGGGAACAAAACTTACTTTTCCTTCCCGGGTATTGGGAAACCTTTTGGTTAATTACTGTTTATACGGATTGCAACTAACGGCACTAAACGAAACTCTATCACTCAAGTCCCTACTACAAATACCGATTAGTCGCCGGGTTAGGCGAGCGGGTTATTAGTTGATAGCGCTATTTAGGTGTTTACCAGCCTCACACCGTGCCCTGGTTTGGGACGGTCGTGAACTAATGTACTCAGAAATCCGTCAATGATGATAGAACATTGACATCGGGGCATCCTGCGGATACGCAACGGTTACCTAGTGTTCGGTATTGGAAAAACAGTTTAGTCGCTAACTTTTGGGGTAGCTCCCCAGGGCATGTATAAACGGATAAATTAACCGGTGAAACAAGTTTTTGGTAATTAAAACTGGACAACTAGTGAACTCACTCGACATTATTGTTGACCCCCTTACTGCATGCTTTGCAGGTAACCAGTGACGAAGGAGCTTGCAGCTTGGGAACGAGTAGTGTCTGTTCACCCTTGTGTTGGGTGTTACCTTATTTAGAACCATGAACTTTGTTTTAAACTACCTTACTTATGCTTCCGCTACTTATTACTGTGTTGAACTTAAAAACTTTAAACTCTGAACTTAATATTTGCTAAGCTTATGAATAGTAAGTATTACTTTTGTTATCAACTTAAGTATTCGGTATAATTGGTGGCTGGATCCTGGTCAGTCACGCCCTCGAAGCGGGTGTTATCCGCAGGTGGATTTTGGGGGTGTGACAGATTGGTATCAGAGCCATTGGTTATAGTGAACTTGGTTTTAAAAAGGGGAAAATCTTTTTGGAGAAAACCAGACTATAACCCGTGACTCGTAACGACACTACACTCCAAGTGCAAGGCTCGACGCATTTGACCTCATAGCTCGGACCAGTGTTTACTTGTTTGCTTTATGTTTCCTGATTTACTATACGTACTAGTATGCCTAAATCAGATAGATACACCTCTCTCTTCTATCTCATTCTCGCTACACTACGACATCATACTCATACTGTGTTTTCTGGTTATGAAGACAATGAGTGGACGCGGAAGAGGAAACATCAACATGACGCAGGCTCAGTTCACTAACCTGCTCAACACCGTGGCTGCAGCTTTCGCAGCTCACCCTATAGGTAAGCTCGTTGTTTTAGGATGTATAGATCCTACCGCCACATCGACTTTTCGCCTCTAAACCTATACGCTTCGCTTCTCACGAACAGGTCAGCATGCACCTGCGCAACCACCAGTGTGTACTTTCAAAACTTTCATGGATTGCAAGCCTCTCCCTTTCAACGGCACTGAGGGTGCCATAGGTCTTCTGCATTGGATTGAGAAAAATTGAAGCTGTTTTTGCTGTTTGCGAGTGTCCCACTGCAAATTGGGTGAAATTTGCTACTGCTACGCTCGAAGGAAGCGCGCTTTCTTGGTGGAAGGCGCAGATTCAGATGTTCGGATTGGAAACTGCAAATGCTACTGCGTGGGAGGATTTCAAGGATATGATTAAGGATGAATACTGTCACCGGGATGACATCCACAAGCTTGAGAATGAGTACTATGAGCTCAAGATGGTTGGGTCGGAAATCGAAACTTACACCAAGCTGTCCAACGATTATGCTGCTCTTTGCCCAAATATGTCTCGACCAATGTACCGAAGAATCGAGCTGTACATCAAGGGTTTGGCTCCAGAGATTCGAAGCCATGTAACTTCAGCCAACCACACTACCATTCAGCCGATCGTTCGACTCGCTCACAAACTTACTGATCAGGCCGTGGAAGAGGGCAGGTTGCCCAAAAGGATCAGTGCTACTGTCGGAACTTCTAGTGACAACAAGCGTAAGTGGGAAGGAAATCAAAGCAAGGATGTTAACCCCACTCAGGCCCCAGCACAACAAAGGAAAACTGAAAACAACAAAGGCACCCAGCAACAGGGTGGCTACCGGGGAAGCTACCCTAAGTGCAACAAGTGTAACAAGCACCACAATGGGGCATGTAACAAGGGCCAGTGTCAGCGATGCCACAAGATGGGGCACGACGCCAAGGATTGTAGAAGCCAGTTCCCAATAAGACAGAATCAGCAACAACCCCAACAGCAACAGCAACAGGGAAACAACCGGGCCTGTTTTAAGTGTGGAGCTGAGGGGCACTTTAAGAAGGATTGCCCTGAACTGAATCAGAATCGCAACAATAATCAGGGAGTTGGGAACAACAATCAGAACAACAATGCTGGGCATGGTGCTAGAGGAAGGGCTTTCGTGATTGGAGCTGGAGAAGCAAGGAATGACCCCAATGTCGTGACGGGTAAGTTCCTACTCGATGATCGTTATGTTTCTGTGTTATTTGATTCCGGTGCCGATGCTAGTTATGTATCCCTACGTATTAGTAAGAAGCTTAAGCGTCCGCTTTCGTTACTAAGTTCTCCTCATATCGTCGAGTTAGCAAATGGTAGAAACATCGAGGCCTCACATGTTGTCAAAGGCTGCAAACTAGAGTTGTCTGGTCAGACATTTAGTATCGACCTTTTCCCTGTTACTCTTGGAAGCTTCGACGTCGTTATTGGTATGGATTGGTTATCCAAGCATCGCGCTGAGATTCTCTGCCAGGAGAAAGCAGTTCGTATTCCTCGCCGTTCTGGCAAACCCCTCATTGTACAAGGTGGCAAAAGTGGAGAAATCTCCGGCGTTATTTCTTTCCTGAAGGCCCAGAAGTGCTTACGAAAAGGGCACACCGCTATCTTAGCACTTGTTACCAACACGCAGGAAAAGGAAAAGAGGATTGAAGACTTTCCAGTAGTGCGTGACTACCCCGAGGTATTTCCTGAGGAATTACCTGGACTCCCTCCCCATCGTCAGGTCGAATTCCAAATCGAGCTAGCTCCTGGAGCAGCACCTATAGCTCGTGCACCTTACCGTCTAGCCCCCGCAGAATTGAAGGAACTCTCGACGCAACTACAAGAACTATTGGATAAAGGATTTATCCGCCCTAGTTCATCACCCTGGGGAGCACCGGTACTCTTTGTTAAGAAGAAGGATGGCACGTTCCGAATGTGCATTGACTATCGTGAGTTGAACAAGGTTACTATCAAGAATCGTTACCCTCTCCCGCGAATCGACGACCTATTCGATCAGTTGCAAGGATCAAGTTACTATTCTAAGATTGACTTGCGATCAGGCTACCATCAGTTAAGGGTCCGTAATGAAGATATTTCCAAGACTGCATTCAGAACTCGTTATGGTCATTATGAATTCCTCGTTATGCCCTTCGGAATGACCAACGCGCCTGCGGTATTCATGGATCTCATGAACCGGGTATGCAAACCCTACCTCGACAAGTTCGTGATTGTGTTTATAGACGACATCTTGATCTACTCGAAAAGTCAGGAAGAGCATGAACAGCACCTACGACTTATCCTCGAACTCCTTCGCAATGAGCAACTGTACGCCAAGTTCTCGAAATGCGACTTCTGGCTTCGAGAAGTCCATTTCCTTGGGCACGTGGTTAACAAGGACGGAATCCACGTCGACCCGGCTAAGATCGACTCTATAAAGAATTGGCCTACCCCTAAGACTCCGACTGAAGTTCGCCAATTCTTGGGATTGGCAGGTTACTACCGCAGATTCATTCAGGGATTCTCAAAGATTGCACAACCCCTCACTACGCTCACTCAGAAAGGCGTCACCTACAAGTGGAATGAAGCACAGGAATCTGCTTTTCAGAGGCTTAAGGATAACCTCTGCAGTGCTCCTATTCTCTCGTTACCTGAAGGAACGGACGACTTTGTGGTGTACTGCGATGCGTCTATTCATGGGCTCGGTTGCGTGCTGATGCAACGCGAGAAAGTTATTGCTTACGCCTCTCGACAACTTAAGACACATGAAAGGAACTACACAACACACGACTTGGAACTGGGAGCAGTGATATTTGCGCTTAAGATATGGAGACATTACCTGTACGGTACCAAGTGCACCATTTACACCGATCACAGGAGTCTCGAGCATATCTTCAAGCAAAAGGAATTAAACATGCGACAACGCCGTTGGGTTGAACTTTTGAATGATTACGAATGCGCCATCAAGTATCATCCGGGCAAGGCCAATGTTGTGGCAGACGCCCTCAGCCGGAAAGACACTGTACCAAAGCGTGTGCGAGCATTACAACTTACTATCCAGTCTAGTCTCCCTACCCAGATTCGAAATGCTCAGGTTGAAGCTTTGAAACCGGAAAACATCAGGGCTGAGTCCCTGCGAGGATCGAGACAGCAACTGGAACAGAAAGAGGACGGCGCCTACTATGTGGCAAGGCGCATTTGGGTCCCACTTTACGGAGATTTACGAGAGCTTGTGATGGACGAAGCCCATAAGTCCCGTTATTCAGTACATCCTGGTACAGATAAGATGTACCACGACTTAAGGACCACTTACTGGTGGCCTGGCATGAAAGCCCACATAGCAGCCTACGTTGGCAAATGTTTGACTTGTGCAAGAGTCAAGATCGAGTATCAGAAACCAGCAGGCCTACTACAGCAACCCGAAATCCCGAAATGGAAATGGGAACAGATTTCCATGGATTTTGTTACAGGGCTACCTAGATCTCAACGCGGGAATGATACTATCTGGGTGATAGTAGATCGATTGACTAAGTCTGCACACTTTTTGGCCATTAAGGAAACAGACAAGTTTTCTACCTTAGCAGAAATCTATTTAAAGGAAGTAGTCTCCAGGCACGGAGTGCCAACTTCTATTATTTCCGACCGAGACGCTCGTTTTACTTCCGAGTTGTGGCAAGCTATGCACAAATCCTTTGGCTCACGTTTGGATATGAGCACCGCGTACCACCCACAAACGGATGGGCAGTCTGAGCGCACCATCCAAACCCTGGAAGACATGCTTAGAGCATGTGTGATCGATTTTGGCAAGAACTGGGAGAAGCATCTACCGCTGGTGGAATTCTCCTACAATAACAGCTACCACACTAGCATTCAGGCGGCACCTTTTGAGGCATTGTACGGTCGTAAATGCCGATCACCTCTCTGCTGGGCGGAAGTTGGTGATAGTCAACTCACAGGCCCAGAACTAGTGGTAGATACAACAGAAAAGATTTCCCAAATCAGGCAACGCATGGCGGCAGCTCGTGACCGTCAGAAAAGCTACGCCGATAAGCGTAGGAAACCGTTAGAATTCCAGGTCGGGGACCGGGTTCTACTTAAAGTCTCACCCTGGAAGGGTGTGGTTCGTTTTGGTAAACGAGGCAAGCTGAATCCACGGTATGTTGGACCATTCGAAATTACCGAGAAAGTCGGTAAGGTTGCTTATAGATTGAACCTGCCTGCAGAGCTGAGTGCAGTGCACAACGTTTTTCACGTATCTAACCTGAAGAAGTGTTTGTCGGATGAAACACTTGTGATTCCTTTTAAGGAACTGACGATTGATGAACAGCTACACTTTACTGAGGAACCGATTGAGATCACGGATCGAGAGATCAAAACCCTCAAACGTAGCCAGATACCCCTTGTGCGAGTTCGTTGGAACTCACGACGCGGCCCAGAGTTTACCTGGGAGCGGGAGGACCAGATGAAGTCCAAGTATCCCCAGTTATTCCCAAACGAAAACCCCAGCACTGAAGCTACAACCGAATTTCGGGACGAAATTCCAAACTAACGGGGGGATGATGTGACACCCCGTTAAAACACGCTAGCTTGGCAGTGGCTGCTTCAACTTTCGGGACGAAAGTTCTTAAAACTTGGGGATAATGTGACACTCGAGGTTTTTCCGAACGATCACCTTGTAATTTTGCGTATATATGTTTATTATTAAATGAAAACGTGACCCTTTATGCATTTTTTTATGTGTCGTATGTGTTATATATATACATATATATGTTTGAATGTGAGTCGAGACCATGACTCGCAACCGGGCGGTTGCGAGTGGGCCTTGGGCCGTAACCGGTTTGGGCCGAAACCCCAAGCCCAACCCGAAAACACACCATCTCCTCATTTCCCTCATTTGCTACTAAAACATACACATACACTCCTTATTTTCTCTCAACTAAGAAAACCCCAAAACAACATCCAAACTCTTCCAAATTCTCGGTTCAAGCAAGGGATTTCGGACAAGGACTCGGTCAAGCTCGGATCACTCGGACACTTCATCTTCTCTCATTTTCTTCCCTTGTTTTCGGCTCTTTCTTCTCCTAACCGGTTAGTGTCCTATGTTTGTGTGAATGATGCTTTGAATGTTTGATAAATGAAATGTTTATAAACTAGTAAATGGTTAGTTAAATTGGCTATGCATGATTTTTAGGATATTTTGTGAGTTTGGCATTATGTGTAAACCACTATGTTTGTATGCTTGATGACATGCTTAAAATGACTAGAAAATGGTAGTCTAAGAATATGTATAGCTAACCAAACTATGCTTCTTTGTTTCTTGCAAAAATGATGATGTTTAACATAAGATTTTCGGCTATATAATGTATGTTTTCTTGTTTAGCATCATGATCTTGTCAAAATATGTGATTTTCGGTTCATAAATATGTGTTTATGTTGGCATGAAAACCCTAGAAAACTATGAACATAAGAAGAACTTGTTTGAATATGGCTTGAAGATTCAAAATAAGGCAAAGTTTGATCTATTTTTACTACTAGTCAAATGAGGAAAAGTGTTAGTGAAATATTATTGGTTGTTTCCTTATATGGGCCTGAATTCTTGGTACAATTTGGACTGTCATATCTGCATCATCACGTGTGTATGAAAGTGACAGATTACGACTCGCAACCACAACATTCCGACTCGAAACCACGCCGTTGCGACTCGCAACCAAAGCATGACAAGTCGAAACCGCGCAGTTGCGACTCGAGACTACGACGGTTGCGACTCGCAACCAAAACGTGATGACTCGAGACCACGGTTGCGACTCGCAACCACAGCGTGACAAGCCGAAACCACCTGGTTGCGACTCGAGACCAGCTGGTTGCGAGTGGGCTGTTCATTTTGGTTACTGGGCCCATATGTGTTTAACTTGGGCTATCTGTTGAATGGATTATGAGTTGCTGTTGACTGCTTAATTACTTAGGCCGGCCCAGTAACCCACTGTTTACCTATATGCTTGTTACGTGACAGTATGTGTTTTACGTGAATGCTTGTATACCGAACCTGACCTATACCGGTAACCATGTTAGGACGTGGTGACCAACGTGATTGACAAGTAACCTAAACCTACCGAGCAACCCAAGGTGAGTTCACAACTTAAAAGCATGCGTCCCGGTGGTTTGGGACACGAGACTAACAACCCTATCCCCTGGTCAAAGGGGATACCATTTACATACCTTCCCTAGTTATTGGGAACAAAACTTACTTTTCCTTCCCGGGTATTGGGAAACCTTTTGGTTAATTACTGTTTATACGGATTGCAACTAACGGCACTAAACGAAACTCTATCACTCAAGTCCCTACTACAAATACCGATTAGTCGCCGGGTTAGGCGAGCGGGTTATTAGTTGATAGCGCTATTTAGGTGTTTACCAGCCTCACACCGTGCCCTGGTTTGGGACGGTCGTGAACTAATGTACTCAGAAATCCGTCAATGATGATAGAACATTGACATCGGGGCATCCTGCGGATACGCAACGGTTACCTAGTGTTCGGTATTGGAAAAACAGTTTAGTCGCTAACTTTTGGGGTAGCTCCCCAGGGCATGTATAAACGGATAAATTAACCGGTGAAACAAGTTTTTGGTAATTAAAACTGGACAACTAGTGAACTCACTCAACATTATTGTTGACCCCCTTACTGCATGCTTTGCAGGTAACCAGTGACGAAGGAGCTTGCAGCTTGGGAACGAGTAGTGTCTGTTCACCCTTGTGTTGGGTGTTACCTTATTTAGAACCATGAACTTTGTTTTAAACTACCTTACTTATGCTTCCGCTACTTATTACTGTGTTGAACTTAAAAACTTTAAACTCTGAACTTAATATTTGCTAAGCTTATGAATAGTAAGTATTACTTTTGTTATCAACTTAAGTATTCGGTATAATTGGTGGCTGGATCCTGGTCAGTCACGCCCTCGAAGCGGGTGTTATCCGCAGGTGGATTTTGGGGGTGTGACACGCAACCCTTCACGAGTTAGGCTCGAAAGAGTATCACCTGACATTAGGGAGATGCTAAGTATTCCGCAACTCCAACAATTGGGAGATAATCTATGAGGTGCTTCTATCCTATTCTATCCTGTCCAAGGCATTGATGAAATGTCTGCTAGTAACGGCACGCGGCCAAAAAAACTGACAAGTTCTCGAACTTGCAACCGTCTACCGTCTACTTGATGGGAGTAGATGCTGGGCACGAAGTGCCGACTTCTATCACTTTTGATCAAAACACACATTTTGCATCTGATTCGTCGCAGGCTGTGCACAAAGACTTTTGGCTCGCTGTTAGGCATGAGCACCGTTTATCGCCCGCAAACTGATGGTCGGGCCAAACGCACCATCCAAACACTCAAAGGCATGCTAAGAACATGTGTTATCAACCATGGAAACGTGTGGCACTTCCTTTTTGGTAGAATTCTCTTCCAACAACTACTACCACATTAGCATTCAGGCAGCACCATTTGAGGCATTGCACGGACGCAGATGCCGGTCACCTCTGTGTTGGGCGGAAGCCAAATTACCGGCCCAGAGCTTGCACTTGACACATCGGTAGGATTGCCCAGAATAGACAACGCATGGCGGCAGCTTCAGACCGTCAGAAAGACTACGCGGATAAGCGTAGGAAACCTCTAGAATTCCTAGTCAGAGACTGGGTTCTACTAAAAGTTTCATCCTAGAAGGGTGTAGTACGTTTGGCAAACAGGGCAAGCTTAATCCGCGGTACGCTGGAGCATTCGAAGTTACCGAAAGGATCGGTAAGGTAGCATACTGACTAAGCCTTCCTGAAGAGCTAAATGCGGTACACAACGTCTTTCACGTGCCTAACCTGAAGAAGTGTCTTCTAGATGAAACATTCGTTGTTCTTTTAGGGACTCATGATCAACAATCAACTACGCATCATTGAGGAACCGATTGAGATCAAGGATCAAGAAATCAATACCCTCGAGCGTAGTGTAACCAACAGACCGAGTTCGTTGGAACTCACGCAGTGGCCCAGAGTTTACCTGGGAACGGGAAAACCAGCTGATGCGCATGTATCCCCAGTTGCTTACAAACATAACTTCCAGCACTGAGGCTACAACTAAATTTCGGGAAGAAATTTCAAGCCAACATGGGGATGATGTGACACCCCACGAAAACGTTTAATCACACTAGCTTGTCAGTGGCTGCGCGCTAAATTTCGGGACGAAATTTCTTGAACTTGGGGATAATGTGACACTTTGGGTTTTCCTATACGCTTCTTGGATGTTATAGTTAAGTTTGTGAAAATCAGTACTATGTGAGATGCGTACAACTCTGTGAATCTAATGATATGTGATTTTACGTGCTGTGTGACTGTATGTGCTATGTGGCTTGCATGTTCGTTCTATGGACTTTCATGAAACTACTTGTAATCACGTATGGTAATGGAGTCTATGTATACATACAGAGCGTAGCGTATGACTTTTGTCTAAATTTCGAGGACGAAATTCCTGTAACATAGGGAGAATGTGATAACTCGAACCCCTGATCCTGATCGTTGAGAGACGAGCATGTGATTACTATTATTATTATTATTATTATTATTATTATTATTATTATTATTATTATTATTATTATTATTATTATTATTATTATTATGTATTTACAAACTAATGATCCATGATGAGAGGGTTAATCGGGTATTTATTTTATTTACCATTATCCTACAGATAAACCGGACCGGTCGGTTGAGACGCGTAGTCGTTAGACGAACTCGCACACTCGGGCTAGGCCCAAGCCCACTCCTTGGACCTAAACCCTACCTATTTAAACCCCATTATACTCCCTCCCCCTCTTCCTAATTCAAAAACACAAAACCCTACAACATGAGCCGCAAACCTTCTGGTGCTCTCATTCAGATTTCCGGTCATCGGCGGCGAAGCTCCGACGCCCTTTCTTCTGTCCGGCAAGCAACATCCGATCTCCTACTTTCATTCTATCACTACCTCACCCCACTCAAGGTCCCTTTCCTCACAAGACATCATGTGCAGATCAATAAGAGAGAGAGAGAGAGAGAAAGAGAGAGAGAGAGAGAGAGGGCAGAAATGGTGCACAGGACGGCGTGCAGCGGAGCCGCCTCCTCTCAGACGGGTCGCGGTGGCGGCGGTCGCTAATTGGTGAATGCGGCTCTGTTTCGAGGTCACATCTCTGGTGACCGGGGGGCTGTTCCACTTCCCCTTTCTGTTTTAAAGACCAAAATCGATCAAGTAATGTTAAATTTCTTGTCGATGGTGGTGGTAGAAATCAACGGCAGTGGATTCCGGTATCGACGGACACTCTAAGCGATGGCGGCTTCGGGTTGTTTTGAGCAGGAGAAAGTACAGAAAGGAAGAGAGTGAGGCAATGGAGCTGATCACTCAATGGCAACAACAGCGCCACCGTCAGCGGCGACGACGACGGTGATGTGTCTTCCGGTCAGTTCACACCCATCCGCAAACTATCTGATTGTTTACTCTCTGATTGGTATTTATAATTGATAGGTTGCCTTTATGAATTGCCTGATCATTTGAATGTGTATTGTAGTGTCCAACTGTGTGTTTTCACTCGGTAGTCTTGTGTTAGTTGTTATTTGCAATATTGGAAAATAGAGCATATTCAAATTAACCCCTACACCAGTTATCCGTTAGGAATATAGGAGAAATGAAAGCATGAACATACTTGGTAATTGTTGTTTTGGTTTGCTGTGAATATGAACAACGATGTAGAAAATATGATGGTTTTGTGAACTCTTGGTTTTGAACTAATAAATGGTTAACTGTTTGGTAAAACATAGGATTTAAAAAGTTGGGTGTTATGTTGGTAAAAACAATATTAGAATTATTCAGGTTAGATTTGTTTGAACTGGTAGGTTAGATTTGTTTGAACTGGTGTGAAAAAGTAAAATGAAGAACATGATGAACTGCTTGAATGTGCTATGAATATTTGAAATCTTTTTGTTTTGATCTGTTTTGATAAGTGTACGGTACGATCAAACATGTTATGCTAATTTGATTGGATAATGCATGCTTATGAAATTTGATTGGTTAGTACCATTCAGAGGATTCTAGAAACAAAGCAAAGGTTGCGAGTCGAAACTCATGGTTGCAACTCGAGACCGTTATGTTGGCAACTCGAAACCAGGCGCTTCACACGTAAGGACTCGAGACCGGCACAGTTGCGACTCGAGATCTTCTGATCTCGACTCAAGCCTGACTCGAGACCTCAAGGTTGCGACTCAGAGGTGCACGACTTGAGACCGCTTAGATTGCGACTCGGAATCTCATGGTTGCGACTCGAGATCTCTTGGTCTCGAGTCGAGACCACCTGGTTTCGATAAGACCACCCTACTTAGTTATTGGGCCGCACAATGTGATGTCATGTTTGGACTGTTTGTTATTGTTAACTGTTTAACTGCCCGTATGATTAGGATAGGCCCAATAATGTATAGGGTGCTAGTATGACTTACATGCTATGTGTTAGATACGTGTAGATTATACGTGACATTTCTTGCATGCGAACCTAATAAGTATTTAACAACCATAATAGGGTATGGTTGACCAACGTAACACGAGTAAATTGTCAACCGAGCAAAGCAAAGGTGAGTTCACTACTTTTTACTTAAAGCATGTGTTCCCGGTGGTTGGGAAACGGAACGAAACAACTTTTCCTGGTTTGGAACTGCTTACTATCTCCTTGTGCGGGATGCGGTATTTCTATCTCCTTGTGTGGGATACGGGTAACAACACCATCCCCTGTGAGGGATACAAACCTACTTTTCTCCCCTTGTGCGGGACTCTTAGTTAATTACTGTTTATACGGAAATGCGACGAGCAACACTAAACGAAACTCTATCACTTAAGTCCCTACTACTTAATACCGATTAGTCGCCAGGGCCAGGCGAACGGGTTATTAGTTGATAGCGCTATTTAGGTCTTACCAGCCTCACACCGTGCCCGTGTATGGGATCGGGAGTGAACTAATAGACTCAGACAATCCGTCAATGATGATAGAACATTGACAAACGGGGCACTTTACGGAAACGTACGGTCACATGAGTATTCGGTATTGGAAAAACAGTTTAGTCGCTTACTTATGGGGTAGCTCCCCATGGCATGTATAAACGAGTAAATTAACTGGTTAAAACAAGTTTTTGGAATTAAAACTGGAAAACTGCAAACACGTGAACTCGCCAACATTATGTTGACACTCTACTGCATGCTTTGCAGGTACCCAGTGCTTTGGACGGACGTTGCAATCGGATGGAGTGCGTGGTTCGTAAGTAACATGTTAATAAACTTGTGGTTTCAATTATGATGCGTTTTCTTCCCCTTTCCGCTGTGAACTTAAACTATGTTTTGAAAAATTTAAATTAGGTCACCAATTATGCTAATGTTTATAACAATAACTAATCCGTTCAAAATAATTAGTGGCTAAGATCCTGGTCGTCACACGCCTCGTGGTAATACTCCGAGTGTGGATTTTGAGAGTGTGACATTATCATTCTCATTCGCGTTCGGATGACTGTTATTTTCGTCCGAGTCAGCCATTGAAATCTTGATCTGCTACAAAAGATAATAACAGTCTTATTCGAGAGTTTATTATGGAATTACCCTTATTGGGTAATTCATCAACCATGGTAAACATAGACCATATCTGGTTAATTTGCTACTCACATTTATTTAGGATTTTAATATAACTTATCCTAATTACAAATAATATTGTTAGTGGCACAGAAGCCTAGTCACAGGGACATTTTTATATTATAAGCCAGGATTTCATAAAATCAAGGCATGCAGGTTTGGACATAGTTCCTTACCTTTCTGACAGGGAGTCATAGACTACAGCTGTCCTTCGTCTTATATGACAACGAGTATAGCCCGTAGGCTCTACATCACTAATGGATGTTTGATAAATGATCATCTACTTTACGATATAAACCCATGATTTATAAATCATTAATTTAGGTTTTGGAATCCTTAGAAGGATCCTTGTGTAAAATGACACGTGTGATTTTAACGAATCACGTCTGCCAGGAGTGTTAACATGTTTACAGAGGTTAACCAGAATCTGAATCTTTTAATCAGGTCTTACCATCTTGGCCGGGTCTTATAACGACACCAGGCTAGGTTTCACCACTAAGATTCTTTATTTAATAATTGGTAGGCAGATTAATTTAAAAGGAATGACTTTTGATTTATTTATTTCATATAATTATGCATATAATGACATAGATGAAATTTATAAACTTAACATCCCAATATATATAAAAAGTTACACACTGCCCTAAACGGGACTTTTAAAAGACGAAATACCTACGCAGAGGTTATACAGAAAACAAGTCCTCGCAGGGACCAAATACTAAGATAGATGTCCGTGCAGGGACTAAACACACAATAAATGTCCACGCAGGAACTAAAACAAATAAATGTCCACACGGGGACTTGATAAAATAGGAAATACAATAGTACATATAGAGACTAATGATCTCGCTTCTTCTTCCCTTTTAACAGGTTTGCTAGGCCTTTAAGGAATCCACGATTGTTCTTACGCTCTTGCTCAAAGTCTCGTTCCACTCTATTTAAACGGTGGAGGATTTCTTCCTGCTCTGGCGGGGAAAAACGTGGCTGCTGCGATAAGTGCTGAGCCAGAGTTCTAGCGGGTATTGGGTACCCATGAGTTGAGTATCCCATTCCCCAAGGTGTTTCATAAGGTACTTCAAGATGAAGGGCGTGATAATTTGCCGCCGCTTCTATGTATGGGTCGCCACCCATATAGTTGTAGTGAGTGTGAGCTGGTTGCTCAAACGGGTTGTACGCTGTGGAACCGGCGTTCGTAGGTATCGGGTTATCATAGCCGAATGGTGGCGGAGGTGGTGCAACTAGTGCAGAATTCACCTCTGCAGGGTGACTCGAAGGTCCACCCATTTGTGGGTCTTCTGGCAGTGGCGGAAAATGACTGCCACTGGAGTGTCGAGGGGTGCTGAAATGAAAATCCCCTCTTCATGCGGATACCCGCGCGCCTGATCTCCTACGCCTTGGCGGATCCGGAGGTGCTTGTTGAATTGGTGACGGCGGAGGCGGTGGCGTAACTGCCACGAAACGCGAATCCTCGGAAGGATCCTGCTGCTGCTGTTGTTGCTGGTGAGGTGAAGAATGGTGAGAGGGTGTAAAGTACCACTCGCACCGGTTGAACCTCGCCTGGTAACTGTCGGGACCCTGATAAGGTGTTCCGTGGAAGGATGACCCATCAGAGATCTCGATTGGATGGTTGGGGGTACCTCTTGCAGGTTCGATGGGATCCGTGTCCTCGTCCATATCCATCGCATTGTCTTCGGAGAAATGGTCCTCTGGTCCTAGTGGGTTAAAACCTACTGGTTTTTGGACATAGTCTACCGGGTTGAACTGGCCTTGAAAGAAAGGAGTAGGGTCGCCATAGGAACGGTGCGAAACAGAACGCTGGAGAGGTATGAACGAAGGTTGAGGGTTACTGGGCTCGTTTTCCGAGTTTGGCCCAAAAGAGTGACGGTATGAAGGCCTCGAACTGTGTGAGGTAGACCGTCTAGCGGCTCAAAGAGGTTCCTCCTACACCCCTGAGGTTCTTCACTCCTTGTGCTGGAAGGAGCTCGCATGTGTGAAGGTCCGACCTCGTGATCATTGTGAGTAGTGATCGGCCATTTGCCTCTTCCTCCTCTTCTAATTGCTGGAAGCATATTTCCTGCTTAAACAATTTTTAATCAACAATAAACAATAAAAGACAAACTAGAACAAAAATTCGAATTTGTCCTATGTTCTTGTCTAGACTCGAGTTGTGTCATTGAGATTAAACACATAAGCATAGTGTTTAATTCACTCAACGTTGGCTCTGATACCAACCTGTCACACACCGATTTCCACACGTTTCACTGGTGGGCCCGGTGGGGGATTACCGTGACGTAGTTGGCAACAATATAGTCAAACCACACAATATTTAAATGCATAGCGGAAGCATAAGGATAGATATATTTCAACCATCAAATGTAATATCCAAGTATCACAAGTAGTCGAAATAATCCACAGTGGATCAACAATAAAATAGGAAGTAATGTTCAACAGATAGTGGCATCCAGGCTTGTGAGACTCTAACGATGCTAAGGAGTGGCCAGCCTATTTCGTGTAGAACTTGCATTTAATCTTTTTGAGGAAAATACGTCAGTTTACACTGGTAAATACATTCAACCGACACTTTTAAAAAGTTTAATAAAAATTGATTTGAATGCACGAGGCACAAACTTTTATAACTTGGGATAATTAATCAAATCTAATCTTGTAAAAGAATTACATGTTCGTTATGCGTCGCCCGGTTCGTGCCGGGTTTAAGGTTAATTAACACACCACATAGTACAAAACCGCGGCGGGAAAACCAACGGTTATACCTTTATAAGTATGGACACATAGTCGGGAGTACGCCTACACCCGCGTGTCAAGGTCATGGCCATTTCGTAAAATGATGCCAAGGATATCCGGGACATGGTCATTAAACTCCCAAAGGCGTAAAACAAACAAAACCAATTTTCAAGCGGGTCATATTGATAATACCCAACTACTAATGAGTTAGGGTCAATTGCCCGACCAAGCGATATTTTATATACCGTACCCCAAGCCCGTATAAGGGGAAATAAGTTAAAAGTATTTACCTGAGCAAGTAATAACCACAACAAGCAAATGCAAGTATCTTTTACTGGTCTTCTATTCTGGAACGAAGGTTTATAATAACCTATTAGAATCCTAACGGTCTTTAATTTAGCCTAAGCTTAGACCGGTTAGTTTCAAAGGATAATTACGGTTTAACCGCATGAAAGGCGAAAACCGGGAATGGAATGTGGTTTGGACCCTACAAGTTCGGAGACTTGTATATTATGGGCAAACTAAACACATTCTGGATTTTGAGACTAATACGACAAGGTTTGACCCGTTTCGGCTAGTTTATGTAAACTAGTTACATAAACCGGACCGAACCCGTAAATGGCGTAACGGGTAACCGTAAGAGTCCTACACAGGTTTCCTAAGTTAATATGCTCCGAAGAGGTTGTGGTATTAGTAGGATACCTTCCACTATGCCCATAACGAGTTTAATCCCAACATACGCCCCGTAGGGGTATTTTGGTCATTTTAAAGATTATAAAAGAGATTTCCGGGCTCTACAGGAAATCTGAGTTTTCTGAACAGGTTATAGAGTTCAAAATACTTTATTTATTATTTAAAATCAGTAGCAATTGGATTCGGGTCAAAATACCATGTAGAACTCATTTTATGTTCGAAAAGGGTATATTCGGTATTTACCGAATCAACGCCATAACCGCAGGTTATGCGCATGTTAAAAATAATTAAAAATATTTAAAAATCCCAAAATATTATTTTACATCAGTGTGTAAAAGGTTTGGTGTCGAAATTTGGGTTTAGATAGGCTTTATGCTAATTGAGCCGATTAATCATTAAAGTTTTCTTAATTGCGCTATTTAGCATAACTCCTATTCTAGACCTCGGATTGATATGAAATTTTAGGCACACGTTTAGAAATCAGTATCTAAGGTTATTGTCCTTTCACATATCCAAAATTCTCGTTTTAAGGTCGAAAGGGCATTATGGTCAACTTTAAGCATATAACATAAATGTGTCAACGACTCGGACAAACAACGGACCAGCCACAGAGGGTTATACCATCATGTAATCTGGTCCTAAGAGAGTCCTAAGGCATATCTAAAACATACCAAATCGGGTCAGAACTGAATTCAAAGCAAAAGTCAAAGTTTTGTTACTTTCGGTTCCGAACCAGGTCAAAACAGAAAACGGTCGGATCAAACAAGCTTAGACCAGTTATAATACTTATTATCAAGTTATATGTGTGATAAAACAGGTTACATGCCATCTACATTGTTAATTATGCGTTAAATCGAAAATTAGCATTCTGTTGACTTTTTCTAAGCAACTTTGACCCGACATTTGGATTAGTTAGAGTGGGAATCAGAGGGTGCCCTTTTAAGGGTTTAATGCCCACATAATTACCAACATATAACTACCTTTGATTCGACTAATCATTGGACCACTAGTGACTAATCGTTAAGTCAACCGTTAATTACAACGGATTGACTTTTAAGCTATAACTAAGTAAAAACTTAACTAAGAAGGGTTGAGCACACTTACTGAAGTCCTATGCACGATTTGTGAATCTTAGAGAGAAGTCTTTGGCTCCAGAAATGCTCCAATATGCAGATGGAAGGTGTGAAGAACTTGTTGCAACTTAGTGGCCTTTTATAGTAAACCAAACACCTTAGATCTTTGACAACTATGTCTACAAGTGCAACTAGATCATCAACAAGTGTCCCTGAGTGCTAGGGGTCATTTAGGGGGCGCCCATGCTGCTCATAATGGCTCCTAAGTCGGTTAAAACAACAAACAGTGCTTCTGTCCGCATTTTCTGTATCTGGGCCATTGACGCGGGCCGTGTTAGGGTCCTCTTAACCTTCACGCGGCCTGTCTGAATCCTTTTGTCAGAACCCATATCTTTCACTGTCAGCGCGGCCCGTGTAAAGCCCTTTGCAACCTTTACGCGGCCCGCCTGAGACCTGCTGTAAGATTTTCAAATCTTTTTTTCAATTATTACAGTCGGCTCTTGGCGTTTCGAATGGGTAACTTTGCGTTTTGGGGCCTTTCTTATTTACGTATAAGGGCCTTGGGACTTTTACCCAACTTATTAATCCTCGGTTATTTTATAATTACCCTAAAAGTCGTAACTTTCAATGTTTGACGCTTTTAACCCTTCTTAAACGAATTCGATCATAACCTTCTCATATTGTAACGGAACGTGATGAAATTTATATCGCGCATTCTAGTGAGTATAATTTACCATTACAAAGCCTAGGGTATGCCCAAGGGTCACTCAGAGGTATAACTTAAACATGTTGACACATTTGGCCCCTGTAGTTTGTAATTCCTCACTTTCTTCCACATTTCGTTCCGTATGATCCTTGATTCATTCGTTTAAAGGTACGAGCATCATTTAGGGTTACTGTAAATTATATTTATCCCTTGTTGACATCTTGAACCCTTGAATTCACATACTTTCTATGTTTGTCAACTTTAGTCCCTCTATAGTAATTATTGCCATGTGCTAACCTATGACACGTGTCACTACTTAATAGGACACAAAATTTTCAAGGTGTTACAGCACTTTGACGCAAAATACAACTAAACTTAGGAGCATACACTCTCCCGGCACTTTGCTCGCCCTCGAGCAATCCCAAGTGCCGAACATTATCAAACAAAGCTAAATTTGGAAGCAACGGATACGAGCCGCAAAGTTAGTAAAAATCACGTTTTTGAATGAAAAATTTGTGACTCGTATCCCCACACTCATGGTTGTAAAACAAGGTTTCCAAGGCCGAGTACTCCCCGAGTAGTCGCTACAAGGTAGGCTACCGAGGCGACTTTCTTTGACTCCGCCTAGTTACTCGGAGTCGGTCAATTGCGGTCAACCTCGGCCAGAATTGGATCTAGTAGGTCAACTCGGGCCTAGTTTGACTTAAATAATAATAAAACTTAATTTCTATGCCTATCATATTAAAGAATGAATATCATTTTCACATATTTTGTTATAAATATTAGTAAATTTGTGTTATTTGACATATATTTAATCTTCAACAAGTAATTTCTTTATAGTTTACCATGTCCGAGTACTCCCCGGGTACTCTCCGCCTAGACCGAGTACTCTCAACTCCCCAGTCTACCGACTAGGGAGCGCCTAGCGACTTTTGCAACCATGCCCACACTTGAGCTTTACTACGCCTATATCAAATATGCCCGCAATATCCAAAGCAAATCAAATTAAACCAACCCGAGCCGCCCGTACCCTCTAACAATCCTCAAGTAACTATAACGTCTCTGACCTGGACTTATAACTACTGACTTTACGTTCAAACATGACCTGCACTAACAAGATCAGACCTGCACACAATAGACGCGAAACAATCGACTCGAAACAAATAACTAAACGCGACCATTAGCAAACCTGACAGAAATATTTACTAACTCTAAACTGCATACGACATTGACAAAACAGACTCGAGACACAGACCATATCCTACTGACCAAAACATTTAGACCTGCATTAACTTCTACTCCATAGAACAAACCAGCAAACATACGGACTCGACATAATGTAAACACAGACTTACTATTGACCCGACTCGACTACGGACGCAGCAGCACCTGACCTAAACATAAAGACTCCACTGACTCATATGAAACGACTCGACACACAATTGACTTTTACTAACTCAAATGATCCGACACAATTAACACACCAACAGTCTTCAATCAGCAACAAGGTACGAAACTAAACAAGAAACATACCTGAATCGTTGATGTATGCGAGAAAAGATAAGATTTTTGAATTATGGTAGGTCCCCAAATCGCGGCTCTATGACAGACGGATGGCAAATATGTTGTTGGGGTTTTGTTCGTGGCAAATGGGGTGGGCCATGGCGTAGCGTCATGGCTGGGTTCAGATGAAAGCTATGCTATCAATATCGGCGATATATCGGTGCTATATCACCGATATAATGGTTATCGGCCCCTCCTTCAAATATCGGTTTTTCATCTCGGTCAACATATCGGTCAACGATAATATCGGCGATAACCACCGATATGTCGCCGATATTCTGTATAAGTTATCTCAGTCTTATCGCCGATATCTCGTCTGGGCCATTTTTTAGCAAAAAAAGAAGTGATTTTACTACAAAACTGCATTTTCACAGCAAAAAAAGGTTCCACTGAAAGTTTGCATGTATATCGTGCTGCGGCCCAATCAAATTTCAATGGCCCATGTGATTTATAAGTAAGGTCCAATTAGAAAGTGATAATAGCATAGTCCATGTGATTCATTAATTGTTGTCAGATTGCATGTGTAGTATCGAAAAGTATGTTGGCCAGTGATTAGTGCATGTGACATATCTGGTTGCATGTGAATATATATATATATATATATATATATATATATATATATATCATATAGGGTTTAGATATATATTTATGCATGATATTATAAATTACCGATATCTCACCGCGATAAACGATATCTCAAATATCGGTCATTGACCGATAACCGATATTTTTCCGCATTAACTGCATAGGATGAAAGAGTTCATCATTTGGGGGTTCAAGACTGCTTAAAAGGTTCAAATGAGGGTTTTTAGTGAACCACATGGTGGCGTTGCGCCACCATGTAATGTGTATGGTGGTGGCGCGACGCGAGCAGCGTTTTTGAACAGAAAGTTGCGTAAAATTTCAAGTTTTTGCCTTAGAAAATTTTTCTAACTTTCCCCAAACCATCCCAAATTTTTCTAAGTATGGGACTTACCTGGAACGACTTTTTCTTCGCAAATTCAGCTCTTCAAGGATATGTTTCCTGCAAATTTCTCAACACAAAAAACACAAACACGAAAAACTACGAGAAATACGAAAAATGACGAAATTTACAAACGGTACATACTCTACAAACGAAGCTTTTGCAACTCACTGCTCGGTGAAGGTGGGCGGGTCCTCTAGAGGAATTTCTTCCTCTTCGGTGGTATCAATGGGACCTCCCAAATAATGTTTCAAGCGATGACCATTTACTTTCCACACACCTTTGTCGACTTCATCATATAACTCAACGGTACCGTATGGAAACACCTCCTTTACCACATACGGTCCACTCCATCTTGACTTCAACTTCCCTGCTATCAATTTCAACCTTGAATTGAATAGGAGTACTTTATCACCTACCTTAAACTCCTTCAATCCTCGCAATCTCCTATCATGCAACGCCTTAGTTTTTTCTTTGATACTCCAAGATCGTTCATAGGCAGCATCCCTCAAAGCTTCCAACTCATGAATTTGGAAGAATCTCCTTCTTGCGGCTTCGGTAAGGTCAAGGTTAATGGTTTTCAAAGCCCACAAAGCTCTATGCTCTAACTCTACCGGAAGATGGCACGTTTTGCCATACACAATCATGAAGGGTGTCGTTCCTAACGGTGTTTTGTAGGCGGTGCGGAATGCCCACAAAGCGTCGTCGAGCTTTTTCGACCAATCCTTTCTACTTTTTCCTACCGTTTTCTCTAAGATTCTCTTCACCCCTCGGTTAGCATTCTCTACTTGGCCACTAATTTGCGGGTGGTATGCGGTGGAAAGACGATGAGTGACACTGTAGCGAGCAAGTGCTTTTTCCATGGCGAAATTGCAAAAATGCGTACCACGGTCACTTATTATGGCCTTAGGAACTCCAAAACGTGTGAATAACTTTTTAAGGAACCTCACCACCACTCGGGCATCATTTGTAGGCAAAGCTTGAGCTTCCACCCACTTTGAGACATAGTCAATGGCCACGAGGATGTACCTATTCCCACTCGAAGATGGGAAAGGTCCCATGAAGTTAATGCCCCAAACGTCGAAGATTTCAAGAACTTGGATGGGATTTTGGGGCATTTCATCCTTGGATGATATGTTGCCGGTACGTTGGCAACGGTCACATGTCCTAACAAACTCTACGGCATCCTTAACTACCGTTGGCCAATAGAAACCACTATCAAATACCTTTTGTGCCATCACATTTGGGCCATGATGGCCTCCCGTTAAACCTTCGTGCATATGTCTAAGGATGTTTAAACCATCCTCCTTTAAAACACACCTTCTAAGTACTCTATCTCCACCTATCCTAAATAGGTACGGGTCATCCCAAATATACTTCCTAGCATCCCTAAGAAGCTTTTTCTTTTGTTGATATGACATACCCCTCACAAGATCTCCGGTTGCTAAATATTTTTCCAAATCCGAGAACCATGGCAAACCCTCTACCTCGGCACTAACAAAGTCTATGGTTTCATGAGGAAAAGTATCTCCTATGGAATCCTCACGAACCTCCTCTCTCTTTGGATCCTCTAAACATGACAAATGGTCGGCGGCCACGTTTTTCGCTCCCTTTTTATCCATAATTTCTATATCGAACTCGGAGAGCAAAAGAATCCACATAATGAGACGCCGCTTCGCGTCTTTCTTTTGGAATAGAAATCGCAAAGCGGCATGGTCGGTGAACACGGTGGTTTTGGAAAGCACGAGATATGAGCGAAACTTATCAAACGCAAACACTACGGCTAAGAGCTCCTTTTCCGTGGTGGTATAGTTATCTTGAGCATCATTTAAAGTTTTGCTCGTGTAGTAGATTGGATGAAAGTGTTTATCGACTCTTTGACCTAAGACCGCACCTACGGCATAATCGCTTGCATCGCACATGAGCTCGAAAGGCAAGCTCCAATCAGGCGAAACAAGGATAGGGGCACTAACAAGTTTCTCTTTCAAGAAATCAAAAGCCTTGATGCACTCTTCGTCGAAGACGAAAGGTACATCTTTCTCTAAAAGTGTAGGATCGTTTGCACGACCAAAACGAGTCGTTCAGAAGAGTTCTAGTCAATATGAAACCATATTGATGTAGAATCAGCTTGACGTGCACACAGAATCACTTTTAACGTCTTGTATATTGATTTGACAACAATTACAGGCAGTAGACATATCGGCAGCACTTCGGTACCAGAATCAGAATCGTTACAAATGAATAAGCATATCAGGTATATATAGGGATGGCATTTCGCACGGAATGATCAAAATCCATTTCGTGCGAAATGGACCAAACACAGTCAAACCCTATTTTCCTCATACAACGTGCCCTGATCTATCATTCCTATTACAAGACTCGATACAAGACAAAGTCGACAGACATATGCACCAACAGACTCCCCCTTGGATGTTGACGAACTCTTCGGTGTCGGGTCTTCACAGTCTTTAGTCTTAATCAGTCTTCGTGCTCTTCCAAAGTATCTGACAGTGTAAGCATCCATCAAATTCTATCTTCTTCTCTCTCATCATCAGCTAACCTCCCCCTTGGATGATGATCTAACAATCTTTATCTCCTTTTTTTTCTTCAAAATCTCAATCTGGCTCTTCACATTCTCTTGATCAGATCTCTTGATTCCTTAAGCTCTTCAGCATCAGCAGCTTGTGTAAACATAATTCCAAGATCAGAAGCTGGCTTTATGTATCTACAGACTCTCCTTTGCTAGCAGACTTCCCCTTAAGTTGTGCTGGGATCAAAGTCCGACTTTCACAAGTTCTAGAATCGAAACCTGGCTCATACTCTGCTCAGGCTTAAACACGGAGAACTGCACAAATCTCTACCTCATAATAAATTTCACAAATTTAACAATTTGTATATCACAAGCATATATTATTAAAAATGATTTAACATTTTAACATCTCTGATGACCACTTGTAAGCAAACATTCAAACTTGGATTCAACTTAATGAACCATTTAAACATTTCAAATTAATTTTCATTTCCAACAAACTCTCCCAAACCTGTTCATCATGTTTAGCACTTGGAATTTTGAAAATTAGCTTTTCATCATCAGTTGTCGAAAATCTTTTTGTATTTTCAAAAAAAATTATGCTAAAACACACTGAAAATCTTTTTTGAATTTTGTTTTAAAGAAATACAGTAAAGAAATATTTACAGACAATATTTTTGTGAGTTTGTGTAAGAGGATCATATCAGTTTATGAGACCAATCACTAACACCGTTAAGCTTTAAACATTTTAAGATCTAAACGATTCACTTAGATTGTCAGTATACTGATCCACTTAAATTTTCACACAAAGTTTAACTTTTTCGAGATACGAGATTAATGTTTTAATTGACTTGAACTTATTCAAGTGTCCCACCTCAGAATATACTCCCGTATCCAGACTTCTATATTCAGGCTTACAGGTGAATGTACACTAATGATATCTGTAAACGGGTAAATGCGAAACCATGAGAGCTCAGGTTAGAACTTCCATTCAGACAGAGAGATGATGGCTCGACTTTTGGTGTATCCCGTTTGGGGATCTTTTCTTCAACAGCACATGATTAGCATTTTTCAATGTTTCATCATTTTTTATGCTGAGGGTGAGCTTTAAGATTAAAGCATATGCAAAGTATTATACGAGGACTAGGCTATTGCTCCCGCAAAATCAGAAGTCCAGGTATAATACCCCAGATATCATCACGCACAAAGACCTAGTATGTCAGAAATAGAAAGCCTTTCAAATAAGATTTCGGGGGTTACCCATATATCCGAGAGATGTTCCCCACGAAATAAGTAAGCATTTGATATTTATGTTTATATCTCGAAGACAATCTACTGAATGTATAAAAACCTACTGGCATATCATCCGTGAGACCGTTTATCACTTTTGACTTTCCAATGCTTTAGCGTGCTGTGATAGTCCACTGATGTACTATCATTTCCTTTTTTTCACAACAAAACTCGTTTTTAATTTTTCGATGTTTTTGGCTTTTTCAAATTTTCTAAAGTTTTTGGATTTTCTGAAATTTCTTACTCCCCCTAAAATCCAAAACCATTTTAAGAAAATTTGACAAACTGATGAGAAATGCTTCAATTCTCCGTCCACTTGGCATAAACAATCAGAACTCCTCCTGACAACAAACTATTTTCCCATTATGATTTCAAAACACTTAAGTTTGTTTTAATCAAAATGGTTTTTCCGGAAAATAAGTTTTGTTGATTTTACCACTTGTAAGGCTAGGGTCAAACTCATCATTTTGTTTTCCAATTTCTTGAATGAAAGTTAAATCAAGTTCAATTTAATGACATTGATTAACCATTTGTAGGTGAAAACCTCTTTCAACCACTTGTAGGTTTGTTTATCAACCATACCACTCGAAAAATTAAACTATGACAATTATCAAGAATAACTACCACTTGAAGAAAGATGCCGATTCCTACTCCACTCTTACCAACCTGGGAGTTCTGGCAAGTCACACTTGTCAAATTTTAACAATTTTTTTTAAAAAGAACAATTTGTTAAGAATGATGCCGATTCATGCTCCATGATTACCCACTTGGGAGCTCCGGCAAATCAGGATTTTAAGTAAACGCTGTCACCCAAGCCTGACCAGCCTTGGGTGAATCTGATTCAACTTTATCCCACCATCTTTTTGATTTATAAAAATCTTTCACACCCTTTACCTTCCCGTCAACCATCTTCCCTAAGATATGTTTAACTTTTCCATTAAAAGCTTTTTCAGCATCAAATTCTTCCTTACCAGAGAAGAATTGATCTGAAATCTCAATCTTTCCAACTTTGGATTTCAGGTTTTCTTTTGTCAATGACGGAAAGTTTTCATCGTTCAATTCAGGAACGGAATTCTCAACATTTTTTACAACACTTGACTCCTCTGACTTTGACGAGTCAGATTCATTGTCAGAACTACTTTCTGATTTAACAACCCATTTTTGTTTGTTTAAATCAACTTTTCTTCTGTAAAAACGTTTCGAACTTTCACCAACTTCGAAATTCGAATTTTTTAACACTTTGAAATTTTCTGTTGGTTGTTTAGTTTTATAAACACAACTTTCTTTCATCTTTGAGTTAGAAGAAACTTCCTGTTTTGTGTTGGTGGACTTTGGACAACTCCAAGCGATGTGTCCAACCTTTTGGCATCTGTAACAGGTTCTTCTTTCAACTCTTCGTTCAGATTCCTTCACCATGTTCTTCTTTCTTTCAGCAAGAAACTCTTTGTTTAACTGTCTCCAGAAAGGTTTCTTTTCTTCTTCTACTGAACTTGTACCTGAAACAAATTTAGTTTTTGGTTTATAAGTTTTCTCATTTTTATGATTTTCTGAGAGAATGAAACCTAAACCATTCTTTTTGAAATTACCATTGTGGTTTGGTTTCTTTTGAAAACCATAACCAGAACTGTAACATTTTTTCTTGTTCAATCTCTGTTGAACTCTTGAAGTGTACTTTTTAGGTTTTTCAGTAAGATTTATATCTTTTATTTCAGAAATATTAATTTCTGTTAATTTGAAAACCTGTTTGATCTGTTCAGTTTTGACACTTCTTATTGGAAATTCCTCATCAGAGTATAATTTGTCTGAATCATTCAAAGTATATGCCACTTTGATTGGTCCATCATTCAAATTATTTTTTGATAACAGAAATTCTTTATTATAAACCCATTTGACTTGTGAACTCGGACTCTTTTATGATGAACTCGAACTTTCAGATTTAGACTCCGACTTTGACTCTTCATCCATATCCAACACCTGATCGACCACTTTCTTTAACAACTCAGACTCATGATCAGTGTCAGACGCTGTGAATGTGACATCAATGTTGTCTGGTAACTCATCAAAATGGTTTCAGACTTTAATTTTATATTGACTGCCTTTTTCAATCGTTCCTCATTTGGTTTTCTGGGAGAATAACTTTCATAGATTGGAGGCGGACACTTGTTATACTTGACACTTTGTTTCTTACCAGTATCCTCTTCCGTCTTTTTATCTTGAAAAGCTTCAAGACCTAAAACAGTAGGATAAACGCTGTCAATCAAATAATCATAAGTTGCATAACTCAACAGCAATCGTTTGATCCTCTCATTTTTAATCTTTTCGAGTTCCAAATCCTGCTTCAACTTTGCACAATCTTCAATATACTCATTGATAACCTTCTGCTTTTTCATTAATGTTGAACTCATCATTGTCATAGCAGCATCAACTTCTAAGTTTGTCTTGTTCAAACTATCAACTGATCTGTTTAGCACATCATATGATTCTTTCACATACTTCACATCAAACAACAATTTTTCTTTCAACTCTTCAAGTTCACTAATCTTCTTGTCTTTTTCTTCACAATATTTGCACGATTCCAAACATTTTAGACAAGGTTTAGTGACCTCGACAATCTTTTCAACTTCAACTATTTTTTCAACTTCGACTATCTTTTCAACTTCGACGATCTTTTCACCTATTTTCTCAAGAACTTTATCATTCTTCATTGGTTCTTCATCAAATTCTATTTCTGCTTCCCATCCTTCAACTTCAACCTTTTCCGTCGAATTTTCTTCAACTTCTGCTTTCTCAGCTTCCATTTTTGCCTTTTCTTCAGCAAATTTTCTTACTTCCAATTCTTCCAATTCTTTCTTAAGACGAGCAACCCTTTTTTCTTTCAACATTTCGATTTTATCTGCAAAAAACAAATTAAAACTAAATGAGTCTAAACTTTTTCTAGCATTATTAATGTATTCTTCCTCATCATCGGTATCTTCATCACTTTCTGATGATCTGAAAATCTTCGTTCTTTTTGGCTTAGATTTGATTTCATCTTCTTCCAAGATTCTAGCAACAAGTCCTGAATCAGCCGGAATGTATTTATCCCAGCTAAATCCCTATGCCACTTTTTCATCATCTTGATTAACAAGATAAGCTTTCTTCTTTCTGTCTTCAATAGTACGAGATGATGATGGTTGTTGAGCAATTGATGAAAAATTGATTTTTGATAATAATCGTTCTTTCCAAAAGGATCTTGCCTTCCGGTTGCTTCTTTATTTTTACATTCTCGTTTAAAATGCCCCTTTTCTTTGCAACGAAAGCAAGTAACTTTTGATTTGTCAAACCCTATCGGAGATGCAGCAATTTCACAAAAATCATCTCTTCCGGTGATTTTTGTGAATTTTTCTGCTCTTCTTACAGCACTAGCTAAACACCACTTGATGTCCATCAACTCAAGTTCTTCAGCATCAATCTGATCATAATCCTCTTTGGTGAGCATCGGATTTCCAATTCTTCCAGCAACTAAGCTTTCATAAGACTCTAACATAGTAACAAGTGATGCCATGTGTTGCTTAGCCATTTCTGGAGAAAGATTTTGACCATTTTGAATATTCAATGTAACATTGCATTGCAGATTTGTTGAATTCTGTCGTTGAGGACTTGGTGTTGTGAAGTTTGGATCAAAACTTGAATACGATGACGAATATCCACCACTCTGAGTTACTGTGCTACCATTTGTTCCAGACGAACTATCAACACTGAAAGCAGTCTTAATCTTTGGACTCGGAGTAGCCTCAAATTTGCTTCCTCTGTAGTATAGACTAACATCTTTTTGAGCATTTGGATTATTCATGATAGCAGTTTTCTGAATATCCAATTCATGTTCTTCAATCTTCTGAATGAACTTCGCCAAATTCATACTTTCAGATTTTCTCATATGTTTCATAATCAACAAATATGTTCCCCATTTATTCTGTGGTAGAGCATTAGCAAGCTTATCAACCAATTCATCGTCGTCTTTCTTTATTTCCAATCTTCTCATTTCCAGAACAAGATGACAATATCTATCGATAGTCATTTTTGTTGTTTCATTTTCAAAAGCTGTAAACATATCAAATGATTTCTTTAGTAATGCTTATTTGTTCTTTATCATATCAGCACTTCCCTTAAACTTATTAATCAATGCCAACCAAATTGATCTAGCAGTTTCCTCATGTTGAAGCAACACAAAAATATCTTCTTTTATGGCTTGTTGGAGAAGACTAATCATCATTTTTTCACTTGTGTATTTCAATTTCTCAGCCACTGAATAGTCACTTAAAGCTTTTTCAATCCCACGTTCATTTTTTGGCTTAACGTAATCTACATCTAACGAACACCATGCATCAAATTTATATGCTTGCACCCAGTTTTCAAAGCGATTTTTCCATCCTTTAAAATCCTCGATGTACATAAGCTTTGGAGGCTTTTGAGACGTTCCTGTTTCATTTTCGATTTCAATTGTTTCTGCAGCTATGACTGGGGCAGCTGGAGTAGTCGCAAACGCAATATAAAATTCCTCTTCCATGTTTCGGTAACCTGTTTCACAAATTCACAAAATTCAAGAAAAATGTAAGTTCACACGAAATGAGATCTCAAATGAAATGGAATTTGGTGCAGAATGGCTTCTTCACGCGAAATGGCACTTTCACACGGAATGACTACTTCAAGCGGAATGGCTACTTCAAGCGAAATGGAAATCTGATGCGAAATGGAGTTCCTCTTCGTACGAAATGGAGGAGCTTTCAAACGAAATGAGCTATTTCGTACGAAATGATGTCATAATAGTTCATTTCGTGCGAAATGAAATGTTCAATGTCCAATCCGTGTGAAATGATAAACTGATTCAAACGAAATGAATCATTTCGTGCGGAATGCTGCTGACGTCACAAACGAACGAACAGATTTTCGCAAAATTTATCAAGTTTTAGGCCGATTTTAGGTCTGATTCTTTCAAGGATTCATTAAAACTATGTTTCACTTATAATGTGAGAAAATTAATTCATTTTAACCATGAAATCTTGTTTAATTTTGAAAAGAAGGTGTAGAAATCAGAAATTTTGGTAAAATCAGGCTGATTTGGCAAGAACTCTTCCTCCTGAGCTCTGATACCACTTGTAGGATCGTTTACACGACCAAAACGAGTCGTTCAGAAGAGTTCTAGTCAATATGAAAGGCGGAAACAGACATATTGATGTAGAATCAGCTTGAATTGCACACAGAATCACTTTTAACGTCTTGTATATTGATTTGACAACAATTACAGGCAGTAGACACATCGGTAGCACTTCGGTACCGGTATCAGAATCGTTACAAATGAATAAGCACATCAGGTATATATAGGGATGGCATTTCGCACGGAATGATCAAAATCCATTTCGTGCGAAATGGATAATGTTCATTTCGTACTAAATGGATATGTTCCATTTCGTGCGAAATGGACCAAACACACTCAAACCCTATTTTCCTCATACAACATGCCCTGATCTATCATTCCTATTACAAGACTCGATACAAGAGGAAGTTGACAGACATAAGCACCAACAAAAAGTCGGGTCATGGGGCGTGTAATTTTTGAAAAGTCCTTTTTGAAACGCCTATAAAAGCCCGCATGACCTAAGAAGCTTCTAACGGACTTAACACTAGTAGGTGGAGGCAATCTACTTATGGTATCTATCTTGGCCCTATCCACCTCTATACCCTCTCTAGACACTTTATGACCTAAAACTATCCCCTCCGTCATCATGAAGTGACACTTCTCCCAATTCAACATAAGATTTGTTTCTATGAACCTCTTAAGTATCCTATCAAGATTTAGAAGTGTTGGTGCATACGTCTGTCGACTTCGTCTTGTATCGAGTCTTGTATTAGATTGTATAGATCAGGGCACGTTTTACGAGAAAAATGTCAAATATAGGTGTGAACGCATGAAATAGCATTTTGCTATTTCACACGAAATCAACTTTGGGTATTTCGCACGAAATCACTATTTCGTGTGAAAGTGATTTCGCATGGAATGGTTTCGTATGAAATCACCTCTCCTATAAATACCTATGATGCCTTGTCATTTGTAACTTTCCGGTTTCAGTGCTGAACTGCTGCCGAAGTGTCTACTCGCTGTAAATCTTTGTCAAATCAATCAAATAGACATTTAAAGTGAATTGCAAGCTGTTTTGAACTCGATACGTTAGTTTCCCCCTCTCGTATTGAGAAGAACACCTCTGAACGACTCGTTTTGGTCGTGAAAACGATCCTTCAAGAAGACATTGATCGAAAGTGGTGCCATAAACCGAGAAGTCATCCATGAAAACCTCCATGGAAGTCTCAAGCATGTCTTGGAATATAGCAACCATGCATCTTTGGAAAGCAGCCGGAGCGTTGCATAACCCGAAAGGCATGCGGCATACGCATAAGTGCCGTAAGGGCATGTGAACATCGTTTTATCTTGATCCTCTAGGGCGATGGGGATCTGAAAATAACCCGAAAATCCATCCAGAAAACAATAGAATTGTTGACCCGCTAGACGCTCCAACATTTGGTCAATGAATGGCAAAGGGAAATGGTCTTTCCGTGTGGCGTCATTCAACTTTCGATAGTCTATGCATACACGCCAACCGGTAACGGTACGGGAAGAGATCAGTTCGTTCTTTTTGTTCATGATCACCGTCATCCCACCCTTCTTTGGGATGACTTGGGCCGGGCTAACCCATAGTGAATCGGAAATAGGGTAAATCACCCCGGCATCTAACAACTTAAGCACTTCCTTCTTAACAACCTCTTGCGTGTTCAGATTTAGACGCCGTTGAGGTTGCACCACCGGCTTATAGTCATCTTCCATGAGTATCTGGTGGGTACAATAGGCGGGGCTTATGCCCTTGATATCCGAAAGACGCCATGCAATGGCTTCCCTATTTTCTCTCAACACCTCTAACAACCTACCCTTTTCTCCCTCTTCTAACTTAGACGAAATAATGACGGGATAATCGGACCCCTCACCTAAGAAAGCGTACTCTAAGTGGGATGGGAGAACTTTGAGTTCTAATGGGGCGGGTTTCTCTATAGATGTACTCTCAAACTCACTTTTGACCTCACTCAATTCTAGCACTTCGGGGACCCACTCGTTCTCTTCTACCTTCTCACTCTCACTCACACCCTCCTCTACCTTCTCAAATACCTCATCTATCTTACTCTCAACTAGATCGGCTCCACTAATATAGTCAAAGCAATGGTCGACACATGACAAGAAAGACTCTATGAAATAGACCGAATGGCAAGGACTACTAAGGTTATCGGAACCACTAGGATGTTCCATGGAGCGTGCTATCTCGAAAGTGACTCTCTCCTCACCGACTTGGAGTGTGATTTTCCCGTCAAAGACATCGATGATAGCCTTGGCGGTACACAAGAATGGGCGTCCTAGAATGATAGGAACCTTCTCGTCGGCTTCCATATCAAGAACGACAAAGTCTACGGGAAAGACGAATTTATCCACTTTGACTAGAAGGTTTTCAATTATGCCACGTGGATATTTCACTGACCTATCGGCTAGAGACAAAGACATACGTGTAGGGGACAACTCTCCTAGTCCTAACCTCTCATACATGGAATATGGCATTAGGTTTATACTCGCTCCTAGATCGGCTAGGGCCCTACACTCGGTATCACTCCCAAACAAGCATGGGATGGTGAAAAGGCCCGGATCCGTCAATTTTTCCGGGACCTTGTTCAAGACTACGGCGGAACATCCTCCACTAAGGGGATGTTAGAAACCTATCCTTACGTTTTAGAAGATCTTTTAAAAATTTTGCATATTTCGGCATTGATTGAAGGGCTTCTATGAAAGGAAGGTTGATTATAAGTTGTTTAAAAATCTCTAAGAATTTCCCGTACTCTTTGGAATAGGTTTGGTTTTTAAGACGGGAAGGGAATGGAGCACGGGAAATATCAACATTAGGTGATGGAACAACTTGAATGGGCCTTTTTCCTACACTCTTCTCACTTGAAGGCCCCCCGGTGTGTGCAGTACTTACTGGGATGAACCTAGATTGCACTTTACCGGGTGCCTCCATTTGAACCTCTTCATCTACGGGTTCCTCATCTTCTATCTCAACACTCTCGGGTCTCACTACCTCTCCTAAAACCCTACCACTACGGGTCGAAATTGCCTTCAAAGAGCCAGATGGGTTGGGCTTCGTGTTGCCCGAAAATTAACCGGGAGGTCGCTCTTGCAACTGGCGTGCAATATCCCCAACTTTCCTTTGAAGATCTAGGAAACTCAAATGGTTATTCTTTAGGAAAGTAGCGTGTTCTTCTAAGGTACGTTGAGTAGCTTGATCCTTAACCACTAGCTGGGTGAGAAGGTCCTCTATCCTAGACAAACTACTATTTGACCCCTCATTCCAAGGTTGAACCTCTTGGTTTGACCCCTCACCTCTGAACTGCCCTCCTGAACCTGAACTAGCAAAATGACCTATTTGACCCGACCCCCCACTAGAATAAAAACCTGGCCCCCTGCTTTGGTATTGACCTGATGGAAAACCAGGGGGTTACCTGAAGAGCGATAATTGTTAGCACGCCAATTAGAGTTACTATTGTTGAACGAGTTAGTTGGACCCCTATTTTAACCTGCTATATACTCGACCTGTTCTAGGGTAAGGGTTGGGCAATCTATGGTGTCATGTCCACCTCTACAAACTTCACACCTATCGACCTTTTTTCTTAATTTCTAGCAATTCTTTGGTGATATAATCTAGTTGAGATACTACCTTTGAGTCTGAAACGACTTGGTTCACTCATCGAGAAGATGAGGAAGTAATCACAGGATTGGAATTCCTGCTGGTAGCACTATGATCTATATCAGCATGAGCGAAGCTCTCAAAGAGATCATTACAGTCAGCCACAGTTTTCTTTCCCATTAGGTGGCCTCCTGCAGATGTGTCGAATCGGGCCTTGCACTCAGGGGTGAGACCATTGTAAAATTTTTCTACTAAAGCCCAATCCGACAGCCCATGTTGGGAACAACGCGAGAGCAATGTTTAAAACCTCTCCCATGCTAAGTGATACGGTTCGTCAGGCTTGTTGGTGCACTACATCTGTCGACTTCGTCTTGGATCGAGTCTTAGTTTTAGAGTGTTAGATCAGGGCACGTAATACGAGAAAACAAGATATTGTATATGTGTTTGTAATAGGTTTCGCTCATAGGGTCATCACCAAGTAGTTTCGCTTATCTGGTATCAAGTAGTTTCGCTTTTATGTCAGATTGGTGGTTTCGCTCATACGTCACGTCCATTAGAGCGAAACCTCAATGACTATATATAGGTGTCATTTGAGCGGAACATGTAATCAGTCTTGGAACTCATACTGAAGTGCTGCCGGTTTGAGATTTGGATGTAAACTGTCATAAATCAATGCAAAGAGGTGTCTAAAGTGATTTGCTAGCTATTCCTAAGTCAGATACTTATTTTCCGCATCTGTATTTGATCAAAACTCCTCTGAACGACTCGTTCGAGTCGAAACACGATCCTACAAGTGGTATCAGAGCTTCAGGAGGAGGAGTTCTGCAGAGAATAGCTGGAATTCATCGAAATTTCTTACTTCTACACCTTCTTTCTTCAGTTCAGAAAGTTTCACTGGTCAAAATCAGCTCAAAATTTCACAGATTGTGCGTAATTGGACATAAACAAATCCCTGAAAGTTTGGCATTGAAATTCGAATTAAAAATGACCTAAAACTGGTTCCGAATAAGTTTCGCTTTTACGAACAAAGTGGTTTCTCTCGTGTGAATGTATTAGTTTCGCTCATAGCTACACATTACGAGTGGTTTCGCTCATTTGACCCATCAGCTTTCGCTCCAGTGAACAATTCAGAGGTTTCGCTCATTCGAACCTACTGGTTTCGCTCTTCAGACATCCTAGTTTCGCTTATTGTTACACTATATCAGAGGTTCCGCTCCAAAATTTAAGAGGTTCCGCTCTTGTGAACACTTAGCAGTTCCGCTCTTGTGATCACCTTGTAGTTTCGTTCTTTTGTCCAAGTAGTTCCGCTTATTTGGACAACTCAGTAGTTTCACTTATTTGACAATAGGGTTCCGCTCGTTTGAACATCAAATAAGTTTTATTTTTGAGAACACAAAGTTTCGCTTTTAAGGACTGTTGTGAGAAAATTGTTAAAATCTGAAAATGGACGAGGAATTTTATAACGCATTCGCTACTCCAGTTACCCCGATCACTATTGCTCAAACCACAATGCTCGAAAACGAAACGGGAACAATGCAAAAACCGCCCACACTATTGAATATTGAAGAATATAAAGGATGGGAAGGTCGTTTCGAGAACTGGGTACAAGCGAATTACCTAGATGCATGGGAGTATGTGGAAACAAAGTATGTGAGACCGTTAAATGATGACGAAGAGGAAGTTGCGATAAAAGACATGAGTGCCGATGACAAGAAGAAATATAAAAATGAGAAAATGATGTTAAGTCTGCTACAACAAGCTGTGAAGGAAGATATTATGGTCTTGTTACAACACAACGGGAGTTCATATTCTATCTGGAAAGCATTACGTTCAAAGTTTGTTGGTAGTCAGGAGATGGTGAAGAACAAAAAATCGCTTTTAAAAAAGGAGTTTGATTTGTTTAGAGGATTGAAGAATGAGAGTACAAAACAAATCATTGAAAGATATTGCAACTTATTGGTGAACATGAAGAGATTAAGCATCAACAAAGACAATGAAGAGTTAATTGAAAAACTTGCTGATGCGTTACCACATGAAACTTGGGGAGCATATCTGATGATGCTCAGGAACAAAAAGGGTTTTAGCGAGTTAACTTTGAGCAAATTTATTGAGAAGTTGGAAGCTCAGGAAATGGAACAAAGAAAGATTGTTCGGATGAAAGATTTCGATGGAGAACAGGACATTGGGTTGTACTATAAAGCAGGGGTGAATGAGAAGTCCACAAATCTATCTCCAAAAATAGAAACTGCTTACAACGCCAAGAATTCTCCTGGAAGTTCATCATCAGGATCAAACAGCAAAACCAGTTTCACATCATTTCCATCTTTTGATCCGAATATTTCAGCAACAAAAAATGGGAGAAAACTTCAGTGCAATATTGTGTTAAATCTTGAAAATGATCAAGATTATTCTGAGGAAGTTGCTAAAAACCATATGTCTTTATTAGGAATGGTTTTAGAATCTTACAGTTGTTTTGTTGCAGGTCGTATCGGGAATCCAATGCTAACAAAGGAAGATTACGACCAGATAGATGCTGAAGAGATGGAACTGATGGACATAAAATGGTGTTTGGCAAGCGTGTTAAGGAGAGCTGAGAAATTTAAGCAGATCACGGGGAGAGATGATCTTCATGAGGCTAATGTTTCTACTTTAGGTTTTGATAAATCTAAAGTCACTTGTTTTCGTTGCAGAGAGAAAGGTCACTTCAAGAGAGAGTGTACCAACCGTGAAGCAAGTGGAGCTCAGAATCCTTTCAACAACAACAATGATTACTATCGGAAAGCCATCTACCATCAAGTTGCTCAACAACCATCTCAACAACATCAACATCAGGCACAAACTGCACATGGAAGACCCATAATTGAAGATTCTGGAAAGAGAGCATGTGTGGTTAATCAAGAAGAAAAGAAGTCATTCAACTGGGATAAATATGTTTCAGCTGATGGAAAAGCTTGTTTGATTGATCAAGATGATGAGAAATTACCTGAGGGATTTAGCTGGGAAAATTTCACATGGGATGATTATATTCCTGATCAAGCTACAGCTTACACAGCTTTTGTTGCCAAAGTTGAAGATGAAAGTGATGATGATACTGAGTACTATGCTAAACAGATGGCAAAACATTTGAAGATGTTAGAAGAAAGCGACAGTGAAGATGAGAAGGCAAAGAATAAAAAGAAAAAGGTAAAAACACCGGTTAGCAGCGATGATGAGACAGTACCAGTAGTGAGAAGAAAAGTGAAAGAAACTCCAAAGTTCGAGATTAATGAAGAAGCCATTGCAAAGAAGAGTCCAATCACTTGTGAAAATTGTGAAGTTGTAAAGAAACAGAACAGTTCATTGATCCATAACATGAACAGATTGAAAGAATCATATGATGTGTTGAATAGGGCAATGAATATGTACAACGACACTAGTGAAGAGCAAGCTACAACAATGAAAATACTTCAGGGAGCTTTCATGGTCAAGCAAAAAGTTGTAAACAACTATATTGAGAAGTATGCTGATCTCGAACAGAAACTTGAACTTCAAAGAATTGAAACTGAAAGAGTTAATCGTTTATTGAAAAGTTACTCATGTTCGTCTTATGTCATTGACAGGATTTATCCATTGGCTGAAAGTTTGAAGGCATTTGAAGACAATGAAGTAACTGAAGAAAAGAAAGTTTCTAAAGAGAAGGTTGAAGAAAAGACTCCAGTGAAAAAGACCAAAAAGAAGAAAGACACTGAAAAGACACCATCTGGTAAGAAACAAGGTGTCAGTTACAACAAGTGTCCACCCCCGCTGGAAAACGGATATCTGGCTAGAAATCCAAATGATGAAAGAGTCAAAAAGGCAACAAATTTACAGTGGGAGTCGGAGTCGTCAGTAAACTTACCAGATAGTATTGATGTCGTGTTTACATCGTCTGACACTGATCAACAGTCTCAATTGATGAAGAAAGTTGTGGATCATGTGTTAGAAAACGATGAGATAGAGGAGTCAAAGTCGGAGTTCGCGTCAGAGTCAAAGTCTGGGTCAAGCACTCCTTGTCAAACAGAAAAACAGGACAAAATAGTGTATGATAGAGAATTCCTATTATCAAAATCTAATTTGGATGATGAACCGTTTAAAGTTGCTTATACTTTAAATAATTCTGACAAATTATATTCTGATGAGGAATTTCCAATAAGAGGTGTCAAAACTGAACTGATAAACAAGGTTTTCAAACTCACAGAAATTAATATTTCTGAAATAAAAGACTTATGTCTTAATGCAAAACCTAAAAAATACACCTCAAGAGTACAACAAAGATTAAACAAGAAAAAGAGTTACGGTTCTGGTTATGGTTCTGGTTTCCAAAAGAAATCAAACCATAACGGTAATTTTAAAAAAGAAAGGTCTTGGTTTTACTCCAACAGAAAAACAGAAAAATGAAAAATACGTTCGTGATTTTAAATCTAAAATGACATTTATTTCAGGCACGTCAACAGATGAAGAAGAAAAGAAAGATTTCTGGAGACAGTCAAACAATGAGTTCCTTGCAAAGAAGAAAGATGAAATGAAGAAGATGGCTGAGTAGAGGAAAGACACGAGAACCTATTTCAAATGCAACACTGTTGGACATATTGCCAGAGAGTGTTCTAAGGCAATACAATCAAAACAGGGAGTATCTCGTAAACTTAAAGAATAAGTGGTTGAGTTTGAACCACCAATTGATAGAACCAAGTTGTTTAAAAATTCTACATTTGAAATTGGTGAATGTTCAAACAAGTTTTACAAGAAGAGAGCTAAATCTGACAACCATAAATGGATTGTTAAGAAAGCTGCTGAAAGCTCTAGCAGTGATTCTGATAGGTCAAAATCAGAGGAGCTATCTTCTGGTGATGAATCTGACTCCACAAAGTTAGATGAGCCACAAATTGTTTCAAAATGTGAAGCTGTTTTAAAAGGTGAAAAATCAGTTCCGATTGTGAATGATGAGGATTTTCCATCACTTCGGGCTGAAAATTATAAAAAGAAAATTGGTAAAGTTGAAATTTCTAACCAATTTTATAATGACAAACAGCAATTTGATGTTGAGAAGGTCTTTAACCCCAAGGTAAAACATATATTTGGAAAGATGATTGACCGAAAAGTCAAAGGGGTTAAAGAATTTTATGAGAAGAAGAGGAAAGGTAAGAAACCGAGTGATAGTGACTCGGTGAAACCCAAGGCTGGTCAGGCTTGGGTGGATATTTTCTTCGACTAAAACCTGACTTGCCGGAGATCCCAAGTTTGTAATCGTGGATCAGGAATCGGCATCTTTCTTGAGAAAATTTATTCGGTAATGTCAATCATACAAATGGTAAAAAGGTTTGTTTGTGTTTGTTTACAAGAAGTTTGAAGATTTGATTGTGCATTGCTTGCATATGGTAAATCAAGGACATTAATTTGTACTTGCATTTTCCTACAACTGGTTGGAAGACAACATGATGAACCACATCCCCAAACTTGTTATTGATAAACCTACAAGTGATAAAATCAACCAAACTTATTTTCCGGAAAAACCATTTTGATTAAGACAAACTTAAGTGTTTTGAGATCTAAATGGGAAAATGGTTTGGTGATAGGGGGAGTTCTGATTGTTTATGCTGAAAGAATGGCGATTTGATATCGGTTGTCAGGTGTTGTACAGTTTGTTTTACATTTCATGTTTTTAAGTGGATCTAGAGTCTAGTTTGTTTTCAATTTTCTTTAATGTGTTTGCATTTTAGGGGGAGTAGAAAATTTCGGAAAATCCAAAAACATTAGAAAATTGAAAAAGCCAAAAACATGATAAAATTCAAAAATGAGTTTTGTTGAAAAAAGAGGAAATGACAGTACATCAGTAGATTGTCTCAACATGCTAAAGAAATGTATAGATAAAATGTGATAAACAATCTTACTGTGGATGTGTCAGTAGGTTTTTATACATTTAGTAGATTGTGTCGAGATATAAACCTAAATTTCAAACTTGCTTATTCTGTGGGTTAACAAAACTGCTTGAATATATAGGTAACCCCTGAAATCTTGTTTGAAAGGTCCCTTATTCTGAGATACTAGGTCTTTATACTCAGTGATATCTGGGGTATTATCTCGGGACTTCTGCTGTATGGAAGTACTGACCTAGTCCCCGGATAATGCTTTCTGCAAATGCTTGAAACATAGCATCGCCCTCAGCAAGCTGATGAAACAATAAAATTGATAGTCGCTGCTGTTGTAATCAAAAGATCCTCTAAAGGGACCCACCAAAAGTCGAAGCCGTCATCTCTCTGCGTATACGGAAGTATCGACCTGAGCTCTCACGGCCCTCGCATTTTACCCCTTTACAGATATCATCTGTGGTATATTCACCTGTAAGACTGAATATTGGGATCTGGATACGGGAGTATATTCAAGTAGTGGGACACACGAATAAGTTCAAGAATCTAAAACATTAACATCGTATCTCGAATCAATTGAAAGTTGTGTAAAAATTTAAGTGGATCAGTATACTGACAATCTAGGTGAATTGTTTAGAACTTAATATGTTTAAAGCTTAACGGTGTTGGTGATATGTCTCAAAACTGATATGATCCTCTTACACAAACTCACAAAAATATTATCTGTATATAGTTTATTTCTGCATTTACTTTCTTACAGAAAATCCAAAAAGATTTTTGGTGTGTTTTAACATAAATTTTGAAAAGTCAAAAGATTTTCGACAACTGATATTGAAAAGCTGATTTTCAAAATTCCAAGTGCTAAACATGATGAACAAATGGTTTGGGAGAGCGTGTTGGTTTGATAAGAAAAAATGATATAGTTGAAAGTGGTTCATCAGTAATGAATTGATGTATTTGTTTATATGCTTAAATGTTTATCATAAATCTTATGTTTGTGGTAGAGTTTTATGCAGGAAGAGTCAATATTTGAGGGGGAGTGCATGTTAGTGATGATGAACTTAAAGATGTCAACATCTAAGAGAAGGACACGGGCGTATTTCCACAGAATGTTCGTCCAAAACTCAGCTTTCCAACCCCAAAACATTCAAGAATTATTCTAACTCTTTTTGACTTGTTCCAGGATGTGATGTTTCAGCATTTCAGCTCGTTTTTGCTCCTTTTTCAGCAACTTTATTCATCGAGACCTGGAAAACTGAATTATGATCAATAGCACGTAATTCTAAATAAAACTAGATTATAAATACCGATAAACTATACAAAATATACACGATAAAGGATGTATTTTGTAATACATCACTCGCCTTCCTTTCGTGTGTGGTTATGGTGGTGGTGCCATCATCATAAACATAAACCTGGTGTGCAAGAAGAAAACTTTATTAGCTGTTATACTGGAAATAGAAATACTAGAACGGGATTGAAAATTTGACCTGAAATATTATGATCCTCAAGAGTCCAAGATCACCCGCAAGGTGATAGGCTGACCACTGAACAAAGAAAAGGAAAAATTGTGCAGCCGGGCTATACGACATTCTCGTTTGTACACACACACCATCAAATTCCCTTAAAAAATCAGATGCCCTGCACCATCATACATCAAAACAGACATACACTTACAACAACAGATACAAATCTACTAATAAATCATCATCAATCTTAGCTATAAGAGATCATACTAATAACAATACTCAATACTTGTAAAATAAAGAATAAGGGAGAAAAGTGAGAAAATCAAGAGATTGAACATCCCAAAAATATCAATCTACGTTGACCTGATAATTTAAAATCATAAAAGATTGGTGTTGTTTTTTATATTTGACTTTCAAAATGTCAAATGTCAAATGTATATTGCCCAAATCATCCAAATCATCCCACCGGTTCACAATATTACACATAGATCTAATTGGCACTTTTGTTTTCCTTTTATTCGAGCAATCTCTTTCATCTCAATAAAGACCATAAATGAGACTTCGTCGAAGGTTTTTTCCTCGCCTTTGTAGTTAACAACAGTCATGGGCTACTCAGTCACACCTGAAGTGACCTTGAATGGCCACAATTTGACATCACTTTGGACAGAAGCATCATAAACATCTTCTTAAGAGGTTTGCACTTGTAATGTAAACAACAAAGTTATAACAAACTCAACTTGAATTACACACCCAATTGTACATAATAATGGCATTATGCGGGGAACAACAAAGAACAACTACCAACTACACTATATAAACAATTGCTAGAATTACACACTCAGTTGTATTTAACGTAATATGGTGTTGTTAACAAACTTTGATAATTGTTATATTAGGTCAGGATATAATAGAAAGTTTTTTTTTTTTTTTTTTTTTTGCTAGGAAGGCTAGGAAGTAATCTTAACAATCAATTGATTTAATCAAGGACTCTGATTAAATGAGTGAAATTGAAGAAAAAAAAAGGAGGTGTGTGGGTTTGTGTAGGGACATTCTAGTCAATCCAGAGCATTAGTTTCTCTATCCTCCAATCCCCCCCCCATTTTTTAAACGTTAATAACTCTTTCATACGACATTATTTTTTTTATAAAATTGCACCAAAAAACAAGCATTCTTTATCTTTAAAACGAGTATACTATTGCTATATTTTCGAAAACCCAGTTGCGTAAAACGCAATGGACAAAAAGCGTAAAAAATGACTTTGTTCTAAAACGCAATGGACCAAAAAACACATAAAAATGTCTTTTTTTCTAAAACGCAATAGCCTAAAAACACAAAAGAAAGTGTTCTTTTTAAAAGGCAATGGACTGAAAACACATAAAAATGCGTTTTACCTAAAACGCAATGGACCAAAAAACACATAAAAATGTCTTTTTTCTAAAACGCAATGGCCTAAAAACACAAAAGAAAGTATTCTTTCTAAAACGCAATGGACTAAAAACACATAAAAATGTGTTTTTACCTAAAACGCAATGAACTAAAAACACTTCAAAATGTGTTTTTCTAAAACACATTGGACCAAAAAACACATAAAAATGTGTTTTCCTAAAATGCAATAGATAAAAACACAAAAGAAAGTGTTTTTTCTAAAACTCAATGGAATAAAAACACATAAAATGTGTTTTTACCTAAAACGCAATGAACTTAAAACATAATAAAATGTGTTGTTTCTAATACCCAATAAACTGAAAATACAAAAAAAAAAAAACGGTGTCTTTTCATTACTTTGTAAAACGCAATGACTCAATTCAAAAATCCAGATCGTAAAAATGCAATTAAAAAATTTCTTACATAGATCGAAGTCGATTTCTTCAGATTTCTTCAACGATTGACGAAATTTGAATGTTAGAAACACTTCTCAGCGATCGAATCGAACGAATCGAGTGATTCGCTTCAAAATCACGGGAAAAATGAGATATTGTATGAAATTAAACTGGGTTTCTTCAAAAAAGTTGAAGAACACGTTGGTTGGGTGTTTGAATCATTGATTGTTGACGAAAATCGCACTATAATGTAGTGATTATTGCATGGGTTGAATAAATATCATTTTTATATATTAAGTAATAAAAAGTTATATATAAAACAACCATATTGTACGGGTTGAATAAATATAACTTTAAAACCATATGTATTACACGGGTTGAATAAATGTAATATTGTTTACCAAATAATAAAAAAAGTTATATCTTTAAAAACCCTCGTGTATTACACGGCTTGAATAAATATGATTTTATATACCAAATAAAGAAAATTATATTTGAAAAAACTAATTGTTATACTCGGTATGCGATAGATATGATGATTGCGAAGATGATTATTGAAAAGAAGATACAGTGGTCAAACATGTTATTTATGTGGAGATGATTATTGAAAAGAATATACAGTGATCAAACATGTTATTTAAAAATCAAATAAGCAGCCATTGGAGTAATAAAATAGTAAATTATTTATTTGAAATCTTTATTAATATTGATTTTGTGATTATTTTAATTTATTTAGAGATAATATAATAATAAACTAACAATATAATCATTGTTTAATCGAAGAAGTTGAACTTTTCAAAGCACCAAAACTCACCAACCAACAAATCTCTACAGTAATTAAGTTAGTTAGAACATAAAAAATTGGATTTTTGATATTGTGTTGGTTCGTGATTTCAAAACTAAATAAACCAAATTATTAGTTGTATCTGGTCTTATAACGAATATTTGAAATTATAGTTTTGTTATTTGTAAAACTATGGAATAATTTATCTTTTCGTAAAAATTCTTATTAGATTTGATTAAATATTATTAATAATAAGAATTTGTATTGGATTAGATTTGGTTAAATATTATTAATAATAAGAATTTGTATTAGATTAGATTAAATATTATTATTATTAGTATTATTAATAATTTTAATCAATTAAATGAGAGGATGACAAGTGTCTCAAAAGTGGTTTCTTTTATTATATAGTATAGATAGATATAGATAGAATAGATATTGATATAGATTAATATTATTAGTTGCGTTTTCTCTCTAGTTCGGTTGACATTGAACCACAACTCTCTAGTTGGGCCTTCATCATAGATAATGGGCCTAGTAAGGTAGCCCACCAAGCACAGGGTATGTGCTGCCTTGCCTGGCCCTGCACCTTAGAAATGACGATGATGCCTCAAAAATCCTCAAGTAACAAGTTATTTTATGTAACCAGTTCCCGCCAAAAAGGTGTATGTATACCCTATCCCCTTCACAATTGGCGCCAATTCCCAAAATTCACACCCATTCTTCCACCGCCTCTACACTTCTGATCCTAAAAACTAGCGGTTTCAGGTACGCTCCTCATTCTATTAGTTACTTAGTTGCTGTATATCGTTTGATCCTTACACATCCAACTGTTCCCTTTTTTGTAGTAATAATGTTAGGGTTTTTAAAATTAATCGCATTTCAGATTCTTCGTTCCGTGCTTTTGTTACAGATCTAGTGTTTCTAATCGTTGACGGTGTTGTTAGGGTTTGCAGAAAGTTATCAGTTAAAGTATGACGAAAGAAGAAGCAGGGAATGGAAGAGATGATATGTTAATCGATGATCCTGAGCCCCAAGACAAGGAATTAGAGGCTTTTCCTGAGAGGATTAAACTTTATTACGGTAGTTGTTTGTGATTTATTGATGCATTATTGTAAATTTATGCATTTGTGGAATATTTATGATTTATTGTATCAATTTTTGAGGGGTGAGCAGAAAACCGAAATAACAGAACCGTAACCGAAATAACCGAAAAAACTGAACCTAAAAACCGATACCAAAATAAACCGAAACCGAACAGTTTTGAAAAACCGAAAACCGACATTTCGGTTTCGGTTTTGATTTTGCCAAAAACCGAACCGTGCACACCCCTAATTTTTGTGCATATTTACCTAGGGGCCTGTAGCCATATCATGGATTTTAGTAAAGATTGATCTAGATTTAGGAGTAGGTTTTGACGGTGTGTGAGTTAGTTAAAAAATAATTATCTTCAAATTTGAGTGTTCTAGTCTCATGCTCTACGTTGGTGTAGATTTAGGAGTAGGTTGAGTTGGTAAGTTGTGTGTAAATATGAGTGTTCTAGTCTCATGGTTGACATTGGTGTAGATGTAGAAGTAGTTCTCCCGGTGTGTGAGTCTTTCAAAAATAATATGTACAAGTTTGAGTGTTCTAGCCCCATAGTGGACATTGGTGTAGATTTTGCCATTTAGGATTAGGTTTGGTCGGTGTGCGAGTTAGTTCAAAAAAAATATTACATATTTATAGTGTAAGTTTGAGTGATGTAGTTCCATGGTTGACATTTGTGTAGATTTAATAGTAGGTTCGGTCAATGTGTGACTTAGTTGTTCAAAAAAATATTATGTCCAATTATTTTTTTTTTTATCATTGTATGTTTTTTAATTTGCTTTCTTGGTATTCGAAAGCAAGTGGTTCGACTTCAGATGTAAAATTGAGATAATTTAGCTAGGTTTTGTTATCTTTATATTTGCTCTAGGTTTTAATGTGGCTGCGAAAGTGACAATGAAAGGAGTCAGAACTTGCATAAAGTATTGAAGATGGAAATTTGTTTGTTTGGCTATCAGAATGAAATGCATCTGTTTTTGTTTGAATGAGTGAGTAATCACAAACAAGGTTTAAAAGAACGGAAACAAGTTTTGTGGCGTTTTCCCTTCGCCTCACAAGGCGTAAGGCCGAGGCGGTACTAACAAATAAATATAAAATTATATATAAAAAAGACTTGAAATGCTTGAAATTGACACAAATCATCAAATACACACATAAAAAAGACTTGAAATGCTTGAAATTGACACAAAAAATCAAAAACATCACAAACAAATATCAAAATCCCCTGAGGCACATCCTTTCTTAGCACTTCAGCCCCTCTGAGGCGCTAATACAATAAAACCCCATGAGGCGCGCCTCGGACTCGTTTTTTGGCCGTTTCGCCTCGAGGCGCACGCCTCAAGTGTTTAATAAAACCATGATCACAAATGTATAGCATATGAAATTTTCCACCCAATGATCAAACTCATCAAAACTTAGTCGGAGATGATGTTTCCATATCATGTTATGGGCAATTAGTACTTTAATAAGAGTTATTCATAAACCCTTTTAGCATGTTATGGGAAATTAGTACTTTAATAAGAGATTAAGAGTTATTCATAAACCCTTTTAGCGGTGTCTGTTTCCCCTGAACTTAATTACCAAAAACATTGTTGTTGCTCAAACTTTTTATGCAATTTCTTGATGTTTGTAAAGTGAATTTTCATTATTATTGCAGAGATAAAAACATTAAGAAAAAAAGGAAATTTAAGATGAGCGAATATATGATCATTTGGTTTATAATTTTTTTTACAACTGTAACCTTGATCAGTAGGGTTGTATAATCAGTTTTTGACTTAATGTGCATGTTTATATTTGGCAGGATGGCTTTTCCCTCATGCTGACATGTCCAAATGGATGGCATACGGAAACGGTAATCACATTACATAGTTTTATTTTTTCCGGCCAAAGAAGCATTTTATTGACCCAAAAAGCCTCTAAACTGCATATTCTGGTCAGCCTCAATCCAGGGCTGCAACCCTGACCCAACCGCATGCAGCCCACCACACCATCTCGGCAAAAGAACCTGTCACAAGCAGATGATTCGCCGTTTGTTGTGGCAGCTGCAAAGAGGACACAACCCGTCCCCCAAAACAACATTTCTCACAGCCAACGCATGAGCCGTTGGGATCATTCCTATAATGGCACGCAACACGGAACAATTAACCTTTGGTACCGCAATTTTGCTCCATCTAAACTGCATATTCTGGTCAGCCTCAATCCATTGGAGATTAAGGTCCCTTTTCACTTCTTTCACATTGAAATCTTTGATCCCATCCTCACTGGCCCAAACCCAACTCCATTTTGGCCCTTTCGACACTGGACTGAGGAACTTTCTTTCACGCAAAATCCCAACACACACCTCCTTCCGGCGTCCTCCTATAGTAGTCTTGTATCAGGGCTTTTTTTGACTTTATACAGTCAAAGACGCCTGGAAATTGGTTCTTAAGATACCCACCCGTAACCCACTTATCACACCAAAACAAAGTTTTATTCCCTTTCCACACGTTACAAAAAATTCTTGTTATTTAAATCCAGTCCCAGCTTGAGGAACTCGTTGTATTGCATAGTTATTTTTATTTTATGAGAAGAGCTTCAGTATATCTGGATTCAAGATTCACAAGCAATCTTATTTAAATTGTGAATATTTTTTAGTGACTGGTTGTATTGTTTATTTATGCAGATGGGAAACATCCTGCATGTGACCAATCTTATTTCGGACGAAGAGAGTATTCTTTTACATTGGAAAATGATATATATATGCGGTTTCAGTCTTACAAAACTGCACTGGAGCTGGAAAAAGCCATCAAAGATCACTGTCCATTCAAAATTGATATTGGTCCCGTTTATAGCGTCGATGTAAGATTTTACAGATCATTATTTTAATTATTGCTGAAGGAACTCAGTTTTTGTGCAGCATGTATCGTGAGCCATTATGATTTGAATGTTTATTTGCTTCCTGCTTATTACATCTCCAACTAAATCATTTTCCATATATTAATAGTGAACTTGTGTTGTTTGCTTATTGGTACATTTTTCTTGTTTTTTGAACAGCCTGCAAAGAGGCATGCGTACTCACAATCCGGGGACAATATTTTCACTCCTGTGGAAAAAGAGCTAGTGTTTGATATAGTAAGATTGTTTTGCTTATGAATGAATTGCTAAAATTTAATAGTCTAAATGCAAATCTTCCGATATCTAACATGATTAATCATTGTTTACCATTCTGTTTTCCAGGATATTTCAGATTACAATGACGTCAGATATTGCTGCTCTGGAGCAGATGTTTGTTTGGATTGCTGGCCTCTGATGACCATTGCAATTAAAGTGATTGATACTGCACTTAGAGGTATATCAGCTTACATTAATTCCACGTCTCATTAATTTTACCCAAGGTTTAAAAAAACGGAAACGAGTTTCGAGGCGTTTTCCCTTCGCCTCACGAGGCGTAAGCCTCGAGGCGGAATTAAAAAAATAAATATAAAATTGTATATCTTATAAAAATAATAAGAGTAAACTGCCATTTTGGTCCCTGTGGTTTGGCCAGTTTTGCCACTTTAGTCCAAATCTCAAACTTATTACATCTGGGTCCCTGTGGTTTGCATTTTGTTGCCATTTTAGTCCAAAATCCAAAAAACCCCCTTTTTGACTGTTGAGAGCTGCCTATTTTGTCCTTTAGTGCAGGGGTATTTTGGTCATTTATGTTTTATTTAAAGCAATTCATTTAATAAAAAACCCCAAAATATAAAAACCCCCAAATCATCATCATCTTCAACCTCAACCCCTTGATCATCATCATCTTCAACCCCACCACCCCCTTCTCGCCGCCAAGCACCACCACCTGCCACCACCCTCTCGCACCCCCTGCAATCACCGCCCAACTACCCACCCCCACCCTCATCATCTTCAACAAAAAAAAAACCCTTTCTCTCCTCACTCTCTTTCCATCGCCTCTCTATCTCTTTATCTAAACCTAAAATCAAACAATTCAGACAACACATGACCTGCATCTTTCTATTAACCTCATTAAAAGGCCGGTTTACAAATAATTCAAATCCTTTATCTGCCTCTTTCCATCTCAAATGAATCCAAATTCGTTAAAATCAAGAAACAGAAAACTAATTTGATAACTGAAACCTTTACCTTGATTCTTAAATCATCATCTTTCTGCACCTGAATCGATACTAATCGCATCAAATCCACTCATCATCATCACCTGCTCCATATCATCATCAACATCATTCATCTCTATCATTACCTACCTGAACTTCACACCGATCCTCACCTGTGAACAACCAACCTGCAATCACAATACTCCGACAACCACCGTAAAACCTCAATCATCTCCGACCACCTTCATCGTCCACCTGCAAGTTTTCACTCTGTCACCACCACAAACACCACCGTTCAGTCACCTCCGCTCTCCTATGTTCTTCATCTTTCAATTGTTAACCATCTCCCGACCCTTCATCGTGTTTCCGTTCAACTTCGACCAACGTCATCACCATCTTCATCTCCGCCGTTCATCTTCTCCGTCACACTACACCATAATTGTTACGGGCATCTATGTTTAAAAATTAGGGTTTTAGCGGTGGTGGTGGTGCTATAGAGAGAGAGAAGAGAGAGAGAGGGAGGAGGTGGCGGCGGTGGTGGTGCTATAGAGAGAGAGAGAAGAGAGAGAGAAGCTCCGATTCAGAAGAGGAGAACGAAGAAAAGGAGAAAGAAGAAAAGGAGGGTGGGGTGGGGGTGGGTAGTTGGGCAGGTAAAATGACCAAAATGCCTCTTCAGAAAAGGACAAAAAACCAGGTTGCAACAGTGAAAAATTGGGGTTTTTGAATTTTGGACTAAAATGGCAACAAAATGCAAACCACAGGGACCCAGATGTAATAAGTTTGAGATTTGGACTAAAGTGGCAAAACTGGCCAAACCACAGGGACCAAAATGGCAGTTTACTCAAATAATAATACTAACTAACTTCATCATCAAATTCATCAAAAACACACATAAAAAAGACATAAATTGCTTGAAATTGACATAAAAAGTCAAAAACATAAAAAACAAATATCAGAAACCCCTGAGGCGCAGCCTTTTTAGCGCCTCAGCCTCTTTGAGGCGCATGTACACTAGAAACCCCCTGAGGCGCGCCTTAGAGTCGTTTTTTGGCCTTGAGGCGCGCCTCGAGGCGCATGCTTCAGCCGTTTTTTAAAACCATGATTTTACCGTAATATATCTGCTTACATTAATTTCATGTCTGATTAATTCAGATGATTTTGGATTCAATCATATTCTGTGGGTATACAGTGGTCGTCGTGGGGTCCATTGCTGGGTTTGTGATACAAAAGCAAGAAGGTGATGCTGCAAAACTTGTAAAATGATAGTTTAATTTTTTCTACGCTTGCATCATTACGTCTTGTAAAACCTTGACTTTACCATCTTGAATCTCAGGCTAAATAATGAACAAAGGTCGGCTGTCGCAGAGTATTTCCGCGTGTACAAGGTTTTTTAGTTGTTCCTACACCATTCAGTTGTGCAAAATTTTATATCATAAAATTCTTCATTCTCATTCTTTGCTCTACAGGGTAACAGTAACAGTAAATCAAAGGTTTCTCTTGTCGGTTCTGCGCTTCATCCTTTTCTTGTGTAAGTATCGAAAATTGTATAATATTTTAAATAATTATTTACTTTTAACCACCTTGAAATTTCTTTGCACCCTGTGTCATTCCTGCAGGAGATCATATAATGTTTTGAGTGACTACTTCGAGAGGAAAATACTTTGTAGCCAACAGTTGCTTTCTGATGAGAGATATGAGAGTATACTGGACATGATTTCTGATGAATGTATGCAATCTAGACTATATATATCACTCCTAAGAAATGTTTATAACATTTGAAACGATTTTGCAGCTGTGGCCTCAGAGCTTAGAGGTAAGTGGCAAGGCAATAGGCGCTCTAATGCAAACGATATAAATATTGTGCGATGGGAGCAATTAAAACACCTGTGTGGCAGGAAAAAGGTATGCTCATTATAGTTAACTAAAGTCAATTGAATAACTCATAAAATGTCATGGATTCGATTCACTCCTATATGCATCTGTAATCTTTGTTTTACACTTTTACTTTAACATGGCAGACACCTGGGCTTCGTAGGTGCGTTGAGGAGATTGTCTTTTCTTACACTTATCCTAGGATTGATATGGAGGTCAGTAATCTGTTTATTTTCACCATGCAACAGTTACCGCCTTTTTTCCCTTAAACCTTGGTCTTTTTAACATTTTTATTTTGTGATAGTTGGTATTAATAATGTTTTTTATCGTATAGTTTACTTATGCATAATCGAAATTGGGAATTTTGTGGCTTTGTGCAATTAAGTACGTATAAAGTTATATCTAAACTCTTTTGAGCTCACATCTTAGGTTTCAAAACACATGAACCATTTGCTGAAGTCGCCTTTTTGCGTACACCCCAAAACAGGTTAGTAGTATACTAGTATTTGATACCGCGTACAAAAATTAATTGACTTTTATGAGTTATATTTTATTTTTATGCTTAAATGCTTATTTTTTTCCAGGTCGCGTGTGTGTTCCCATAAATCCAAACCTTTGTGATGAGTTTGATCCTACCAACGTGCCGACACTTTCCAAGGTAATCAAATTTGTTAGCAAACTATTTCTGTTGTAGTTTTTTTCCCACTTGGAATAAGATCCTATTTGTTGAATCTCAGCTTCTGAGAGAAATCAATACCGGAGGCTTGCAAGCAGAAGGCGAGAAAGGTATGCTACTCAAAATATCATAATAAGTATTCAATTCAGTATGCTATTTTACTTTTTTTTTTTTTTCTATAGGTTTGAAGCTTTATAATCAAGTGAACGGTTATATTAAACCTGTTTTATGGATCTCATTTGTTTTGGAACATGGATGAAGGTTGTGCTTCATGCATGATACATCCGACTCAAAATGTTATCCTCAACAGACCATTTTTTTTATTAGTATTACCGTGTGTTAATATTCTTATGGCTTGTGGATTTGTCAGTATGGGATAGAACTTCAATGGGGAAGCCCATCAGATATTTTAAAGATTCGTTCTTGCAGCCGTTGCTGAAATCTTGTAAGGTAATGTGATTCGTTTTTCGTCCAAAAGATGACTGTGACAACTGTCTATTTATACTTCGGAACAGGGATTGGTACGTATTTTATATATCATATAGTACATGTGGCAAAATGATGGCGTAGGCGGGTTGGGTAACGGGTCAAGTTGACCCGTCACTTTTTTAAGCTACCTGTAAAACCAGAAAGTTACCAACAGTGTGTGGCATATTAGAAAATGCATTTTGGGAACTTTATTAATTTGTATATTGCAATCATACTGAAGAGTACCAATTCACTATATTTGCAGGAAGAGATGGAAGCCTCATATAATGCCAAAGTTCAGCAATCAAAGAACTCTTTGGGCTGGTAATGTCTACAACTTCCAGTAACAATGTTCTCAAAACTTTTTGTAGCATTTTTATGGTTTCTTTTATGCGTTTTTTTCGTTTTTCACTTTTTTTATTCCGTCTATGTTTAACCTACTCTCTCTCTCTACATGACAATGACTAAAGTAGTTATCTTCAAGAGTCATGGTTTGCTTTGGCATCATCTTTTATATTTGTTGAAGAAACTTCTGTGTGCAAAAATAAAATTGTAATTTTTTAAGGGGAATTGGCCTCTAATAATCTCAACTAGAGGTCATTGGCCATTGACAGTCTCACCTTGAAATATTCCTTCCGCCAGTCCCACCTTTCACCTATTTTTCCTACATCGGTCCCCCGTTAAAAAAACTTAATGGAGTTATGTTTTTTTTCTAAATTATAGTTTTTTACGGCTTTTGATCAGTGTCCATTGATGTAAAACTTACCTCAAAACGGTGCTCCAAACGATGAAAACGACGTTTCAATTCGGGTGTTTAAATTTCCAATTAACAAAAATCAAGTCGTTTGAAGCACCATTTCGAGGTAAGTTTTACATTAATGGACTTGAATCGTTGTTCTAATCAAAAGCCTTAAAAAATCTGTTTGTAATTTGGAAAAAAAGCTAAACTCCGTTAAGTTTTTTTAACGGGGGACCAGTGTAGGAAAAATAGGTGAAAGGTGGGACTGGTAGGGGGAATATTCAAAGGTGGGACTGGCAATGGTCAATGACCTCTAGTTAGGATTATTATAGGCTAATTCCCCATTTTTTTAATGCTTGAAGGCTCCCCTATCACAAGAAATCATCTTTTGATTATTCAAAATCTTTGTTTGGTCCCTGTTGTGAATTATGCATTATCCATCATCTCTGACTAGGATGATGGATATTTTTAGTGGAATTATGATTTACATATGCTCAATGTAATAGACAAGTGTGCCTTGAATGGTAAAGAGTGAGCTGACACAGGCATTAGTATCTGCACGAAATTGCAAATGATGAATCAAAATGCCAAAAAATATAATTGTAAGAGAAACAAGTGTTCCATATTCTTTACGAGTATGAAGTATAAGAAAAAGTAAGTTAACGAATATGGTTGTAATTGTAGGAAAATGTGAATTGTTGTGAAATCAATTGAACTGGGTATTGCACAGTCAACTGTGAACAATTAAATCATGGAACACAACGCATATGTATAGACCTATAATGGAATTGCACTGTATAGGCCTATAGAATCGTTTTGAAATCAAATGAAATCTGTATAGATTTGTAGAATCATTTTGAAATCAAATAGTATCCCTCCTGTCTGTCTAGACCTACTGGAATCGAACAAATTGAATCGCGCATGTAATGGAGTTGCCTAGAGGTCTGGGTATTTTTAATAACCGGTTCATAATGATGGAACTGGTTTAGGTTTCTTGTTTTAAGGACTAGAACTGGTTAGTGTTATAACCGGTTTGGTTTCGGTTCCGGTTCCGGTTATTTCATTAGAAAACCATACCCCATGTGCTCCGTTCTAGGTAGTGTTCGGTTTCCGTTTTGGTTCTTAAGAAACTGGGTATTTAAAATATCCTATTTTTGGGTTTTTCTATACCTTATTTTTGAGTTTTTTAGTATCATATTATTAGGTTTTTTAATACTCTTTTGTGTTTTTATTATCCTATTTTCTCGTCTTTTTCTTTATTATTATAAATATACATTGTATAATGTAAAAAAATTAAAATAAATGTAGTAACATAAATTTAGTAGATTGATATTAGAATCATGTATTGCGTATAGGCAGGTATAATCGGTTTTGGTTCCGGTTCCTATCCTGTTTCGGATATTAATCTCGTATGATTGGTTCCGGCTCTAGGTATTTAGATTAAAATGCATACCCTATCTATACCCGACATGTAGGGTTGGTTTCGGTTTCGGGTATACATTATCCGAAAATTAAAAAAATTGGTTCCGGGTTTCTTTTGCCGGGTCTAGTTACGGCTACGGGTTTTTGTGCACCTCGCCCCTCCCCTCCCCTCTACAACAGAATTGATCTTTATTAGATGTACTTGACAAGTTGTAATCAAGGACTATTGAACAAATATAATTGCAATACGCATGTCTTGGCTGTAATTGAATTTTCCAACACGCAGAATATCGCGAGGCTGTAATAAAGAAAGAAAAATGGAATCGCCCTTAAACGACAAATCTCTTAATTTATCTTGTTCTATTGACCCTGTCCTAATTGCTCTATGCTTAAACTCGATTGAAAAATGCTCGGATCAAAAATATCGTTGTTCAATTTCGCATGGCTGAAAACGAGCCAGTCGACTCAGTTCGCTTTGCAAACGATCCAATCACTAGCTTGCTAAGAGAATGAACAGTAGGGGACGTGGAACTTGAAAATCTAATCGCTTTTCACAGCAATGCCAAGAGAGCGAACAAAGATGCCAAAGGTTTCTTTATCCTATAAAGTATTTTTTTTATTCATGGAACAATTGCTTATTTCCCCGCATATATCCCTTCCTTAACTAATATAATTGCAAATTTACCCATTTTGATTTATTTTATTAAAAACAAGTTATATAATGACTTTTTAACCTTATTTTTTACTAAAACTTCAAAAAAAATACAAATTTATTCATCAACAAAAAGCAAATTTATCAAACACAAAAACATATCCTAGAAAATATGAACCAAAAGGAGCAAAGAAGAGAGCGTTTGACATTATTTTCATTGCTCTCAATACAGATCCTAGAAAATATGACCAAATAATAACATATCATCAGTTACGATTGTTTAAGTTATATTCTAATATTGATGTTCATCTTTTTTTAATTGCGTCAAAGCAAATGTTGCGTTTATCATACTCCTGCTGTGCCCATTCACATAATTTAGTTGGTGTTTGATTTACAGTCATGAATCATTATGGGTATGAGTTCGGTGGCGATTGTAATAATTAAATGATTAAAGGGTAAATTACTTTTTGAGTCCCTGTGTTTTATGGGTTTTAACCACTTGAGTCCAAAGGCAAAAAGTTTAACGACCTGAGTCCCCATAAGCATTTTCTTTAACCATTTGAGTCCAAATTTCTAACACAGTTAGATTTTTTTTTTGTTAAATTTTGTTAAAAGACCAAATTACCCCTATAATTAAAAAAATAAAAAAAAATTAATTTATTACCCACACATCACAGATTTGTCATCTCCCTTAGGCCTTATCTCTCTCTCTCTCATCTCTTCCTTTCTCTCTCTAAACTACCTCCATCCCCCCAATAAGATCTTATATGATCTGCAGAATCTTCATGGCATACCAAATCTCACAACAGAATAAACAATGTTAGAGTACATCTTTTTCAACTGGTAATCTCCTCCTCCTCCTCCTCCTCCTTTTAATCCCCAAACAGATCTGAGCAAATTAAACAAGACAAATTGGTTTTTGCTCGTAACTGAACCATCAGACAATCAATAGTGAGCAAATAACTTCCAAACCACTAAACATCTGATCTATTAAAGGTAAAGACAGATTATACTACAGTCTACTAAAAGGAATCAAATTAAGTACTAATCACCGTTGTTGCGAACAAGGTAATCTCTTTCGGAAGAAGATAAGAGCGAATGAACATCGTGAACGTCAACTTCGATAGTATCCGCCATTGTTAGAGCACTGAAGAAATTAGAAATTCGATTGTGCCGATGATGTTGCAGTTTGGGGTTTTATTAAGCACAAAATGGTAAAGCTTCTAGAAATTCTTGGTTACCATTGTCGTTAGTGATTTTGGTGGGGATGATGGTGGCAGTGGGGCGGCACTGGTGGTGGAGCTAAGGCAGTGGTGGAGATGGTGGCACTTCGGTGGTGTATAGAGAGAGAAAGTGCACTGGTGTGTGTGTGCTAGTGTGTGTTATATATATGTAATTATATTTATATATGTTATATATTAAAGCTTTATGCATTAAAGACTTGTTCCTTGTATTCATGTGCATATAAGACTTGTACTTTGTGTGTAAATGACTAAATTACCCTCATAGTTAACAGACTTAGTGGATGGAGTTAGAAATTTGGACTCAAATGGTTAAAGAAAATGCTTATGGAGACTCAGGTCGTTAAACTTTTTGCTTTTGGACTCAAGTGGTTAAAAAACATAAAACACAGGGACTCAAAAAGTAATTTACCCATGATTAAATAATCAGTTGTTTTTTTGTTTGATAAATTTCCTTTTTGTTAATGAATAAATTTGTATTTTTTAAGTTTTAGTAAAAATAAGGGTAAAAATGTTATTATATAACTTGTTTTTAATAACATAAATCAAAATGGGTAAATTTGCAATTATATTAGTTACGGAAGGGGATATATGCAATTTTAATAGTTAAGGAAGGGGATATATGCAATTTTAATTTTAAGTTGGGTAAATACGCAATTAAACAGTTTTTTAAGGGGAAATATGCAATTGTTGTCACACCCCCAAAATCCACCTGCGGAGCACCACCGCTTGGGAGCGTGACTGACCAGGATCAAGCCACCAATTATATCAAACATAGCATTTAATAATAATCAAAGACATAATTGGTGTTCAAAACCAAACACTGTTTAAGTAGCGGAAGCATTAAATGTAAAACCCAAAACATAAGTATCAATATGTGAATGTAAAAGTGTTTAATAAGCATTCACGAGTTCTTGTCCACAACGACCTGCTTCTCCTCTGGTGCAAGCTCCAAGTGTACCTAAGGTCCTGCAAGGCATGCAGCAAATAATCAACAAACTAGTTGAGCGAGTTCACAGGAAATAAGTTTGTTATAATCATGCGTAAGCTCATCTAATAAGGCTTCCCAAGCAAGAGTATTTTATTGGTGAGGAAATCTCACGTTTATCCTTTATAACGGGCTTCTCATTATGGTACTTACTAGACTATCTTCCGACCATGTGTTCTTCTTTACCGAGAACAGGAAAACGTACAGGGTCACGCAGGCTTTACGTGACGTGCCCTTCCCCGAGGACAGTGGTACGCGTGGGGGCTACGCAGGCTTTACGTAGCGTGGCCTTCCGACCCGGAAGCCAGAGAATGGTATTGGGTTACGCAGGCTTTACGTAACGTGTCCTCCCGACCCGGGAGACAAATGGCAAACATACTGGGTTACGTAGGCTTTACGTAACGTGTCCTGACTAACCTGAGGACGATGGTCTATAGTCTGGTATATGCGTAAGTACGAGTATTCATTCCACATTCATCATATTCAACCCAATTCCCAACCCGGGAATCCCATGCCTTGGCTGTGTGAACTCACCTTGGTTTGCTCGGCAGATACACAAGAGAACAGGTAGCAAGTAATTGATCAATCACGTCCTATCATGTATTTATTCAAGTCAGGTTCGATTCACGTATAGCACGTAGGGTTACACAGAGTTAACAAGCAAGCACACATCATTCCTGGCCCAAACAAATCAAATCAAATCAAATCGTGCGAGTGGTATCCAATCCGTCCGGATGGGCACTTCGTGCGGATGGCCACTGGTCCATCCGGGTGGACAGTTCGTGCGAGTGGCACTCATCCGGGTGACAGTTCGTGCGGACAGCCAGTTGGTCCGGATGTGGTTTAACAATTCGTGCGGATAGTCGGATCGTGCGGATTGACCATCCGTGCGGGTAGTCAGTCCGTCCGGATTGACAGTTCGTGCGGATTGTCAATCCGTGCTGACTGTTGGTTCGTGCGGATGTCAGTCCGGGTGATAGGACAGTTCGTGCGGGTGAGCAGTTCCGCTCGTGCGGACAGTGGGTATGGACAGTCCGTGTTACTCGGTCCATTCTATCACTCGTGTGATCCAGTTCATGCTTACCCTTGTGCGATCGGTTGAATATCCGGATATTAAGCATTCACATAACAGTTTCCAATTTACCAATCAATTAACATCTTAACAGTTATCAATTAACACCGATCCACAAATCAATTAACCAGAATATCGATCAAACAGGGAATTGCATCACAAATTCGTATGAACCCTAATCTGAATAACAAGACCATTCAAGCTATCCGATTTATTAACACTTGCACATAGGAGCCGATTTCATAAACATGTCCGATTACAACTGTCCGATTATCATGCAAACAAGCCAAACACAATACCACATAACCGGTTATCGTACAACCAATCCGAACGTAGGATTTGGTGACCGATTAACATGCTATGAACCCTAATGTCATATTATCATCTAACAATCAAAATCAATCGTCCAATCTATCATTATCATAATGTAAATCGAATCATGGAATCGCACATAATCAACATGTCATAAACAATAATTCCGATTAACAACATATCCGGCCGATCAGTTCTAACATGTCCGACCGATTCAACAACACATTCAGCCGATTAACACACAATTCAAGTAAAGCAATTCAATTAAAACACTAACCGATCGGTCGAGGGTAATCCAAATCGGAATCAATTTCCGGTTGCTTGTGCCGTCCGGTTATGCGTGAGGGAGAGAGAGATATGCTAGGGTTTTGTGTGTGTTAAGATATTTTGTAACAAATGAGAAAACTAACCAAGTCCCTAAGGTTATTTGCGCATAGAGGGAGTGGGCCGGCCCATTCGATCGGGCTGCCCTTGGGCCGTGCGTGTTGTGCGATCCGATTTAATAATAACAAACACATTAAATACGTAATACACGTAGCACATAATAACATATCATTCATTAAAATTAAAGCTCGTAATCATAACACGTTCACATACGTTGCACAAAGTGGGTCTAAAGTCCGAGTTGTCACATTATCCCCAACTAATTGGAAATTTCGTCCCGAAATTTGGTATGCACTCACTGAGGAAGCTAGATAAACTGTATTGTTCACTGATTTTCCTGGGGTGTCACATCCTCCCCCCGTTGATCTGGAATTTCGTCCCGAAATTCCGAAGTAGTAGCTTCAGCCTCAGTAGTGGTTGCCTTGTTCCCGAATAACTGGGGGTACTTTTCTGTCATCCTATCTTCGCGTTCCCAGGTGTACTCTGGGCCACGTTTGGAGTTCCAACGAACTCGGACAAGAGGGATTCTCTTGTGTTTGAGGACCTTCACATCCCGGTCCGTGATTTCTACTGGTTCCTCAACGAACTGCAACCGCTCGTCGATAGTGAGTTCCTTAAAAGGAATGATGAGATTTTCATCTGATAGGCACTTCTTTAAGTTCGATACGTGAAAGACATTGTGAACTGCCCCGAGTTCAGCTGGTAGGTTCAACTTGTAGGCTACCTTGCCAATCTTTTCTATGATTTCGAATGGTCCGACGTACCGCGGATTCAGTTTACCCCGTTTGCCAAAACGAACCACACCCTTCCAGGGTGAAACTTTCAATAAAACCCGGTCCCCGACCTCAAATTCTAATGGCTTTCTACGCTTGTCTGCGTAGACTTTCTGACGGTCGCGTGCTGCCGCCATGCGTTGTCGTATCTGTGCTATCTTTTCTGTGGCGTCCACTACTATCTCTGGACCCGTAATCTGACTATCTCCCACCTCTGCCCAGCAGAGTGGTGACCGGCATTTACGCCCGTACAATGCCTCGAATGGAGCGGCTTGAATGCTGGTGTGATAACTATTATTATACGAGAACTCCACCAAAGGGAGGTGCTTTTCCCAGCCGTTGCCGAAATCAATAACGCATGCCCGAAGCATGTCTTCAAGTGTTTGGATCGTTCGCTCAGACTGCCCATCCGTCTGAGGATGATATGCTGTGCTCATGTCTAATCGTGAGCCGAAAGATTTGTGCATCGCTTGCCAAAGTTCTGACGTAAATCGTGCATCGCGATCCGAAATGATGGATGTGGGCACTCCGTGCCTCGAAACAACTTCCTTAAGATAGACGTCTGCGAGAGTGGAGAACTTATCCGTTTCCTTTATAGGTAGGAAGTGTGCAGACTTGGTGAGTCGATCAACTATCACCCATATCGTATCGTTCCCACGCTGGGATCTAGGTAAGCTTGTGACAAAATCCATGGAAATTTCTTCCCATTTCCATTGCGGTATCTTAGGCTGCTGGAGTAGGCCAGCTGGTTTCTGATATTCGACCTTGACTCTCGCACAGGTCAAGCATTTTCCAACGTATGTAGCGATGTGGGCCTTCATACTAGGCCACCAATAAGTAGTGCTGATGTCGTGGTACATTTTATCCGACCCTGGATGTACCGAATAGCGAGACTTGTGAGCTTCATCCATCACAAGTTCGCGTAGACCGCCATAAAGTGGGACCCAAATACGCCCCGTTACATAGTAGGCACCGTCTGCCTTCTGTTCCATCTGTTGTCGTGAGCCGCGTAAGGCTTCAGCCTTGACATTTTCGGGCTTCAATGCCTCTATCTGAGCATCTCGTATCTGTGCTGGAAGGCTAGACTGAATCGTAAGCTGTAGCGCTCGCACGCGCCGTGGTAGAGTGTCTTTCCGACTGAGAGCGTCAGCCACAACATTGGCTTTGCCTGGATGATACTTAATAGCACATTCGTAATCGTTAAGTAACTCGACCCATCGTCGTTGACGCATATCCAAATCCTTCTGCTTAAGAATATGCTCGAGACTCCTGTGATCGGTGTAAATCGTGCACCTGGTACCGTACAGGTAGTGTCGCCATATTTTAAGCACGAATACAACAGCTCCCAGCTCTAAATCGTGCGTCGTGTAGTTCCGTTCATGAATCTTGAGTTGACGAGAGGCGTAAGCGATAACCTTGTCGCGCTGCATTAACACACATCCAAGTCCCCGAATGGATGCATCACAATAAATCACGAAGTCGTCTGTGCCCTCTGGCAATGAGGGGATAGGTGCACTGCAAAGTCTATCCTTTAGGTGCTGAAAAGCGGTCTCCTGGGGCTCTCCCCAGCGATAGGTAACACCCTTCTGTGTCAGTAGCGCAAGCGGCTGAGCAATCTTCGAAAAGTCTCTAATAAACCGTCTGTAATAACCCGCCAAACCCAAGAATTGGCGTATTTCCGTTGGCGTACGTGGTGCAGGCCAGCTTCGAGTCTACCTTGGATGGATCGGCTTGAATCCCATCCTTGTTCACTACGTGGCCTAGAAAGTAGACTTCACGAATACTATGACGAACTTGTCTAGGTAGGGTTTGCACACCCTGTTCATAAGGTCCTTAAATACGATAGGTGCGCTCAATCATATCAAACCATCCATCATATCAAACATAAAGTGTAGCAGTTAAAATAATTCATAAAACCCAATACGATTGATGTTCAAACTAAACTTTGTTTGAGTAGCGGAAACATATTAATGAAAACCCAAAACAAGTTATAAGTTCAAATATCGTTCATTGCGTCTCCTCGTCCTAACACGAAAGCTCGACCTCTTGCCTCGTTGCCATTGTTGTTGTTGTTTCCCCCGTTGTTGTTGTTGTTCCCGTTGCCCTGGTTATTGTTGTGGTTCTGGTTCTGGTTCAATTGAGGACAATCGCGTTTGTAATGACCTTCTGCTCCGCACTGGAAACATCCCCGGTTTCCACGTGGTGGCTGCTGCTGTTGTGGGTTCTGTGGAGCTGGTTGTTGTGGTTGCTGGTCCTGATTTACAGGCCGTGGGCTCCTACAGTCTTTGGCCTCGTGACCCATCTTGAGACATCTTTGACAACGACCCTTGTTGCACTGGCCGCTGTGATGCCTGTTGCAGTTGTGGCACCTAGGTTGACTACCCTGATATCTCCTCTGTCTGTGACCACCAGAGGATTGCTGACTAGGACTCTGATAGTGATCGATCTTCTGCTGCTGAGCTTGTGACTGAACAGATGCTGAACTTTTGCTAAAATCTCCATCCCATTTTCTTTTGCCATCACTAGAAGTAGCAGGAGTAGCTGAAGTAGTGACTGTAGCAGTAGCGTTGACACGCTTAGGCAGTCTGTTCTGGTCCACTGCCTGGTCGGTGATGCGATGAGCGAGACGCTGGATTTCCTGAATGTTTTCAAGATTAGCCGAAGTCACGTGGCTCTGAATTTCTGGCGCCAATCCCTTGAGATACAACTCAATGCGCTTGTATGGAGGGTCCACCATAGTTGGACATAACACGGCCAGCTCATTCGACCGCTTAGTATACGCTTCGATTTCCGATCCCACCATCTTCAGATTATAGAGCTCATCCTCCAACTTATGAATATCCTCGCGAGTGCAATACTCACGCTTGATGAGTTCCTTGAAGTCGTTCCATGGGGTGGCGTTAGCAGCTGCCAACCCTAAGATTTGGACTTGGGCGTTCCACCAAGTCAGTGCTATTCCTTCCAAAGTACCAGTAGCAAACTTGACCTTGCGAGCCTCAGGGCACTCGCACATTTCGAATACCGATTCTAGCTTTTCAAACCAATGGAGGAGTCCAACTGCTCCCTCCGTGCCACTGAAGGAATTTGGACGACAGTCCATGAAATTCTTGAAGGTACACACAGGTTGTTGCTGAGCGGGTTGACCTGCTTGAGCGGCTGCAACTGCCGTAGCAATGAGAGCCTCTAGCTGGGCTTGTGTCATGTTAACTCGTCCAGACATGATCTTCATTGTAAAAGGTAGCGTAGGTAAGAATGGTTCGCGAATAGGGCGATGACAGAAAAGTATGAGCATGTAGGGATTCTCGTGCTATAGTATCGTGTGTATCTAAGCGTAACGCGAGCAAAGTTCTAAACAGTTCTAGCAAACAGGCAATAACATAAACCTTATTACCTAAGATGTCGAGTCTTGCACGTGGAGCGAAGCGTCGTTGTGGATCGTTGAGAGCACTGTTCTGGTTATAGTCCGGTTTTAATAAAAACGTTTTCCCATATTAAAACCAAGTTCTCTATAACCAATGGCTCTGATACCAATCTGTCACACCCCCAAAATCCACCTGCGGAGCACCACCGCTTGGGAGCGTGACTGACCAGGATCAAGCCACCAATTATATCAAACATAGCATTTAATAATAATCAAAGACATAATTGGTGTTCAAAACCAAACACTGTTTAAGTAGCGGAAGCATTAAATGTAAAACCCAAAACATAAGTATCAATATGTGAATGTAAAAGTGTTTAATAAGCATTCACGAGTTCTTGTCCACAACGACCTGCTTCTCCTCTGGTGCAAGCTCCAAGTGTACCTAAGGTCCTGCAAGGCATGCAGCAAATAATCAACAAACTAGTTGAGCGAGTTCACAGGAAATAAGTTTGTTATAATCATGCGTAAGCTCATCTAATAAGGCTTCCCAAGCAAGAGTATTTTATTGGTGAGGAAATCTCACGTTTATCCTTTATAACGGGCTTCTCATTATGGTACTTACTAGACTATCTTCCGACCATGTGTTCTTCTTTACCGAGAACAGGAAAACGTACAGGGTCACGCAGGCTTTACGTGACGTGCCCTTCCCCGAGGACAGTGGTACGCGTGGGGGCTACGCAGGCTTTACGTAGCGTGGCCTTCCGACCCGGAAGCCAGAGAATGGTATTGGGTTACGCAGGCTTTACGTAACGTGTCCTCCCGACCCGGGAGACAAATGGCAAACATACTGGGTTACGTAGGCTTTACGTAACGTGTCCTGACTAACCTGAGGACGATGGTCTATAGTCTGGTATATGCGTAAGTACGAGTATTCATTCCACATTCATCATATTCAACCCAATTCCCAACCCGGGAATCCCATGCCTTGGCTGTGTGAACTCACCTTGGTTTGCTCGGCAGATACACAAGAGAACAGGTAGCAAGTAATTGATCAATCACGTCCTATCATGTATTTATTCAAGTCAGGTTCGATTCACGTATAGCACGTAGGGTTACACAGAGTTAACAAGCAAGCACACATCATTCCTGGCCCAAACAAATCAAATCAAATCAAATCGTGCGAGTGGTATCCAATCCGTCCGGATGGGCACTTCGTGCGGATGGCCACTGGTCCATCCGGGTGGACAGTTCGTGCGAGTGGCACTCATCCGGGTGACAGTTCGTGCGGACAGCCAGTTGGTCCGGATGTGGTTTAACAATTCGTGCGGATAGTCGGATCGTGCGGATTGACCATCCGTGCGGGTAGTCAGTCCGTCCGGATTGACAGTTCGTGCGGATTGTCAATCCGTGCTGACTGTTGGTTCGTGCGGATGTCAGTCCGGGTGATAGGACAGTTCGTGCGGGTGAGCAGTTCCGCTCGTGCGGACAGTGGGTATGGACAGTCCGTGTTACTCGGTCCATTCTATCACTCGTGTGATCCAGTTCATGCTTACCCTTGTGCGATCGGTTGAATATCCGGATATTAAGCATTCACATAACAGTTTCCAATTTACCAATCAATTAACATCTTAACAGTTATCAATTAACACCGATCCACAAATCAATTAACCAGAATATCGATCAAACAGGGAATTGCATCACAAATTCGTATGAACCCTAATCTGAATAACAAGACCATTCAAGCTATCCGATTTATTAACACTTGCACATAGGAGCCGATTTCATAAACATGTCCGATTACAACTGTCCGATTATCATGCAAACAAGCCAAACACAATACCACATAACCGGTTATCGTACAACCAATCCGAACGTAGGATTTGGTGACCGATTAACATGCTATGAACCCTAATGTCATATTATCATCTAACAATCAAAATCAATCGTCCAATCTATCATTATCATAATGTAAATCGAATCATGGAATCGCACATAATCAACATGTCATAAACAATAATTCCGATTAACAACATATCCGGCCGATCAGTTCTAACATGTCCGACCGATTCAACAACACATTCAGCCGATTAACACACAATTCAAGTAAAGCAATTCAATTAAAACACTAACCGATCGGTCGAGGGTAATTCAAATCGGAATCAATTTCCGGTTGCTTGTGCCGTCCGGTTATGCGTGAGGGAGAGAGAGATATGCTAGGGTTTTGTGTGTGTTAAGATATTTTGTAACAAATGAGAAAACTAACCAAGTCCCTAAGGTTATTTGCGCATAGAGGGAGTGGGCCGGCCCATTCGATCGGGCTGCCCTTGGGCCGTGCGTGTTGTGCGATCCGATTTAATAATAACAAACACATTAAATACGTAATACACGTAGCACATAATAACATATCATTCATTAAAATTAAAGCTCGTAATCATAACACGTTCACATACGTTGCACAAAGTGGGTCTAAAGTCCGAGTTGTCACAATTGTTTCTTTTTTCATTATGTGAACTTTCATTATGGGAGGAGATATATGCAATTTTGATTTTAGGTAAGGTAAATATTCAATTAATAAGAGGAGTACGCAATTCTCCAAAATAACAATTCAACTTATTACAAAAAGATATATGCAATTCTCCCTAATTCTTATATGGTTGCTTTTTTAACCTAATAACTGACGTCGACCCCGTCCTTTAAGACAACTGTCTCTTATCAATGACGTTTGCTTTTTTCGAACAACCTTCCTTGTTCACAGGTAACAAAGACTTGAGAAAATTAGGTTTTCTTTTCTATATCAAAACTCACACAAGACACAATGTTAAATAGGAAAGAACAAGCTAAACATGATTTCCTAATCATGGAAAATATTAATCCCTAATTAAAGGAGAATTATTTTCTTATAACAATAAGTCTAGAATATTCTAGCATTCACCCTCAAGTTGTATAGTGGGGTCTCCAATATCTAACTTGCACAACACTTCTTCAAACGTTTTTGCTCCAACAACTTTCGTTAGAACATCTACCAACTGATCTTTAGACCATGTGTAAGGAAGTTTCACCGTGCCATCTTCAATTTTCTATTTTATAAAGTGTCTGTCTTCTTCAACATGTTTGTTATGTCATGTTGAACATGATATTTTGAAATTTTAATTGCAGCTTTGTTATCACACATCAACTGAGTTGGAAGCTTTAGTGGAAAACCAATTTCGTTCATCATTTTTTTCAGCCAAAGAATCTCTGTGATTCCTTTCACAATGACCTTGAATTCTGATTCTGCACTGGATAAAGACACTACCTTCTGTTTCTTGCTTCTCCAAATGACCAAGTTTCCTCCAACTAAGGTAAAAATCGTGCAGTAGACAGTCTATCATTTGGATTTCCAACCCAATTGCATCAGTAAAAGCTTCAACATCCATGTGTCCACTTTTTATGAACACTATACCTCTTCCCGAAGTACCCTTAAGATATTGTATAATTCTCATAACTGCTTTTATATGCTTTGACTGAGGTTGGTGCATGAATTGACTTCCAATCCCAACAACCTAGGCAATGTCTGGTCTAGTAAGGGCCAAGTAGATTAGTTTTCCCACCAGCCTTTGGTACCTTTCTCAATCTTCTAGCTTAACTACTTCAATGAGCTTGAGTTTATGGTTAACCATCATTGAAATGTTACTTGGTTTGCAATCTACCATACTTGTTTCAGCTAACAAGTCTAGTATATATTTCCGTTAAGAAACGAAAATTCCTCATTTTGATCGAAGAACTTCAATTCCCAGGAAATACTTTAGCCCTCCAAGGTTCTGTAAAGAGATTCTTTTAAAGTAAAGCAATTTCTTCTTCATCAATTCCTATTATGATCACATCATCAACATAGATTATTAGGTGAATAACTAGATATCCCCTCCTTTTGAAATAGGATATGGTCAGCATTACTTTGTTTGTACCCATATCGCTTCATAGCCATTGTAAACCTTCCAAACCACCCACGTGGAGATTATTTGAGCCCATATAAAGCTCTTTTAAGTTTGCATACCTCCCCATTTTTAAACTCATCAGAGAATCCTAGTGGTGCTTCCATATATATCTCTTCTTTTAGATCTTCATGCAGGAAAGCATTCTTAACATCAAACTGGTGTAGAGGTCAATCTTTGTTTGCAGCAACAGAAAATAACACCATGATTGTATCAATTTTGGCAACCGGGTAAATGTTTCAGAGTACTTGATGCCATATGTCTGAGTATATCCTTAGCTATCAACATGGCCTTATACAGTGGCGGAGCTTGAGCAAAAGTTTCGAGCGGGCGTAAAGTCATGGACCCAAATTTTTTTTCCTATCGTTATGTTCCGGGTCGGGGCGGCTATTCTATTCGGATCGGGTCAAATAATAATAGTTCCAAATAAAACTAAAAAAATTTCATTTATTCAAAGGACCCGTTCTTACATATAAAACTATGCAGTTAATGCGGTAAAATATCGGATATCGGTAATGGACCGATATTTGAAATATAGGTTATCTCGGTGAGATATCGGTGGGATATCGGTAATTTTAATATAATGCAGACTTTACATATATAGCAATTTAACACAAATAATTCAGTGATATATCAATGATATATCGGTTATATCGGTCATATATCGGTGATATATCGGTTATATCGGTCAAATATCGGTGATATAGCGGTTATATCAGTCAAATATCGGTCAATATCACCGATAATATCGGTACCGATATTTTGACCGATATTTGACACCGATATTTTACTAAGGGACCGATATGACCGATATAACCGATATATCACCGATATCTCACCGATATTAACTGCATAATAAAAAACTAAATATTGTTTAACAAACAAAAGACCAATATATATATAATGGTACGAGATAAATGAAACCTGGACAAAAAAATACAACTCAGCCCAACGACCTTTAAGATTTAAAGTGGTAACAAACTTTACTTTGATTTATATATTGTATAAATATTTAGGCAAAATAATTGGATGGGCGATCCTATATAATTTTAAAATTTTCGGACGAAAAATCGGAAATTATACACTTCTAACCGAAATATTGGAGGGGGCGGGTGCACCCCCGGGCACTTAATAAGCTACGCCCCTGGCCTTATATCTTTCAATAGTTCCATCAGCTTTATACTTGGCGATAAACACCCACCTGCCACTAACCAGTTTCTTTCCTACATGTAACATACATTTTCCCCATGTGTCATTTTTGTAAAAGCTTTCATTTCTGTAATCATAACCTCTTGCCATTCAACTTTTTTACTTGCTTCTTGAGCCGTCTTTAGAATATTTTCTAAAAGAAGTGTTACAGAAAAAGCTTTTGCAACTCAGCAATTCTCCCCATGTCTGTATATACGGGGTACCTTGAAGATCGAGACTCATGCTCTGGTGAGTATCTAGCAGCCGACAAACCTCTATTTTCCTTGGAGGTAAGACACGAGTCTATGGTGCTCCAGGCTTACTTTCTGGAACTGAAAAATCTTTATGACTAGTATTTTTATTCAAATCAGATTGAGATTCATGTACCTCTTGTTGGACATCATCAAAAGTAGATTAATTGGTTGTGTATACTGGTTTGTGATCCCTACCTATGTTGGTATTGAAAGACTCGGTGGCTTCCTCTACTTTCTCTTCTAGAACAACATCAAGATAACTTAGAGTACTCAACCAATCTAGTGATTCAGTAACTTTCTCCCCTAAAAAACTAGATTGGTCATCAAAATAAATGTCTAAGAAGTCACAATCCATGGTGACATGGATGTGACGAGTAATAGGATTATAACACCGATATCCCTTTTGATGAGTACCATATCCTACAAGCACACATTTTCTGCACGTGCACCGAGTTTGTTCCTATCGGACTTGGGAATGTGGATAAACATAGTACACCCAAAGACACGTGGTAGTAGGGTTAAGATATGGGGAATTAGGACTTGACTTGCTAGTGTTTGTAAAAGGGTTTTGTGTTCTAGAATCTATGTAGGAAGACAATTAAGAAGATATACATATGTTGCTGAGAAAAATGCCCGGATAGTCCATGTGGTTTGCTGAAATTTCACTTATAGTCCCCAAATTTCTAAAATTACAACCTTAGTCCCCAATTTTTCCACACTTGTTTCTCGGAGAGTCCCTAACATGGATGGGGATTAGTTTTATCAGTTAAATGGGTGTGAAAAGACAAAATTACCCTTCATTAAAAAAATAAAACATTAATTAATCATTTGTAAAGGCAAGTGGGGCTCACCACTATTATTTATATAGAAAAAAGTGGGGCACCTTCCCCTTTTCTTCATCTCCTAACCCTAACTTCTAAAACCACCACCATTCCCCTGATGACTCTACTTATGCTTAAATTCCAACCACTTCGTTGAAACTTGATTGCCGATTGTTTCTAGATTGACGCTAGTTGTTTTATCGGATAAATTCATATCATTTCCGTAGGACCTCTTGTTCGGGATCAGAATCATCTTCTTAAGCTTGCGACATGGATGACGCCAAACGAACCTGAGTGGAATCCGATTAGATCTATCAACAGAGTGACGCTGAATCGGATGTCGTCGAGAAAATATCGAGGGCAGTGTTGGTTCAATCGGAATGACGACGGAGATCTAAATTGTTTTAGATTTCGGCAAATGATCGTTAGCGATGGTTTCATCTAATTGCGATATATGCATCTCGGTCGGGACACAGGGTGAACAACATTTGAATCAACGATGGTTGCAGATTCCTTCGAAGCTTTGTATTCAACGTTTGAATCGTGCACAACAATCAGATCTGATGTGATAGTAGCGGTGGAGACGATGAATAACATAAACGTGAAGATTGTTAGGGTGATCGAAATTTGCGTTAAACGGTGGCGGTGGCGGTAGGGTGGACATGTGTAGGAATGGGTTGAAGTAGGTGTGAACGTGCGCTGGAGAGAACTAAGAAGGTATGGGGGTGGACTGGATTGAATGGCAATGGTAGGTGACTGTGCATCCATCAACCAAACCCATTGACTTTTCAAAGTGAAGATGTGTGGGGTTTTATTTATCAGATGTTTATTAGTAAGGGTAATTTTTTCATTTCACACCCACTTAACTAAGAAAAATAACCATCATTCACGTTAGGGACTATCCGAGAAACAAGTGTGCAAAAGTTGGGGACTAAGGCTGTAATTTTAGAATTGGGTTCTATAGGTGAAATTTCACCAAACCACAGGAACTAACCGTTTTTCTCTATGTTGCTATTGCTTCGGGCCAAAAATGCTGAGGAACTACAGATTCAATCATCATAGCACAACACTTTTTAAGTAAAATTTAACGTTCCACAACACGATTTAATTGAGGTGTGTTGGGACACGAAGTTTGATGAATAAGACCATTTTCTTGAAAGAAATATGTATAAAATGATTCACAAACTCTCCACCGTTATCAGAGCAAAGAATTTGTATTTTCCTATTGAACTAGGTTTAAATTATTATATAAAATACAAAGAATTTTTCAGAAACCTCTGATTTATGTTTTATAAAATATACCCAAGTCATTCGAGAGAAGTCATCAACAAACAACACAAAATATTTAAAATCAACTTTTATTAGAATTTTGAGATGGACCCCAAACATTAGAATGTATCAAAGAGAACACAAATTTAAACCTAGTATTGTTGTGACATCTGTGCCTCTACGACCATCATACGAATACAAAACCAATGAAATCTTGTGTTTCATACTTGGGATTTGTGTAAATATGTGTATCGTTTGCACATATCAATTCTTGTTCAATTTCAAGCTCTAAATCGCTTTCTAGAAAGTTTTACGCGAACTGATACGTAAACATAATCAGTTTAACGCGACAAACACTCCGGAACAGTGACATAGGCTTAACATACCGTAAATACCTTAACATAACTTAGAAATAAGTTTTGGATGGTTTGGTGTGTCGAAAACAAGTTTATTCGATCGCAGGGACTATTCGTGTCAAACTGCGAAACTATGCCGATTCGTATCGTAACGAACATTCCGGAACTTGATCATAAGCTAAACATACCTTAATATCTTTTACATAGCTTATAAATAGGCTTTGAGGGGTTCGGTATGCGAAAATAAACTTATTTGATCAATAGGGACTAAAAGCATCAAAAAGTGCATAAGTTTGCATTTTCGCGCATATCTTACGTTCTGAACATATCCGGACACCCAAAAATTTTTGTAATCATTAATATATTTTATTTGGATCTTAATTTGGAATGCAAAAATACCATTCGTCGCGTAATTTGGATCGTTTTTGCGTTCGTTCGAGTTTTCGGCGTAATTAACCGAATAACGCAACTGTACGACCAAAGAACTGACGTTCGAGATGTTTTCAAGCATATTTCATGTTCCCTATATTTTAACTTCATTGTAGAGCCTTGAAATGGGGTTAACGGGGCTTAAACGTGTCGAAAATGCACCAAAAACCAAGTTTTACACTTACAGGGACTAAACTTGACAATCTGTCAAAGAATCTCTGGCGGGGCGCGTAAGACTCAGTGTGAGTCTACGCGGGGCGTGACAGATGCCCAGACAGAAACATTGAACTTAGTCATTTGAGCTGAATTTGATGGTTTTAATCCCTGATTTGTGATACCATTTAATGGTTTTCAAGTTCCCCATGTATTGTAAACCATGGGCAACACTTATATGGTCCAGATTAAAGCCCGAATTACGAGAAACGATCCTAACGGTTCTTGGAAATCTATAAATACCCACTTGATTTCATTCATCCCAACTCACATTTGCTCTAAATCTGCTCTAAGTTGAAGCCTTTGCTTCATACCTGAGTGTTTTAGATCAAATTCTTCATTGCTTGGACCTTTTGTAAGCTTCTTTCATGCTTTTATTGCTTTTTAAGCATGAAAGTCAAACAGTGTTTGACTTTCTGCTTTGACCAGTCTTTGGTCAACACAAAGTTCGTTTGAACTTTGCAACGTGAGCGTAATCACGATGGTTATAGTCCCTTGTGACTATACCTACTGATTACCACGTCGATTAGTCGAAGTGACGAGTCAAAGTTTCGGTCAAAATACGTGTTTATGCGTATTTTGCATCGAAGCTATTTTCGGGTATCAAAACACCTTATTTTGATATCAACCCTGTTTTCTAACTTAGTTAAACATGTATAATTCGTCACTTTTAATCTAGTGCTTATATAGGGTCGTAAAGTCAAGCGGTCTAAACCACCGCTTAGACTTTCGAACTCGACCCGTTTGGTCGATCATTAGGATCCGACCAAGCATGTTTAGTGACCATAGTTGTATAGGGAATAACCTTCCAAGGTTATACCTTATGATCAAATAGTTTAATTAGTTGTATGATAGGTAGTTTATATGCCTTAGGTAAATGACCAAAATGCCCTTTTCATGCATAATTGGTATTTAATCATATGTAACTTAACATCTGCCACTTAAACTGATTATGCAACATATTTAAACATGTTAGGGCATATAATACTTCTCATAGGACTAGTTAGGCGTCTCGAATGCGTATTTGCGCGAACGACGCATTAAAGTAGCGTAAGCTACCTTAATGGGTCGTAACGGGTCGTAAGCACTTAGGATAGGATTCCGATTTAGAATGTAGGCTTTGTTAAACCATATCACATGAGTTCCAATACTCATTTGGTTTACAAGACCTCATTCTACCCAATCTCCCGATTTAGGTATCAATTGATTAACTTAGCGATCCGATACTAGGTGCCACTTGATTCCTTGATTGCCCGAGCTTGTTAGTTCACTTTAATCGAGGATACCTTACATATCAAGGTGAGTACATAGTTTCCCCTCTTTTACCGTTTTCGAATGTTTTGGGGTGATTCATATGTGCTAAACGATTTCCGAGTTTTCAAAACGAATGTTATGGTTTATATTAAACTATGTGAATTATTTGAATCACTGGAACTATCGGAACTATTTGAACCACTGGAACGATCTGAACTATTCAAACCACTGGAACTATCTGAACTATTTGAACCACTGGAACTACCTGAACTATGTGAACTACTTTGAACTATTGAACCATTGGAACTATTTGAACTATGTGAACTAACTGAACTATTTAACTATTGAATGATTGGGTTATGGTAAGTGATTAGGTAACGGGACATGTGTAATGTGATAAAAGCATGGTGGATACGCCGCTGGTACTTCCTATATATAAGTGCTTTTAACACATTACATTTCGTTGCGTTATCTAGATCACTTGGGCAAATGTTTTCAAAACAAAGTTACACTACAAGATTTACTTAAAGATATAAACCATACAATGATTACTTTCAAACGACGATTTACTAATTGGTTTACTAAAATAAATGTTTTCAGTTAAGATTCATGGCTATAAAGTTTTGGTTTACACATATATCAACTTGTAAAAGTTGATGGAAACATACTGCAATATCAAACTCTTTTGTTTTCAAGATACTCACTCGAAAACTCTCGTAGTTGGACGAGGTATTGTAGTATGAACTCGAGTCATGAATCTGACACACTCACAAAACCTATGTACTCACCGATATTTTTATGCTGACGTATTTTCACATATGTTTCAGGTAACATAATTTGATGATGTTTGACGATGATTATGATGCTTACTCACATAGGAATGGACGAGGCCTTAATGACTCGATAAAAATGAAAGTCAATTTGTTCATGTTTTGCTTTTGATTTCAATACAATGTAATAATCTTAATTCAATAAAACGAAACTTCAATCCATGTGTTGTGAAACAATGATTCTGTTACGACACTCCCCGACGTTTCCGCCACGGTTTGTTGTTTTAACGCGGTTGGGGTCTGACAGAAAAGTTGGTATCAGAGCTCATGGTTATAGGGAATTAGGTTATTAGTAATGCTTTGACCTAGACTATAACCTTCCTAGGACCCTAACACAAGTTACCTTGTGTTTAGCCTTAAAACAATACCGTTGCCTATCTTTAAGTGACAACCACAACAAGAACACGAATTACAAATCCGACTTGAAAAATAACCGTCTTCTCTTAGATGATTTGTTATAAGGTTTTGAACCTTCAAAATTTTCATAATCTCGTCAAAGTTTGGGTCTTATTAATGTGAACACGGGCAATCTGGAAGGGTGGGCGCCTGTATCCTGAGTTTTTTGTCTAAGGCTAGAGTGTTTGTACAAATCCACATAATCGGACCAGTCACTCTTACCTGGGAACTCTTAGGATGAGTGTCCACTTATAGGCTAAAGCATGTCTTCGCGATACATTATAAGGACCTATTTACTTTGTTCAGCCATTTTTGCGTCGTTGCTTGTTCGAAGTAACAAACAAATGATCGCCTTCCTTATGTTTCGTTGATATCTTCAATATCTCTTTTGTCCATTCAAATGTTAATCTCACTTGTTTCTCATGTTTTCTTGTTCTTTTTTAGAAAATGCCTCCTAGACGCGATCAAACTGAAAATGCTGCCCTTACAACCACAATCGTTCAGCAGATGGCTGCTGTGCTTCCGAACCTCATTACCCAGATAAACCAAGCGAATAACAATAACAACAATAACAATGCTCCGTGTAACTTCAAAACGTTCAATTCAGCTTAACCATTGAAATTTTCTGGGTCTCAAGGAGCAACTGCGCTCCTACAATGGTTCGAGAGTCTGGAAAGCACATTCAAACATGTTTAGTGTCCAAATGAACGAAAGGTTGAATTTGCATCTAGTAGCTCAAACTTGGGAAGAGCTTCGAGCTCTAATGATGAAGGAATTCTGTACTCGTCATGAAATCAGGGCATTGGAAAGGGAATTCGACGATCTTAAACAGGATATAGTAGTGAGCATCGAGCCTACACGGACCGATATGAGGAGCTAAGTCTGTTATGCCCGACCATGGTTACGCCTTTGGATAAGGCAATTGAAAAGTATATTAATGGCCTCCCTGACTCAGTACAAGACATTGTTATTGGTAGCAACCCTACTACAGTTAGACAGGCCATTGAGCTATCCGCTACCTTGACTGAATCTCAGATCAAGAAGGGTAAACTTTTCCGAAAAGGCGACAAGAAACCCACCGAAGAAGCGAAACCAAAGGATAAGCAGATTGAATCCTCTAAGAAGTCAAAGAAGCGTAAGGCTTCTCAGAATTTCGCCGTAGTTGCTCAAAACGATCCAGCTGCCCCTAACCAACCAGCTCAACCCCCTGCTAAGAAGCCATACAACGGAACTGCACCTATGTGCAACCAATGTAACCTTCATCATCATGCTAGTGTGAAATGCCACAAATGCCTAAATTGTGGACTTACTTGTCATACAGCTAGGGTTTGTCGAGCTGCAGCTGCACCAAATCAAGCTAATAACAATCCTGCTCAAGCTCACTTTCCACCAGGTTCTTGCTACAACTGTGGCGAGATGGGCCATTTTCGAAACAATTGCCCAAAGCTTGCTAATGCAAATCCAGCACAGGGATGAGCATTTGACTGACTGGAAGACGATGCTGTTTAGAAATAATCGAACTTTATGTATTATTTTCTTTTGTTACCCAAGTCTTTGAAACAAATATTTTAGTTTATAAATAAATCTTTATTTACATTTCGATGCACAAATGTGGTTGCATGTATAAACAACTTATCCCCTATGATACCGACACCAAGGAACCGTGTTCCTTGCCAAGCAAACTACTCTCGAAATTCTTCCATTTTGTGATCACTTGCGATCTCCACAAAAATCCTGAATACTCGTTTCTTCTAAGAAACGAAGTACAAGGTGCAAGTTACAACTCTGGACGAATACCCAAAGTACCACTTTAAATCCTTAAAAGGATACCCAAGAGTACTTCCGTAAGCCCTTGATTGGTCTTACATATCATAGCTTCCCGACTTCATGATATTTTACACAGCATACTATTTCAAAAGATTATGCATGTTTTCAAAAACCTCATACATGCTTTCAAAATCATCTCACATGGTTTTAAAACATTTCATAAAAATGTTTACCTAATATACTTAGTACATGATTTCAAAAACATTACAAAAGGTTTTCAAAAACATATTTTTAACGATTCCAAGCATAGCTTTCAAAAACAAACTGCCAGTATGTTGTCTTAACATATGTGGTACTCGATTTTCAAGAACACCCTGCTTTGTATGCTAGCTTAGCATGCTTGGCATAATGATTTCAAGGATCCAATTGCTTCATATGTTGTCTTAACATATCTAGTAGAAGGTTCCTAAACACCTCTCACTATACGAATTCCAAATCTATATAGGATCTTCCTATCTTCATAGTTAGACCCTCGTGGACGTTTAAAGCGCAACAATCAAAGTCCTTGATTGGATTCTTTGTGTGCTAATTCGAATTTTACAATTCTTTGTGAACAAAATCGAATCCTTATAAGATTGTCCTATCTTTATAAGGTAAAATTCTTGAAGATGATTAAAGTGCTAGTTGAAGTCCATTGACTGGATTCCGGGTATACTTTGAATACCCGTGTACAAATCAACGTCAACTTAATAACAATTAATAACAAACTGATAACGAATTGATAACCAAGTAAAAAATTATGTGCTTATGTGTTTATGTGTTGACCTAATCTAAGTTATCTCAAGATTGTTCAACAAATTCTATCCCCTACACATTATAAAACAAACTGTGCGGACTGTGCAAGGAATTACGTAATTATGGATGCATACATAATTATGAAATTTAGTGCACAGAAACCACAACAAGTTTTGTCATATATCAACTTAAGCAAGAAACTAAAGTTAACTCTGTTCATTTCCATTCCTGATGAAGTACCCACTGAGGAAAGATTAACTAGCTATTCATTTTTCACTTCTGAAAGAAATACCCGCTGAGGGAAATGAATAATCTATTCATGAACCGTGTTCATTTTCATTTCTTATGAAGTACCCCCTGAGGAAAATGAATTATCCATTCATTTCCCTTTTGAGAAATATCCACTGAGGAAAATGAACAAATTCATTTTCATTTCTGATAAAGTACCCACTGAGGAAGATAAACCATCCGTTCATTTTCACTTTTGAAGAAATATCCACTGAGGAAAATGAATAAATTCATTCCATTTCCGACAAAGTACCCACTGAGGAAAATGAATTGATCAATCATTTTCACTTCAAAAGAAATACCCGCTGAGGGAATGAATAATCATGCGTTATTCTGTCGCCTTCGTTTCTAATGAAGTACCCGCTGAGGAATATGAACCACCCGTTCATTTTCACTTCTGAAGAAATATCCACTGAGGAAAAATAAATAAATCCATTCCACTTCTGATGAAGTATCCATTGAGGAAAATGAATTATCCATTCATTTTCGCATCAGAAGAAAAATCCATTGGGGAATGAATAATCTTGTATCAATTCCTTCATTTCCACTTCTGACGAAGTACCCACTGAGGAAAATGAATCATCCATTCATTTTCACTTCTGAAGAAATATCCATCGGAGGAGATGAATATCTTTTTCAATAATCCTTCATTTCTACTTCTGACGAAGTACCCAATGAGGAAAATGAATCATCCATTCATTTTCACTTCTAAAGAAATATCCATCGGGGAAATGAATATTCCTTGCGATAATCCTTCTTTTCTACTTCTAACGAAGTATCCACTGCGGAAAATGAATCATCCATTCATTTTCGCTTCTGAAGAAAAATCCATTGAGAAATAATCAACTTATCCATTCCTTCTTTTCCATTTCTGATAAAAGTATTCATTGGAGAAAATGAATTATCCATTTATTTCCGCTTTTGAAGAAATACCCATTGGAAACGAATAACCTATTCATCTTTCATTTCCACATCTGACGAAGAATCCATTGGAGAAAATGAATCATCCATTCATTTTTGTTTCAAAGTATATTGAAGGGGGTAAGGTCCCAAAAACCTTATGACAAGTACTTAGGGCCATACCACAACTTGGTCAAATAGCCCTTCTGACCTTGCGCGGCCGTGCACTGGTCCTACAAAGAAGGCTTAAAAGGCAGATAGCAAACAACACCCGCGCGCCAAAAGGAAATCATAAATCCTTGCACCTTCCCCACAAGCAAAGGATGAAAATCCTAAGTTAAAATACTTCCGCATAATAATATCCAGGCTTGGATATTATTTACCCTGACTTGGGATTCATTTATTCAGCTGATTCCACACGATAAGGAGTCACACCAGATTACAGCAGTAATCTTCTAGAAGGAATTCAATCGTACACTACTAAGACGGTTATAACCGTCTGGACACGTGTCGCCACCTCAGGCATCCCTGAAATCACACCGATAGCATGCAATTGGAGAGTAATCTCCAATTAATCACTTTACACGTGGCAAAACCCCAGCCACTGATCTTAACCACGATCCGTGTGCCCTCACGTCGGATCAGGAAACTTAACGGAAGGAAATGTAACCACTTACGGGGTTAGCATCTTCCGTCAACCTTTCACTAACGGGTTTTCCCGCCCAAAAGACTCCCGGCTATAAAGATGAGAACCATTCAGGTATGAAATTCAAGTTACATACACTTCTCAAATACATCTTCTTCTTCATAACCCATACTTATTCTCACACCGGAGTCGGGTCAAGGGGAGAACCCTTTTCTCCCCTTGGCGAGGCTGACGATGCTTCTTTTTTGCAGAGTCATCGGAGAAGGAGATCAGTGGCAATCAAATCAAACGAGAGGAAACTTACCTTTTTATGCAGATTCAAACCCCCTAGATAATTGATTCCGATCGATTCATCTAGTGTTTCTTCATTGGCGCCCACCGATTCCTCTGTTTTTTCAGTTTTTGTCTCGTTTCGATTCAGTTGTCTTATTCTCTGTTTTTCGCATGGCAGACAATTCATTATCTCACCCATCAGGTCCTCGATCTGAGTTCGAGGGTTCTACAACCCAAAATACCCAGATTAACGGAATCATGGGAGCAAACGAAAACAACGGTCATTCAGACAGGAAGAATTTCTCAGATCCAATCATAGAGAGATCCCCAGAGTATTGGTTTAACAGATGCCAGATTGCTTTAAACACAATTGTTATGTAAATTGCCAGATCCGAGTTCCCAAACATCAAATCTGGTGAAGAAATTGACACTATAGTATTGGACCCACCAACACCCTGTCGGGGGGACATCCAATCTAGTCGTAATGTTGATATATGTCAACAATCCAGAAATAGCAGCCATCAGAAAGTTAAATCAAAACACATAAACATGGTACAAGGAGGCCCTTCGCGAAGGCCAAATAAACGATGTCACGATCAACATTGGAGGGGACAACAAGTTGTGTTTCCTGTTGTTCCTGGAGGCCCTCAGGAAGAACGACCAGTAACTATTACTGGCATCTTCGGCCATTACCGGACGGACTATATGTTCATAGATCCGGGAAGCTCGATGGACATCATATACGAGCAATGTTTCAAACAACTTGATCCAGAAGACGAAGCACGTCTAGAACCGGTTGATTTTCCTCTCACTGGATTTTGCAATGAAGCTGTATTCCCATTGGGGCAGATAGCTTTTCCTGTGACTTTATCTGATGAAGTCTTGAGCACAGAAGATTACCAGTTCAAACCGCCAATCCCTATGAAGAACAAGCGTGGACAAGACCCTGCCCAGTACTGTGAGTACCACAAAGACAGCGGTCATACCACGAACAACTGTATTTCTTTACGCACAGAAATAGAGAAAGCCCTCAAAAGCGGCAAACTCACACATTTGCTTCAAAATGTGCGCAAAGAGATAAAGCAGATAACCCGGGGAAAGGAAGGCCCAAGCAAAAGGGCAAAAAACTGAGAAGAAAACTCTACGATCTCTGCACAGAAAGACAAGACTTATCAAGATAGCGCAAGAAATAGAGTAAGTTAAGTACCATATATTTATCAAAAAACTTTGTAATGACCTCTGTTCCCTATCCAGGAATAAACATCAAAGTTTTTTCATTCTTGTGTTTTTCTTTTACAAAGTGCATGCAATTTGTTTTAGTAAGCGCAAAAACATAATGGTAAAAATCAAATAAAGCCTCATGAACGGCCAGTGATTACGTCACAAATGACCAAACGTTCACACATGAGCTTTATACCAACTTCATTCGCCTTACTCAACCAAAGTAATTGTACTCATGCAAGATATTGTAAAATTAAAAACCATGACATATTGTTCTCAGCATACAAACATGCCCCAAAAAGCTACCAAACACGACAGTGTTTTAGCTACTTGCGCAACAGCGCATCAACAAAAGGGATACACATCCCAAATACTACAACAAATTGTTCAATACAATTTCAAGAAACAAACCTACGCTAAATCTTCACCCCCATTCGGAAAGATTTCTTTTAATTGCGCCACGTGATCGTCAGATTGCAGCGCAACGTTTATAAGATCTATCACTGGAAGCTGTAAGTTGTTGAATTCTGCCTTCAAAGCTAAAAGCTCAGCGCCGGTGTTTACACCATAAGTAGTAGACTTGCTACTATCCCAATCAACTTTTAATGAGCTATTCACATGATGGGAACACTCAACGTAGCCTTGAGAATACCCGTCATTTCGCGCAGCAATCACCAAACACGCAACCGTCTTATCAAGCTCTTCAGAATTCAACACCGATTCAGCAACCTGTAGGAAATAAAGGCAGAATAAAAAAAAAGAAGAGCAATAACATTTTTTCAAAGAAAAGAAGAGAAGGAAACTTACACAGGCAATTCCGCGATCTTTCAACCAGGCCATATCATTCTTCAAAGGTTCAAGCTCACTTTCCGCTGTAACCCGCGCCGTTTCTGAATTCTCCAACTTCTCTTCAACTTCAGTCAAACGGCAGGAGGTTTCAGTCTTCTCGGAATGCGCAAGCTCCAGATCCTTCTTAAGTTGTTCCTGGTCAGAAAGCAAAGCAGTAAGTTCTTCTAACTCTTTATCTCTAAGAGCAAGAGTGGCGCAAGCTTGTACCTCTCATTGCTCACTGCGCTCCCTATGAGAACACGCTTCCTCCAGTGCAGATTCTGCCTCAGTTTTCTCCTTCTTCAGCTTCTCTATCTCCGCATCCTGCTTCTTTAATTTTTCAACTTCAGCCTTGAGATTATTGATGACATTGCGAAGATTCATCTTCTCAGCATTGTCCTTCTCGCAAATTCTTTTCCAATTCTTGCACTCCTCAGCAAGAAGGGTAGCTTCAGCTTCCGCTTTTCTTTTCCAACCAGCAACTGACCATTCCTCAGTTTTCCGGCAACTTCAAATTTAGCCTGATCAGCTTCCAACCGAGCCTTCATCTGGGCAAATCGGTTTTCATCATCAGCAAGTTTCTTCTTTGATATCCTGAAAGAGTCCCACTCTTTATGCATACTGTGCCACTCGCACACTATGCGATAAGTGGTCGAAGAATGGGAAGCAACTTCTTCAAGATAGGAATGATAAGTTTGCTCGTGTTGACGACTCTCTTGGAACCTAATTTCCCCCGATGGAAATATTCCCTGCAGCCAATCCCGGCACACGCGCCAATCCGAGAAAGTGTCACCTTTCTTCAAATTCCAGACAGGGGCATGCGGCTCGGAAGCATTTTTCTCTGTATAAGTTCGGTAATAATAGTCCCCCGGGGTTTCTTCTGGGCGGATAGGAGAATCCTCGCCGGTTCCAGAAAATGAGCCTTGTTCTTCAGCAGTAACCTTTTCAACACGCTCAGGCAAAACATCAGAGGGTTTAGGAGAGAAAACTGAAGCAGTAGTCTCTTCAACAGTTTTTTCTTTCTCTGAATCATGGGCAGCAACTTCAGAAGTTTGTGGATTATCAACACCATCCACAATTCCTGGATCAGAAATCTTCTCAGCCTCTACAGTAACATCAACAGGCTTGACAGTCTTCTCCACGCCACCCTCAGGAACCTCGGCATTCTTCAATTGATCAGTAATGGAAGCATGCGGTGGAGAGGGTGGGAGTTTTTCATTAACCACAGGCGGCGGCTCTGTGGGAATAGGAGAAACAGGGATTTCTGGAAAAACAGAATCCATAAATATATAAAGCGCGTTGGGAAAAAGAGCAAAGAAAACACTTACGAGGAGCAGAATCCGGAATAAAAGCATCAAGATTGCCTTTCCTGGTAATTTTCTTTCTCTGAACCTTCTTTAAAGGCTGACCCTCGGCTTCCGCATCATTCTGTTTCCTTTTGCTTGCTCCCCTTTGCACCAAATGCTCAGGACTGGATTCCAAATCAATTGGATTCTCTGGGTTGGATGGAGGAATGTCAGCAGAATCCCTTGGTTCTGGTTTCGGTCGCCTAATAGTAACTGCAGGCGCAAGAGCCTCCAAAGTATCAGAAACCACCACATAATCACACCAGTTGTCAGAAGAATGGCGCATACCTTTCTTCTCCCCAACATTTTTAGCTTTAGAAGATTGAGTCTTCTCAGCATCACTCTTTTTCGGCGCAACATTACTAGTCATCGCTCGTTTTTTCTTCTCAGGGCCTATGTCCAAATTTGACAACTCACCTATAAAAGCGCAAAGAACAATTCACTCAGACGTGCAATGGTAAGTAAATAACAAACAGTATGCGCAATCTTACCTGTACCAGCAGCAGGCTGTGCAGACAAATCCGCATCCCGCGGAAGAGCAAAATTCCTCACAATACGATGGTACCAAAGCTCTTCGTCAGGCTTTTTCTTAATGGTACCCATCCTTCCGCCTTCTCTCTTATATGCAACAACATACAACGAAACAACTGTAAAAGAAGGGAAGCATGTTCAAAAAAAAAAGAGGGAGAAAGGTAAGAAGGGAAAAACCCAATCGTACCATGACCTTCCTCCGTATACACCGGCTTGTCGTCCCGGTCCATCTTCCTGTTTAAACTCATACTAGCTCCGACAAGGGCTTTCTCCGGCAGAACAATGTTAGGAATTTCCTTCAAATCTTGGTACCAATTATCGTCAGAAGGGGTCCGAAGCGTTTCAACGGGAACATCTTCCTTTCCCCTTAAAACCATCCTCACCGGAATCACTCCGGCCTTAATAAAGAAAAATTTTTGCTTCCAATCGTGAAAAGACTTTGGAGGATGCTGCAAAATTTTCTTTGCAGATGCTATCTGAGCGAATGAATAAAACCCCTGGGTACAATGCATTTGATGGAAAACCCTAAATCGGGGAACGGTCGGCTCAATATGCATAGTCCGACACACAAACTCAAACTGACGAACCCTAACCATGCCAATAGGATGCAGTTGAGAGAGATGAATCTTGTAAAAACCAAGAATTTCAAGAAAGAACTTTGTTACAGGCAAGCGAAAGTTGCCTTCGCAAAAGAAATCCCAAAACAGAGTAATATACCCAGCCGGAGCATCTGCTGCCGTCTGACCCTCCTCAGGGTACCGGGCACCCCAGGTCTCCGGGAATCTAAGGTTCTGAACCAGGCCGTCAAAAATTGCCCTGGGCCATTTCAGCGGTGGCAGTTCAGCAGACATTTCCTCTGATAAATCTTCGTGATATTCTCCAGTTGACATAAGAAGAAGAAAGATTGGCAATCTCTTTCTCAAACAATTAAAGAAGAAAGGAAGGGGAAAAGTTTTCAATAAACGTAATGATTGAAATTGGGCAACTCAAGCAGCCTTATATACTCACCACCATAAATAGCCTCGGTAACTGCCATAGCACCTTTTTCAGATATCACAGTTACCCAAGCAACATGGGCGAGTGAAAAACAACACAAACGCGATCTCACGCGCGCATGAAAAACACGGATAGTGAAATATACCTGACAGTGACAGCCTGTCACATAGTCCTGACTGTACTATCCATTAAAGTCAAAAATTTTCAAAATCTTCACAGCAAAACAAATTAAATCTTCTCATAGAAGATGCCTCATTTTCGCGCCAAAAAAGCACTTTCTCTCTCATAAGTCCAGTGCTCCACTTACTTGCATAAGAGCAACACTAGACTGGGGGGACTTGAAGGGGTAAGGTCCCAAAAACCTTATGACAAGTACTTGGGACCATACCACAACTTGGTCATATAGCCCTTCTGACCTTGCGCAGCTGCGCACTGGTCCTACAAAGAAGGGTTAAAAGGCAGATAGCAAACAACACCCGTGCGCCAAAAGGAAATCATAAATCCTTGCGCCTTCCTCACAAGCAAAGGATGAAAATCCTAAGTTAAAATACTTCCGCATAATAATATCCAGGCTTGGATATTATTTACCCTGACTTGGGATTCATTTATTCAGCTGATTCCACACGATAAGGAGTCAAACCAGATTACAGCAGTAATCTTCTAGAAGGAATTCAATCGTGCACCACTAAGACGGTTATAACCGTCTGGACACGTGTCGCCACCTCAGGCAAACCTGAAATCACAACGATAGCATGCAATTGGAGAGTAATCTCCAATTGATCACTTTACATGCGGCAAAACCCCAGCCACTGATCTAAACCACGATCCGTGTGCACTCACATCGGATCAGGAAACTTGACGGAAGGAAATGTAACCACTTACGGGGTTGGCATCTTCCGTCAACCTTTCATTAACGGGTTTTCCCGCCCAAAAGACTCCCGACTATAAAGATGAGAACCATGCAGGTATGAAATTCAAGTTACACACACTTCTCAAATACATCTTCTTCTTCATAACCCATACTTATTCTCACACCGGAGTCGGGTCAAGGAGAGAACCCTTTTCTCCCCTTGGTGAGGCTGACGGTGCTTCTTTTTTGCAGAGTTATCAGAGAAGGAGATCAGTGGCAATCAAATCAAACGAGAGGAAACTTACCTTTTTATGCAGATTCAAACCCCCTAGATAATTGATTCCGATCGATTCATCTAGTGTTTCTTCATATATCCACTGGGGAATGACAAGGTTATGCCCTGCATAGAAATCTTCGATGGGTTACTCTGCGCAAATAGATGATACCCTAGATTCCATGCAAGACAATTGTTTAACACAACGTTACAGACAGACTCCTACGAATAAATTTCGGGACAAAATTTCCTAAAATAGGGGAGACTGTGACATCTGTGCCTCTACGACCATCATACGAATACAAAACCAATGAAATCTTGTGTTTCATACTTGGGATTTGTGTAAATATGTGTATCGTTTGCACATATCAATTCTTGTTCAATTTCAAGCTTTAAATCGCTTTCTGGAAAGTTTTACGCGAACTGATACGTAAACAAAACCAGTTTAACGCGACAAACACTCCGGAACAGTGACATAGGCTTAACATACCTTAAATAACCTTTACATAACTTAGAAATAAGTTTTGGATGGTTTGCGTCAAAAAGTGCATAAGTTTACATTTTCGCGCATATCTTACTTTCTGAACATATCCGGACACCCAAAAATTTTTGTAATCATTGATATATATTTTATTTTAGTGATTGGAATGCAAAAATACCATTCGTCGCGTAATTTGGATCGTTTTTGCGTCCGTTCGAGTTTTCGGCATAGTTAACCGAATAACGCAACAGTACGACCAAACGAACCGACATCCGAGATGTTTTCAAGCATATTTCAAGTTCCCTATACTTTAACTTCATTGTAGAGCCTTGAAATGGGGTTAACAGGGCTTAAACGTGTCGAAAATGCACCAAAAACCAAGTTTTACACTTGCAGGGACTAAACTTGACAATCTGTCAAAGTATCTCTGGCGGGGCGCGTAAGACTCAGTGTGAGTCTACGCGGGGCGCGACAGATGCCCAGACAGAAACATTGAACTTAGTCATTTGAGCTGAATTTGATGGTTTTAATCCCTGATTTGTGATACCATTTGATGGTTTTCAAGTTCCCCATGTATTGTAAACCATGGGCAACACTTGTATGGTCCAGATTAAAGCCCGAATTACGAGAAACGATCCTAACGGTTCTTGGAAATCTATAAATACCCACTTGATTTCATTCATCCCAACTCACATTTGCCCTAAATCTGCTCTAAGTTGAAGCCTTTGCTTCATACCTCGGTGTTTTAGATCAAATTCTTCATTGCTTGGACCTTTTGTAAGCTTCTTTCATGCTTTTATTGCTTTTTAACATGAAAGTCAAACAGTGTTTGACTTTCTGCTTTGACTAGTCTTTGGTCAACACAAAGTTACACTACAAGGTTTACTTAAAGATATAAACCATACAATGATTACTTTCAAATGACGATTTACTAATTGGTTTACTAAAACAAATGTTTTCAGTTAAGATTCATGGCTACAAAGTTTTGGTTTACACATATATCAACTTGTAAAAGTTGATAGAAACATATCGCAATATCAAACTCTTTTGTTTTCAAGATACTCACTCGACAACTCTCGTAGTTGGACGAGGTATTGCGGTATGAACTCGAGTCGTGAATCTGACACACTCACAAAACCTATGTACTCTCCGGCATTTTTATGCTGACGTATTTTCACATATGTTTCAGGTACCATAATTTGATGATGTTTGACGATGATTATGATGCTTACTCACATAGGAATGGACGAGACCTTAGTGACTCGATAAAAATGAAAGTCAATTTGTTCATGTTTTGCTTTTGATTTCAATACAATGTAATAAACTTAATTCAATATAACGAAACTTCAATCCATGTGTTGTGATACAATGATTCTGTTACGACACTCCCCGACGTTTCCACCGCGGTTTGTTGTTTTAACGCGGTCGGGGTGTGACAATTGCTTTGGTCGAAGGACACTCTACGACTTAAGGTACCAAAATGACGGATGGCCAAGACGACGATGCCATAATCAAAGTTCTCTATCAGTCATTCCATGAGCGAGCATAGCATGTCCCTTATGAGTCACCTCATCAGCATAGTAGAGACTTCATGTCTCAATACCATGCCTAATTATCTCCTTGGTAAGAATGTCCTACAAAATCCAAAAGGTTGAATACGTTAGTACCTCACAGTTCAAATCTTTCGTCACATGACTAACAGACAACAACTTTGAGGATAATGGTGGGATATATATATATATATATATATATATATATATATATATATATATATATATATATATATATATATCTAACTTTATTTTCTTATAGAATTCAATTGAACCTCCCCCTTTGACCTTAACCCGTTCTCCACTAGTTGTTTAAATATAGGCTTTGGATCAGGGTGACATGTTTAAAAAATATTTACAGTCATATGTCATAGTATCTGTAGCAACACAATAAAAAAATCTACTCTGTTAATTTTCTTGATGAGGAACTAGCTTGACATAATTTAGATTTTGAATTAAAAATACTGGGGTTGGGCTGCTTGTCATACTCAAAACAATAGGAACTAAATTGACATAATTTAGATTTTGAATTAAAAATACTGGGGTTGGGCTGCTTGTCATACTCAAAACAACAGGGACTAAAATATTTAGGATTAAGAATTAAAGGGCTTGAGTTGTAGTTTCTCCCAAACCCTTTACCTGTTGCACCTGCTTGATTCATCCTTGTAGCCACGCCCCCAAAACCACCTGCTCCTCCATGTTGCTTTGACACCACTGATTCATCACCACCGGTGTCAAGGCTTCCGACGACGACAAGCACCTTGTCTGACTGCCCTGCCTTCTCCCACCACTCTGGATAACCAAAAATCTTGAAACATGTCTCCTTTGAATGTTTCTTCATGTTACACTTGGTATAATATAACTTTGATTTGTCTTCCTTATTACTTTATTGTGGCTCTGAACGGGTTTAAACCTTCCAGTTGATTCCCTCGCTACCAGACCCTGGCCGATCTCCAATGACATGTCAATTTTAGAGGTTGTAGATTTTAGAATGTTGAGTCTTGCCACTTCGCGCCGTATCGCTGCATATGCCGCTTTAACCGAAAGTAAAGGATTCTTTTTCAAGATGTCCCGCTTGATTGATTCTAACTTGTCATCAGTAGTTGTTAGTAGTTGATAAAGTTTCTATTCTTGAATTTTAGTGTTGTAGATCTGAATATCTTCAGGATGTACCTTCCATCAATGGTCATCCATATTTTTTGTAGTTTGTTCCAACAATCTTCTAATGTGTGACAACCCTCACCAAAACAGGTATCCGTACAAGATAATTAATATTTAATTAGTGCTTAATTACTGTGCTTGATTTCAGTTACGAATAAACTGCTTTCTGTTTTCTGATACATACATATTCCTGCATCATACCTTATTACTGTCACTCCATTTATTATATACAAACTTTAGTGACAAACTTGATGCACAAAGCACAGTTAGCACACTGAGCGGATAACCAAGTAAACATGCTGACATTGCCAGCACTAGACAGACATTGTCTCTGAGGCCAGTATGAGCCGGGAATAGATTACTACACTAGTAGGGAGGTGAGGATTGTAAAACTGTGTCACTAGGTGATAGTTATAGCGCCGGGAAGTGCCTAAAACATACTTTAACTGCAAAATTCTGCACTTTTAAATAAAATTCAGCATTTAACTCAACTAGTGAAGTGCAAAAACATGGGAAAATGATACTAGACACTTTCCAAAGTGTCAGGAATTAATTGTGATACAAAAAGCATTATAAAAGACACTTTACAGAACAATTAAGCACTTTAACGGAACGATACCCAACCGAACAACCGGACTTTACCCGGAACATAAAAATATTGTCAATGACATTGTTTACACTTTTCTGAGCTAGTTAGGGACCCCGAACACCCTAACACCCTTTATATTACACTACATACATAATACATTAAATACTAGATATTACACTTAACCCCCTCCCCCCACTAATTAACCTACTTACCCTCAAAATTTCATTTAAACCCCCCTTGCTTATTCGGTCCACTCATGTAGCCCCACCAAAGATTTCTTCAAATCTTGCAAAAATATCTCCATAATCTTTCATGGGATTTAGTGTGATTATGTTGGTACTAATGGAGGCATATGAACCCTTGGATAATGGAGGTTAGAGAATTATAAATAACCATCATTTTCATCATCCTCCCAACTTCACCATCTCCCTCATACCCTCCCTCCCACTCTCGGCTGACTTCCCACACACACACACCACCCACTTTTGTTTCAAGCTTCAAGCATTTCAAGGTTATTCAAGGGTGTATCAAGGTGTTCAACGAAGCTTGGTGTGTTTGGAAGCTCAAGGACCTCTCTCGTTTTCTTTTAACCACCACATTTCTTCACTTGAACTCTCCTAGCCTTGAGCTAGTGGTAAGTCTCTTAGATCCATTCATTTCACATGCTATGAAGGTGGTTGAAGTATGATTCATGATGTTAAACTTAAGAACTCTAAAGATCATAACTTAAAGCATGAACATAAAAGCTTTACACAAAGGTCATGAGATGAAAGGTGATAATACATGATAAATCTGAATTAAATGAACAAAAATCTGCTGTAAATGACTAAGGTTCTGATGTTAATCGTATTAGAATGAATGGTAATCGTATGTGTACTTTTTAATGACACTTATACTACAAAAAGCATGCTGATTTGCATTTTCAGCCGACTTTAACTAGCTGTAACAGGACCTTAATAAAACGAAAAATGTATTTTCTGAAGTCTAGGTTTATGTACTATGAAATACGGTTCTTAGGGCACCGGAATCATAATTTTTGGACTTCGTTTACTATTTTTAAAGCGGTGATTTGTAACAGCAGCTAAAGCTGCATTTTTACAGCAGTAAATGAGAGTCATATTTTTAGTCATAACTTGATTTTGGTGTAGGGTTAGATCATAAAATTTACACTGTAGATGGTCACTATTGTCGCCGTAATCCTCCAACTAGAATTACGTCAAACGGACTTACGATGAATTTTAAATAAAATATTCCGTGAACTGCAGTCAGAAAAAGGTAAATCTGAATGCAGTCCTGAAAATGAATTTCTACAAAATATTGGTAATGATTTGGACCATGATATTTTTACACAATAATATTTGGGTCATACAAGACATTCTGTAAAAATTTGGGAATTTTTGGAATAAGATAACTATTTTAATAAAATAACCGAAAACAGCCCAGTCTCGTATATTAAAACTGAAAGGATATAAGTAGTATTTTGCATGTCTAAATGTCGTGTTGGTTATTGAGAACGATCTAACGTGTTATATGAAAAGAAAATGATACGCTAGTAAGCGTGGCCACCTCCAGTTACAGAGGAAACTCTGACAAATTTTTTCCAGAAATATAATACTTAGAAATATTTTTGTGACAAGTGTTTATAAATATATTTTTAACTTGTTTTCAAAATATAAATTTCGCCATGATTTTTATTACAAAATGTTGGTGCATGTTTTGTGACAACAGCTTAAATTTGGTCTTTGGATATCTTGTAATTAGTAAAACGATAAACAGTTAGCGGGTTTAGCTTTGTAATAGTTTGTAATAGTGAATTAAGAGTGATTGGGCCAAACCAAACCCACATATGGGGGAGGGTTTGCGAAATGGGCCTTGCCCAAGACCTAGCCCATATGCAAAGCTTTGTCCTATATAAACAAAGCTTAGCATTAGGGTTTAGGTTAATCTTCTAATCACCTTAATCACTTGGAGAGAATTCGTAAGAGACAACGGCTTGGACGAATTAGGATCTTGATTGATTATCTTCGTAACGATTACAATCACCTTAATCACTTGGAGAGAATTCGTAAAAGACAACGGCTTGGACGAATTAGGATCTTGATTGATTGTAATCGTTACGAAGATAATCAATAAAGATCGGGTTTGAAGGATTTCTGTTTTCTACACTTTTCTGTGAAATCTGATCTAGAGGATTCCTCACTCTAGGTTGGATCGACGATTCTGTTACGATCCGCACGCGTTAGGGGACTCACAATTGGTATCAGAGCATTCGGCTCTAGATTGGCTTGGTTCAGAATCGTTTCTGCAGAAAAATCGGCGTTTTTGGAAGGTTTTTGAAGGCTGAGTTCGTGTTCTGCTAGTGATTTCGGATAGGATTCAAGCATTTCGGATCATTACTGATCAAAATACTTGGATTTCGGACCAAAAATCATTCATTACGGATTGACAGCTTGTATTTCGAACCAGAAACAAGCATTTCGGACCAGAAACAGGCTATTACGGACAGAAAACAAGCAATTACGGACCATTTCGGATCCTCTGATTGCATTTCGGATTTCCAGACTTGAATTTCGGATTCAAAGGATTGCATTTCGAATCAAAATCTGCATTTCGGACTAGATTGACTTGCATTTCGGATTCGCAGGCTAGCATTACGGATCAGACTGCTCCATTACGGATCAGAAGGTGTTGATTTCGGACCAGAGAGTATCATTTCGGATCAATACTGACCAATTCGGATAAGCACAACCATTTCGGACCATTTCGAACCATTTCTGCTAATTCCGGAAGGGGGGGAATTTTTTGTGGCTTGCGTAAGAAAAATTTCACTGTTTTGCGTTTAGAGAACTAACCGTAACTCATCTGGACAAACCATTTGCACCGTTGGAATCCTTGGATTTTTAGGACAAAAAAAGACTCTGGAAAATCCGGAAAAAGGTATTCGACATTATATATCATTGGAATCGTAATCTCAAGACGAATCTAACGGTATAATTTGATAAAAACAGATTTCGGACAAAATTTGTACGGTTTTACCAGTCTGCTTACGTTAAAATGTCGAGCATGACTAAATTGAACGAACTCTTAAGGATGGAGCATGAGGTTGGCACAACCAACAAACCACCTAAGATGATGAAGGTGGAAAACTACTTGACATGGAAGGATAGGTTTCAATCCTTCATTGAATATCAGGACACTAGCATGTGGATCTGTATTGCTGATGGGTACACAAACCCTACACATGACTTTGAAGGCAGACCTCGTGTCACAGCCTATGTGAACATGCAGGAGAATGATAAAAAGATGTATGAGGCTGAAAAGAGAGCCTTGGCTGCCATCAAGATGTCCCTACCTGATAGCATCAAACATACCTTTAAGAAGTACACTACTTCAAAGGAAATGTGGGATGCACTAGAGAAGAGATATGAGGGAAATCCTGATGTCAAGAAGAACAAAGTTGATCTACTGAAGAAGCAGTTTGCAGTGTTCAAGTACATGAAGAATGAGTCACTTGAAGACATCATCACTCGATACTACCATCTAATGTCAGAATTGGATAATTATGATGTAGATTGCTATACTGACATAGAGAAAAATGACAAGCTGCTTGATGCTCTACCTGCTAAGTGGGATATCTACACTCTAATGATTAAAGGAGAAGCAGATTATGACACAAAAGAGCTAGAAGAAGTAGTTGGAAAGCTTAGAGCTTATGAGCTCAGTATGAAGAAGAAAGACACTGGATATGATCAGGTTCAAGATCCAGGGATCTACAATGGGCTTACATCCTCTTCATCACATGATGCTTCTAGCGACTCTGCCACTTCGTTTCTTTCGTGTGATAATGAGCAGGTAACAGTAAATGAAGATGGTGATGTGTGTTTTGTGGCTGCATCAGGAGGATCAACAGGAGTTAAGAGACAATCAGCTTCTAAGCAAGCATGCAGTGTAAAGTCAATGCCTATGAGTGTGAAGTCTGCTGAAGAACATCTTGCTCTACTTGCTTCATTTGTCGCTTCGTATGAGAACTACATTCAGGGGAAGATATCTGATCCTGCTACTTTAGATGAAGACTATGATCAGATTGACCCTGATGATCTAGAAGAGATGGATTTACAATGGCAGATGGCCATGATTTCGAGGCGTGTGAAGAGGTTCATGAACAGAACTGGAAGGAAGTTTGTGGGGAAGAATGTAGGTTTTGACAAGGCCAAAGTCAGGTGCTTTAACTGTCAGAGTTATGGTCACTTCGCAAGGGAATGTCAGAAACAAAAGCATGAGACTTCGAGCCAGAGTTCAAACAATAGAAATTCATCAAACAACTCTAACTCAAGGGCGTTGATCTCTACTGCAAGAGAGGGTTCATATGACTGGAGCATTCACTTGGAAAATGATGAGAATGTTACACAAGCATTTATGGCAGAGATCGTGCCAGTTGAAGAAGCTGAAACTAAAGCAAATGTTGAGAAAGAAAGTGATGCTGAGGTTCAGAAGGTTGATCAGACAACAGATGCTGAAGAGGAAAAACCAGAGTCTGAGCATGAAATGGAAGCTGAAGAGAAAGTTGAAATTATCAAAAGAATGGAAGCTCAACTTGCTGCTCTCATGGCAAACTCAGACAAATCGACAGGAGAGGTAAGTAACTCTGTCACTTCTGTTTGTTTAAAGTGTCGTGATCTACAGGGTGAAGTTGACAAATTGTCAACTCAAAACAAAAGTCTTGTGAGCGAAATGTATAACGTAAAAGAATCAAATTTCTTTGCTAAAAGAAACGAGTCATCATATTTAAAAAAGATAAAAGGCTATGAAGCTGAAATTGAAGCTTTAACCTGCAAATTAAATGAAAAACTTCAAGTATGGCTGAGAAAACAAAAGAGATTTCTGATAAAAACAAAGAGTTGTCAGATGCACAACTTAAAATTGTTGAACTTTAAAAGAAATTAGGTCAATTCAGGGATTCTACTTTTGTTATGAAACATATGATGGGCGGGTTAAAGAAGAGTAATGACAAGACGACTGTGGGATTCCAGGGCTTTAATGAAGTCCCACATCCTCTTAGTCATGACTATTCTTTCTTACCTGATGAAGATGAGTTCACAGACTTTCTGTCAACATCACCAAGTAGTTTCACAGCCAGTCAAGGTGATGTGTTTGTGGATAATGATGCTAAGAAGGAAAATAACGGCAAACCTGTTTTGAAAAAGAAAAATACACCTTCTAAAAACAATAACCAAACTTTTGTTAAAAAGGTTAATTTTGTTCAAGGAAGTGACATGAAAACCGAAACAGCTGTTATTGAAAAAGAATCAAATGTAGAGTTTGCTAAAAACAAAAACATAGAAAAATCTAAAATTAAGCAAACTGATCAAAATCCTTCTAAAGCATCATCATCAAAACCAGAATCTAGTTCAAAGGCTTCAGGTGAGAAGTCTTCGAAAAAGAGATCGTGCTTCAAATGTCAAACAAAGGGACATGTAGCTAGCTGATGTCCTAACAAAAAGATTGAAGCACAAGATAGTGAGAAACAAAGAGGAAAGTCACCAGAAAAGAACGGTGATAAAAAGGAAAGAGAGTCTAACTCTCCAAAGAAATCTGCTCCAAAGCAACAACAGGGTGTTGCTAGTGGTGTAGATAAGGCTGAAAAAGGAACTCCTCAAGTTCCTTGTTTTCAAAGAAATCAACCAAGATTTCAGCCTGAATCTACATCAGGCAGATATGAGAGACCTAGAAGTAGTTCACCAAGAATGAACAATCAAAATTCAAATAATTTCAGAAGTCAAGGTCAATATCAAAATCGATACCATAATAATGGTGGTCGAACTTTTTATAACAATGGCTTTAGAAATTATAACAATCAAGCTTCTTGGAGTCAAAACTCAAGATTTCAAAGGTCACATAGTCCAAACACATATAGGAACCCACAGGACCAGAGACCTTATGGAAATCCTGCCCCATTTCCATCAACAGGTCCAAGATCCAAGACTCCAGTTAGGAGTGATGGACATTGGATGGATGTTCCTGTAGTTGATGAATCTGGACGACCCAAGACCATCAAGACTTGGGTCCCCCACTCTAACTAATCTTTTGGTTGGTGTGTGCAGGAGCTGCTAAGGAGGATTATCAACTTATGGTATGTTGATAGTGGCTGCTCTAGGCACATGACGGGGGATGCGAGGTTGTTTTCTGAGTTTGAAGAATATGATGGTGGACATGTTAATTTTGCTGGTGCTAAAGGTGGTAGGATTACTGGAAGAGGAAAAGTGACGAATGGGAAAGATCACATTGGACAAAGTGAACTATGTTGAGCAGCTGAAACACAATCTGATGAGCGTGTCACAAGTCTGCGACAAGGGTCACTCGGTCCATTTTACAAATACTGAGGCATTGGTGTTGAAACCGGGTTTGGTCATTCCGGACGATTGGATAGTGATGCGTGCACCAAGGAAAAATGATACTTATGTCATGGACATGGGTGCCAAAGATCCAACTGCTGCGGTGGCGTGTTTACTGTCAAAAGCATCTGAAGTTGAATCTATGTTGTGGCACAGACGCATGGCCCATATTCACTACCGCAAAATGAATTACATTATTAAAAATGAGCTAGTGAAAGGGGTTCCATTGCTGAGGTTTCAAGTGGAAGATAAATGTCTTCCATGTCAAAAGGGAAAACAACACAAGAAACCTCATAAGTCTAAAACAGTAAATTCCATTAATGCCCCTTATGAATTACTTCACATGGATTTATTCGGTCCAGTGAACGTAAGGAGCATAGGTGGAAAGTACTACTGTCTTGTTGTCACTGATGATTACTCACGTTATTCATGGGTTTTCTTTTTAGGTACAAAAGATGAGACAGTAGAGATGCTTATTGATCTTTTTACAAAATTGGAAAACGTCCATGATGCAAGGATCAAGAGGATAAGGAGTGATAATGGCACGGAGTTCAAGAATCGTATTCTGGATCTCTACTGTCTTCGAAAGGGAATTGAACATCAATATTCTGCTCCTTATACTCCTCAACAAAATGGAGTCACTGAGAGGAAAAACAGGACGTTGATTGAAGCCTCTAGGACGATGCTTTCAGATTCAAAGCTACCAGTTCTTTTCTGGGGAGAAGCTGTGAATACAGCTTGCTACGTCCTAAACAAAGTTTTGACCGTTAAACGTTTTAACAAAACTTGTCATGAGTTGATGTTTAACGAAAAACCAAACTTAACAGGCTTTGAACCATTTGGATTACCCTGCACCATTGTGCGAAACAAAGATAAACAAAAATTCGGTGAGGTGGCAGACGAAGGCTACTTTCTAGGCTACGTGCCTGGCACACCGAATAAAAGGGTTTTTAATCTAAAAACTGGTAAAATTGAGGTTGTTTTTAATGTGGAAATTACTTCCTACAAGCCTCAACAATCAACGAGTGGTCCTGCTATATTATATGATTATGAAAGTGTTTTTAAATCATTTAATATTTCTGAGGTTTCTGATGCAGATGACTCTCAGCTGATTCAAACAGTGATTGGTGAAGACGATGAAGGCGAGTTCATGCCTAGATCGAATGTTGATATGTCAGATGCTCCGAAAACTTCCCATGGTGCTGCTGATCCTGATTCAAGTGATAGTGAACCTGAACCCAATCAGGGGGAGGATATCATTAATCCATTTGCAAATCAGAAAATTCAGGGGGAGGTTGGATCAAACCTGGGTGACAATCTGGAAGTCGATGCTGTTGCTACTACACGAGCAAATAGAGATCATCCAGTTGACATGATACTTGGAGATCCTACTGCAGGTGTTCAGACTAGAAGAAGCATAGCAGCGAATTCTGGGTTATTTGTTTCGATTGAGAAAACTGGGATTGTGAATGAGTGCTTGTATAGTTGCTTTATTTCCCAAGAGGAGCCGAAGAACATTCTATGGCTCTTAAAGATAATTCATGGGTTGAAGCTATGCAAGAGGAATTGGCCCAGTTTGCGAAGTTAAAGGTCTGGGAGTTAGTGGACCTTCCTAAAGGTGAAAGAGAGATTGGCACTAAATGGGTATTTAGGTGCAAGAAAGATGAAAGAGGTATTGTCACGCGTAACAAGGCTCGGTTAGTTGTTAAAGGGTTTAATCAGCAAGAAGGGATTGATTACAATGAAGTGTTTGCACCAGTGGCAAGGTTGGAGGCAATTCGTTTGTTTCTGGCTTTCGCTTCATTCAAGGGCTTCAAAGTTTACCAACTTGACGTGAAGAGTGCATTTCTTTACGGAAAAGTCCAAGAGGTGGTGTATGTCTCACAACCAGAAGGGTTCGTTGATCCAGACTATCCAGTTCGAGTGTACAAACTTGATAAGGCTTTGTATGGGTTACATCATGCTCCCACGGCATGGTACGAGACACTGTCTACACATCTGCTCAATAATGGTTTTGAAAGAGGTCAGATTGACAGTACACTGTTCATTAAGAGGAAGAAGGAAGATTTTCTGCTGGTACAGGTATACGTAGATGACATCATCTTTGGGTCATCTGATGAGAACATGTGTACAGAATTTGAACAGGTGATGAAGAGCAAGTTTGAAATGAGTGCTATGGGTGAGCTGTCTTACTTTCTGGGATTACAAGTTGAACAGAAGGAGGATGGGATGTTTATTCATCAAACGAAGTATGTGTATGACATTTTGGATCGGTTCAAAATGAATGATTGCTCTACTTCCAACACACCTATATGCGAAAATCACAATCTTGGCCCAGATCATGAAAGTACTGAAGATGTTGATCCAACTCATTACAGGGCGATGATTGGTTCTCTAATGTACTTGACTGCTTCAAGACCTGACATCATGTTTGCCGTATGCTTGTGTGCCAGATATCAGGTGAATCCGAAAGAGTCACATATGAAAGCAGTGAAGCGTATTCTTCGTTACTTGAAGGGGAAACCTAAACTTGGGTTGTGGTATCTAGCTGATAGTGATTTGAGGTTCGTTGCTTACACTGATTCAGACTTTGGAGGATGCAAATCAAACAGAAAGTCTACAACTGGTGGTTGTCAGTTCTTAGGAGGCAGGATCGTGTCTTGGCAATGCAAGAAGCAATCCTGTGTGTCTACATCTACGTGTGAAGCTGAATATATTGCTGCGGGTAGCTGTTGCTCTCAGGTTCTCTGGATTCAACAGCAGATGCGCGATTACGGTTTGGATTTCACTCGTACTCCTATTATGATAGATAATAATGCCACTATATCAATCACAAACAATCCCGTAAAGCACAGTAGAACTAAACATATTGACATACGTCATCACTTTATACGGGATTGTGCTGAAAAACGACTAATTGAATTACATCAAGTCGACACAGAAGATAACCTTGCTGATCTTTACACAAAAGCTTTTGATAGAGCTCGCTTTGAACACTTAGTCAAACTCAACGGGATGAGGAATCCTGAATAACTGGTTTTTCATAAGAATTTTGTAAATAGTTTGCTGCTTTTCTAAAAAAATCAAAAACATAAAAAAAAATTGAAAAATCAAAACCATAAAAAAATAGAAAATCAAAAATGAGATTTCACTGTGTGAAAAAAAAGAAATGATAGTACATCAGCAAGTTAGACTGTCACACTGAAATTGAACCAAAATTGCTTAAGTGTGATAGCAGCTTCATCATATGATGTACCAGTAGGCAAAAGCATGAAATAATCAACTTACCAAAGTGATATAAACCTAAATGCACTGAGTATGAGTGGGGAACACATCAGTGGTGTATGGTTTAATGACCTTAAATCTTGCGTTGATAGATTGCCAAAATCTGAAGTTTTGGGTATAATAAAATTACCTTAACGTATCATATGGTAATGGTACTTGAAATGTTCATGCATTTTGTTTAAGTGGACAAATATACTGGTAATCGTCTTGAACTGCTTTTCACGAAAATTACCTAAAGAATTATCTAAATGTGTGAAACAGTTTGATTTTGCTGATATGATCTTCTTACCGGTGATTCTCACAAAAATAGAGTGTGTATTGCTTTTCGTATTTATTTGCTTTCAGAAAATACAAAAATAGTGTCTTTTTCTGTTTAAAATTCTTAACGTACGGAAAACTGTTATTTCTTGGAGGAGTTGTTACCGATAGGGGGAGACAGTGTTAGAAAGTGGGTTCAAAACTTTCAAATCAAGCAGGTTATAAAGTGTTTGTTTAAAATTTGTGCGTGTTGGTGCTGAATGGATAGTGCTTAATCTGTGATACAGTTTAACAAATCTCTTGAATAATAATAATAATTTATTTAACTTATGTTGAAAAATTCTTATGGTTTCTCGAGATGTTTGTTTTATAGTATACAGGTTGAAGCTGTATGTTGCTGAAGAGTTGCTATGAAGATGAGAGTTTGCTTGGATGCATGGTAGGACCTCCTTTCTACATTGCAGACAAAGTTGTAGAGTTGAAGATTGCTATTCAAAGGCTGAACAGGAGTTTACTCAAGCGCTAACGTTTTGAAGATTTGGTGATTGGATGCATCAGCTTAGGGGGAGTCTGTTGCTGACAGAAGCTGTTAAAGCTGAAGCTATCCAAAGACCAAAAGACTGTGAGATTCTGAAGACTGAAGTTACCTTTGCGAGCTATTGTCAAGGGGGAGTTTGTTGGTGCATGTTTTGTGACAACAGCTTAGATTTGGTCTTTGGATATCTTGTAATTAGTAAAACGATAAACAGTTAGCGGGTTTAGCTTTGTAATAGTTTGTAATAGTGAATTAAGAGTGATTGGGCCAAACCAAACCCACATATGGGGGAGGGTTTGCGAAATGGGCCATGCCCAAGACCTAGCCCATATGCAAAGCTTTGTCCTATATAAACAAAGCTTAGCATTAGGGTTTAGGTTAATCTTCTAATCACCTTAATCACTTGGAGAGAATTCGTAAAAGACAACGGCTTGGACGAATTAGGATCTTGATTGACTGTAATCGTTACGAAGATAATCAATAAAGATCGGGTTTGAAGGATTTCTGTTTTCTACACTTTTCTGTGAAATCTGATCTAGAGGATTCCGCACTCTAGGTTGGATCGACGATTCTGTTACGATCCGCACGCGTTAGGGGACTCACACAAAATAACCAAGTGTCGGAGGTGGATTTTTGTAAAGGAAACTTGTTAAATATATATTGAGAATATATATTTCTTAATAAAACGCTTGTGTGCTTACGTGATTATTTTTAGGGTAAAAATAATATTACTTGATATATCATGAAAATACGACTCCAAACTAATACCAACGCCCTCACAAATAAATATTTAAGTTACATTGGTATTGTTTTTACCACGCGAACTCTAAAATGCAACGCGCGTATTCTCGGAAAATGCTCTTAATGGTGTATTTTGACAAGGTATTATTTTGGGAAATTGTATGAAGTAAAATATAATATTTTTGGGAAAAATATGTATATTTTGGAATCGGAACATTTTAGAAATGTGATTTAAAATATATTTTCAAGTGAGACTTAAAAATATATTTTTCGGAATTATAACGTATACGTATATTTTGGTAAAATATTATCTTGGAAACTGTAGAAACAGAAATATGTTATTTTTGGGAATATATTAACATATTTTTATTTGGAACAATACATCGAAATATGACGCCATTACTTGGCGGGATATACAGGTACATATATTATTTTAAGAATACGAGTATACAAGTATAAATTACCCCCATCCTTGGAAAGGAAATGCGCATATACAATACTTGAGAAGTATAACTCTAAAATAGTTGTCTAACTATTATTTCAAAACCTTAAAAACAGTTATAACTTGGAATAATACCAGAAACGTAACCCAAAAACACAAATACTAAGACAAGGCACCACCCGTTCGTCTAATAGACAATAGACCATTGTAGGTAGTCGTGATTGTTGTGGAGATTTGGGTTACGAGTACGAAGACGCAATACTGTGAGTTCATGTCCCCCTTTTCTCTTAACTGTTTTCAGTTTTTATACTTCGGGGGTGAAATACATGTTACAATGATTACGAATACTTTTATACATGGTATGGTTAGCTTAAGGAGGGTTACTACTTAGATCATATGAGTGGGTAGGCTGAAACTAGAGGCCATTAATCCTCATTGTAGGACCGAGGGTTATTAGCGGTAGATCTATCTGGGTGTAGCGAGCCCAACCCCTGAGTCCGCTGAATGAACCAGGTGGTGACTTTGAGCCCGACGCAAAATCTGCTAGGTTTGAGTCTTCCTACAGCACTTCACACATATCATTGGCTTTGCAACCCAATGGTGATGTCTTTTTCCTTAATTGCTACATACCAGGGATTTTCATACATACAGACATTTTTACAAAGGTTTATACCTACTCACTTACACATGAACTCGCTCAACTTTATGTTGACTTTTCAAACTACATGTATTTCAGGGAACTAATGGATCTGGCACGGTATGTGTAACATTTGTGCTTGTAATCGTTGTGAATAGTTCAGTTATCAATAAAACAATGTTATTTGATCCCAATGTTTGTTTGGTTGTGTTTTACATTTTTCATGTTTTGACTTTTGTTCAATTTCAAACTCTACATTGCTTTCTGGAGAGTTATACGCTAACTAGTGCTTAAACGTACCCAGTTTAATGCGACAAATACTCCGGAACATCAACATATACTCAACATACCTTAAATAACCTTTACATAACTTAGAAATAAGTTTTGAAGGCCTCGGTATGGCAAAAACAAGTTAATTCGCTTACAGGGACTAAACTTAACAAACTGCGAAAGTATGCCAATTTGGACTGTAACGAACATTCCGGAACATGTCCATAAGTTAAACATACCATAAATATCCTTTACATAGCTTAGAAATAGGCTTTGAGGGGTTTGGTATGTGACACCTGTGTCACCACCACCATCAAACAAATACCAAGCCAATGAAATATTGTATTTCATACTTGGGATCTGTATAAATATGTGTATCTTTTGCACGTATCAATTCTTGTTCGATTTCGGGCTTTAAATCGCTATCTGGAAGGTTATACGCGATCTGATGCGTAAATATAACCAGTTTAATGCAACAAACACTCCGGAACAGTGAAATAGGCTTAACATACCTTAAATAACCATTACATAACTTAGAAATAAGTTTTGGATGGTTTGGTATGCCGAAATCAAGTTTATTCGCTTACAGAGACTAAATTCGACAAACTGCGAAAGTATGTCAATTTGTACTGTAACAGACCTTCTGGAACTTGATCATAAGTTAAGTATGCCCTAAATATTCTTAACATAGCTTAGAAATAGGCTTTGAGGTGTTTGGTGCGCAAAAATAAACTTTATGCTCATTCAGGGACTAAAAGCGTCAAAAAGTGCATAAGTTTGCATTTTCGTGCATATTTTACGTTCTGAATACTTTAGGACTTCCAAAAATTTATATAAGCATTAAAATATTTTATTTTAGTGTTTGGTATGATAAATTCCATTCGTCGCTTAATTTGGATCGTTTTTGCGTTCGTTACGACTTCCGTCGTAATTAACCGAATAACACAACCGTACGGCCAAATGAACCGACATCCGTGATGTCTGTGAGCACATTTTAAGTTCCCTATACTTTAGTATCATTTTAGAGCCTTGAAATGAGGTTAAAGGGGTTTAAAAGTGCCAAAAAATCAAGTTTTACAAGTGTAGGGACCATTTTTGAAATTTCTGGCAGATTCAATGAACCTAGTCCATTTTGAAGTGTTAATGGTTTTCACCCATGGTTTTGCAAAACCATGGGATGGTATTCAATGAACATAGTCCACATTAGGGGCTCCCATGGTTTTTGAAAACCATGTGCCCACATGTAAGGTCTAGATCAAATCACGTTTTTCGACGAACGATCTTAACGGTTCAAGGAAATCTATAAATACCCCTCACCCATTTCATTCTTCCTCACATTTGAATTTGATTCTACACTCTCTAAGTGGAAGTATATGCTTCCTACCTGAGAGTGAATCGGGTTCGAATCTTGCGGAGACCTTCTGTAAGTATTCTTTCGCGTTTTTCATTCGTTTTAGCGTTAAAGTCAAACTGCGTTTGACTTTCTGCATTAACCAGTTTATGGTCAATGCAAAGTTTGTTTGAACTTCATAACGTGAGCGTAATCACGATGGTTATAGTCCCTAGTAACTATACCTACTGATTACCACGTTATCTAGGCTCAGTGACGAGTCGTAGTTTCGGCCAAAATGCGTTTTCTCGCGTATTTTGTAACCAAACTACTCTAGGGTATTAAAACCGTTTGTTTTAATACCAAACCTGTTTTCTAACTTTACTAAACATGTTCTAGCATGTTTAGCTCGTCGCTTTTAGATTTGTGCTTGTTTAGGGTCGTAAAGGTAAGCGATCTAATCAATCGTTTATGCTTACGAACCCGACCCATTGGTCGATCTTTAGGATCCGACCAAACACATTAGGTGACCATAGTTGTATAGGGAATAACCTTCCGAGGTTATATACCTTATGGTCACGACGTTTAGTTAGTTATATGATAGGTAGTTTATATGCCTTAGGTAAATTACCAAAATGCCCTTTTTACGCATAAATTCATTTTAAGTCTACGTAACGAAATTTTTGACATCTAAACTGATTTAACAACAATATTAAACATGTTAAGGCATATCTTGCTTGTCATAGGACTAGTTAGGCATTCCAAACGCGTTTTACGCAAACGACGCGTTAAAGTGGCGTAAGCTACCTAAACGAGTCGTAATGGGTCAAAAGCACTTAGGATAGGTTTCGTTTTAGTACGTAGGCTTTGTTAAACCATATTACATAAGTTCCCATACTTATTTGGTTTACGAACCCTTGTACTACCCGATCCTCCGATAGGTCCGTTTATTAATGTAGATACCTATATAGGTGCCGTTTGATTCCGTGATCTTCTAGCTTTGCTTGGTGGTTATCCTAAGACTTCTAAGCACCCTCAAGTGAGTACATAGACCCCCTCTTTTACTGTTTTTCAAACATTTTGGGGTGAAACACATGTGCCTACTTGTTACTTTAGAAATAGGCTTTGAGGTGTTTGGTGCGCAAAAATAAACTTTATGCTCATTCAGGGACTAAAAGCGTCAAAAAGTGCATAAGTTTGCATTTTCGTGCATATTTTACGTTCTGAATACTTTAGGACTTCCAAAAATTTATATAAGCATTAAAATATTTTATTTTAGTGTTTGGTATGATAAATTCCATTCGTCGCTTAATTTGGATCGTTTTTGCGTTCGTTACGACTTCCGTCGTAATTAACCGAATAACACAACCGTACGGCCAAATGAACCGACATCCGTGATGTCTGTGAGCACATTTTAAGTTCCCTATACTTTAGTATCATTTTAGAGCCTTGAAATGAGGTTAAAGGGGTTTAAAAGTGCCAAAAAAATCAAGTTTTACAAGTGTAGGGACCATTTTTGAAATTTCTGGCAGATTCAATGAACCTAGTCCATTTTGAAGTGTTAATGGTTTTCACCCATGGTTTTGCAAAACCATGGGATGGTATTCAATGAACATAGTCCACATTAGGGGCTCCCATGGTTTTTGAAAACCATGTGCCCACATGTAAGGTCTAGATCAAATCACGTTTTTCGACGAACGATCTTAACGGTTCAAGGAAATCTATAAATACCCCTCACCCATTTCATTCTTCCTCACATTTGAATTTGATTCTACACTCTCTAAGTGGAAGTATATGCTTCCTACCTGAGAGTGAATCGGGTTCGAATCTTGCGGAGACCTTCTGTAAGTATTCTTTTGCGTTTTTCATTCGTTTTAGCGTTAAAGTCAAACTGCGTTTGACTTTCTGCATTAACCAGTTTATGGTCAATGCAAAGTTTGTTTGAACTTCATAACGTGAGCGTAATCACGATGGTTATAGTCCCTAGTAACTATACCTACTGATTACCACGTTATCTAGGCTCAGTGACGAGTCGTAGTTTCGGCCAAAATGCGTTTTCTCGCGTATTTTGTAACCAAACTACTCTAGGGTATTAAAACCGTTTGTTTTAATACCAAACCTGTTTTCTAACTTTACTAAACATGTTCTAGCATGTTTAGCTCGTCGCTTTTAGATTTGTGCTTGTTTAGGGTCGTAAAGGTAAGCGATCTAATCAATCGTTTATGCTTACGAACCCGACCCATTGGTCGATCTTTAGGATCCGACGAAACACATTAGGTGACCATAGTTGTATAGGGAATAACCTTCCGAGGTTATATACCTTATGGTCACGACGTTTAGTTAGTTATATGATAGGTAGTTTATATGCCTTAGGTAAATTACCAAAATGCCCTTTTTACGCATAAATTCATTTTAAGTCTACGTAACAAAATTTTTGACATCTAAACTGATTTAACAACAATATTAAACATGTTAAGGCATATCTTGCTTGTCATAGGACTAGTTAGGCATTCCAAACGCGTTTTACGCAAACGACGCGTTAAAGTGGCGTAAGCTACCTAAACGAGTCGTAATGGGTCAAAAGCACTTAGGATAGGTTTCGTTTTAGTACGTAGGCTTTGTTAAACCATATTACATAAGTTCCCATACTTATTTGGTTTACGAACCCTTGTACTACCCGATCCTCCGATAGGTCCGTTTATTAATGTAGATACCTATATAGGTGCCGTTTGATTCCGTGATCTTCTAGCTTTGCTTGGTGGTTATCCTAAGACTTCTAAGCACCCTCAAGTGAGTACATAGACCCCCTCTTTTACTGTTTTTCAAACATTTTGGGGTGAAACACATGTGCCTACTTGTTACTTTCATGATTTCATGCTTTTATATCATATACTTGCTATGTTCATTAGTACACTATTAGTACATGATTTCATTATGTTTTTGCTATGTATGCCCATTGTGTGCATACTTAGTACATCGTTTTACATAACATTTCATGCTATGTATGTTCATCATACTTAGTACATTTTACATCACATGCTATGTATGCCCATTGTGTGCATACTTAGTACATCGTTTTACATAACATTTCATGCTATGTATGTTCATCATACTTAGTACATTTTACATCACATGCTATGTATGCCCATTGTGTGCATACTTAGTACATCGTTTTACATAACATTTCATGCTATGTATGTTCATCATACTTAGTACATCGTTTTATAAGACATCTTATACTTGGTATCATGCTATGTATGTCCATCCGTCGCATACTTAGTACATTGTTTGTGCATTCTTACCTATGGTTTGGTTGTTACATATTTCACTTGCCATACATGACATTTTGTTTACACAATACTTGATTGATATTTGACAACGGTTTAGACATGGGCAATTTACATTGGTGGTTTATATGGGTAAGTGATTTGAGTAACGAGACGTGTGTAATGTGATACAAGCATGGTGGATACGCCGCTGGTACTTCCTATATATAAGTGCTTGTATTATATTACATGGCGTAGCGTTATTTAAATCATTCATTTGGATTTATACATTTTTACACAAATAACATATTTTTCACAAGACATTGTTTTACAAAACAGTTTGTTTTATACAAACTCATTTTTACTTGGTTATTCATTTAACCTTACATCATTCTTTTAACTATACATATCTATCATCGATTTTCAAACGTTTTATAAAAGCAAACACTTAAACTGGATTCATGACAAGTTTTTGGTTAAACATTTTCTTAAACCTAAGTCATGGATCCTATTTTTCATAAAACCTATGTACTCGCCGGCATTTTTATGCTGACGTATTTTCACATGTGTTTCAGGTACAATAGTTGATGATATTTGATGATGATATTGATGCATGCTCACATAGGATTGGACGAGACCTTAGTGACATTAAAAGATGCAAGACTAGTTAATTTTTGTTATGTTTCTTTATTGTTAAGACATTGTAACTCATTTAATTCAATAAAACGAAATTTGTTTAATCCATGGTTGTGAAATAATGATTCTGTTACAACACTCCCCGACGTTTCCGCCACATTTTGTTGTTTTACGTGGTCAGGGTGTGACAGAAAAGTTGGTATCAGAGCCAATGGTTATAGAGAATTAGGTTATTAGTAATGCTTTGACCTAGACTATAACCTTCCTAGGACCCTAACGCGAGTTTACTTGCGTTTAGTCATAAAACAATACCGTCACTTATCCTTAGGTGACAACCACAACAAGAACATAAATTTGATCTGCTTTGAAAACTAATCATCTGTTCTAGGATGATTGATTACTAGGTTTTGAACCCTTTGTTATAAGGTTTCGAACCCTTTAAGTTTTCAAAATTTCGTCAAAGTTTGGGTCTAAATAATGTGAACACGTGCAAACTGGAAGAGTGGGTGCCTGTACCCTGAGTTTTCTGTCTAAGGCTAGAGTGTTCGTACAAATCCGCAGTATCGGACCAGTCACTCTTACCTGGGAACTCTTGGGGTGAGTGTCCACTTATAGGCGAGCATGTCTTCGCGATACATTATATTGACCCGCTTACTTTGATTAGTCACTATCTCATTTGTTTGCCTTTGGAAACAAACAAATGATCACAATCTTCATGCGTTGTCATTCTCTTTTGACTATCTTTTGCTTGTTTCCTCCTATGCCTTCCATTGTCTTCAAGATGCCTCTTCATCGCAACAATACTCAAATGTCTAAACCCGGTGCTGCAATTACCCAGCGAACAGGCGTCGTACTCAAGAGGACCGTTGATTTAGCTACCACCATGACTCGCCTCAGGGATGAAGTTGTATAAGGGAACTGCTCCTTGGTGCAATCATTGCCACCGTCATCATCCGAATCAAATACCCTATTTTAAGTGTACCCACAGTGGACGATGGGGACATTTGGTTAACATGTGCCGCTTTGCAATCCAAAGCAAAGCTGTTACAATCTTGCTGCTGCTTAACCTTCAATTTCTGCTTCATATGTCGCCTTGGCATATCTAGCACCTCAACCTCATGAACTTTCTACCTTGTGTATCGACGTAAGCACGCCTAGTGCAGGGTGTCGGAGCACCTCTCGTTACACAAACTCCAAAATCCATATAGGATCTTTCTATCCTCATAATTAGATCCTTGTGGGTGAGTAACATTCATCGGAGTCCTTAATTAAATTCTCTGTATGATTCAATACGTACATTACAATTCAATAAGGACAAAGCCGAATTCCTATTAAGATTTTTCTATCTTCATAGATAGATTCTTGAAAATGATTAAAGTGCCAAATGAAATCCACGGATTGGATTCCTGGTGTACTTTAAGTATCCGCGTCCAAAGATAACAAATTAATAACTGAGTTAAGCAACTATGTGATTATGTGCTTATGTGTTCCCTTTTATGCTTTTGGTGTAATCCAAGTTTTTGTTATCCAAATCCTCGTAGAATCGTCCATATCATTCGTATAAGGGATTCATAGTAGGATATCCAAAGGTACTATATTAAATCCTCAATGGGCTTTTACGTAATAGTAAAGACCCTTGGATTATATTGTACTATTCCATAATTAGACCCCTTGAGTGGTCTAGTTAAACAGATTGATCCAAAAATCTAGTTAGGAATATCATGTGATGATATAGCTGAAAGGACTCCTTGGTGTCCTAGTTAAAAAGAACATCTGTCGATCTAATTAAAAGGACCCTATGGTAGTCTAGTCACCATCATCACAAGTTTGATATTCTTCCCCAAAACATTACAAAACAAACTGTGCGGACTGTGCAAGGAATTACGTAATTATGGATGCATACATAATTATGGAATTTAGTGCACAGAAACCACAGCAAGTTTTGTCGTGTATCTAGAGTTAACCCTGTTCATTTTCGTATCTGAAGAAATTGTGGAAATGACTCATTCCGTTCATTTTCGTATCTGAAGAAATTGTGGAAAATGACTCATTCCGTTCATTTTCGTATCTGAAGAAATTGTAGAAAATGACTCATTCCGTTCATTTTCGTTTCTGAAGAAATTATGGAAAATGACTCATTCCGTTCATTTTCGTTTCTGAAGAAATCGTAGAAAATGACTCATTCCGTTCATTTTCGTTTCTGAAGAAATTATGGAAAATGACTCATTCCGTTCATTTTCGTTTCTGAAGAATACCCATTAAGGAAAATGACTCATTCCGTGCATTTTCATTTCTAAAGGATACCCATTAAGGAAAATGACTCATTCCGTGCATTTTCGTTTCTAAAGGATACCCATTAAGGAAAATGACTCATTCCGTGCATTTTCGTTTCTAAAGGATACCCATTAAGGAAAATGACTCATTCCGTGCATTTTCGTTTCTAAAGGATACCCATTAAGGAAAATGACTCATTCCGTGCATTTTCGTTTCTAAAGGATACCCATTAAGGAAAATGACTCATTCCGTGCATTTTTCGTTTCTGAAAATTTTCCCTCGAAGGGAAATGAATATCCCTGATCTTTCCTTCATTTCCGTTTCTGAAGAGTCTCCATTAAGGAAATGACAGGATATTGACTTGCATATCTTTGGTGGCTTTTTGACACAAAGTCACAGATAGACTCCTACGAATAAATTTCGGGACGAAATTTCCTAAAGTAGGGGAGACTGTGACACCTGTGTCACCACCACCATCAAACAAATACCAAGCCAATGAAATATTGTATTTCATAATTGGGATCTGTATAAATATGTGTATCTTTTGCACGTATCAATTCTTGTTCGATTTCAGACTTTAAGTCGCTATCTGGAAGGTTATACGCGATCTGATGCGTAAATATAACCAGTTTAATGCAACAAACACTCCAGAACAGTGAAATAGGCTTAACATACCTTAAATAACCATTACATAACTTAGAAATAAGTTTTGGATGGTTTGGTATGCCGAAATCAAGTTTATTCGCTTACAGGGACTAAATTCGACAAACTGCGAAAGTATGTCAATTTGTACTGTAACAGACCTTCCGGAACTTGATCATAAGTTAAGTATGCCCTAAATATTCTTAACATAGCTTAGAAATAGGCTTTGAGGTGTTTGGTGCGCAAAAATAAACTTTATGCTCATTCAGGGACTAAAAGCGTCAAAAAGTGCATAAGTTTGCATTTTCGCGCATATTTTACGTTCTGAATACTTCCGGACTTCCAAAAATTTATGTAAGCATTAAAATATTTTATTTTAGTGTTTGGTATGATAAATTCCATTCGTCGCTTAATTTGGATCGTTTTTGTGTTCGTTACGACTTCCGTCGTAATTAACCGAATAACACAACCGTACGGCCAAACGAACCGACATCCGTGATGTCTGTGAGCACATTTTAAGTTCCCTATACTTTAGTATCATTTTAGAGCCTTGAAATGAGGTTAAAGGGGTTTAAAAGTGCCAAAAAAATCAAGTTTTACAAGTGTAGGGACCATTTTTGAAATTTCTGGCAGATTCAATGAACCTAGTCCATTTTGAAGTGTTAATGGTTTTCACCCATGGTTTTGCAAAACCATGGGATGGTATTCAATGAAAATAGTCCACATTAGGGGCTCCCATGGTTTTTGAAAACCATGTGCCCACATGTAAGGTCTAGATCAAATCACGTTTTTCGACGAACGATCTTAACGGTTCAAGGAAATCTATAAATACCCCTCACCCATTTCATTCTTCCACACATTTGAATCTGATTCTACACTCTCTAAGTGGAAGTATATGCTTCCTACCTGAGAGTGAATCGGGTTCGAATCTTGCGGAGACCTTCTGTAAGTATTCTTTCGCGTTTTTCATTCGTTTTAGCGTTAAAGTCAAACTGCGTTTGACTTTCTGCATTAACCAGTTTATGGTCAATGCAAAGTTTGTTTGAACTTCATAACGTGAGCGTAATCACGATGGTTATAGTCCCTAGTAACTATACCTACTGATTACCACGTTATCTAGGCTCAGTGACGAGTCGTAGTTTCGGCCAAAATGCGTTTTCTCGCGTATTTTGTAACCAAACTACTCTAGGGTATTAAAACCGTTTGTTTTAATACCAAACCTGTTTTCTAACTTTACTAAACATGTTCTAGCATGTTTAGCTCGTCGCTTTTAGATTTGTGCTTGTTTAGGGTCGTAAAGGTAAGCGATCTAATCAATCGTTTATGCTTACGAACCCGACCCATTGGTCGATCTTTAGGATCCGACCAAACACATTAGGTGACCATAGTTGTATAGGGAATAATCTTCCGAGGTTATACCTTATGGTCACGACGTTTAGTTAGTTATATGATAGGTAGTTTATATGCCTTAGGTAAATTACCAAAATGCCCTTTTTACGCATAAATTCATTTTAAGTCTATGTAACGAAATTTTTGACATCTAAACTGATTTAACAACAATATTAAACATGTTAAGACATATCTTGCTTGTCATAGGACTAGTTAGGCATTCCAAACGCGTTTTACGCAAACGACGCGTTAAAGTGGCGTAAGCTACCTAAACGAGTCGTAATGGGTCAAAAGCACTTAGGATAGGTTTCGTTTTAGTACGTAGGCTTTGTTAAACCATATTACATAAGTTCCCATACTTATTTGGTTTACGAACCCTTGTACTACCCGATCCTCCGATAGGTCCGTTTATTAATGTAGATACCTATATAGGTGCCGTTTGATTTCGTGATCTTCTAGCTTTGCTTGGTGGTTATCCTAAGACTTCTAAGCACCCTCAAGTGAGTACATAGACCCCTCTTTTACTGTTTTTCAAACATTTTGGGGTGAAACACATGTGCCTACTTGTTACTTTCATGATTTCATGCTTTTATATCATATACTTGCTATGTTCATTAGTACACTATTAGTACATAATTTCATTATGTTTTTGCTATGTATGCCCATTGTGTGCATACTTAGTACATCGTTTTACATAACATTTCATGCTATGTATGTTCATCATACTTAGTACATTTTACATCACATGCTATGTATGCCCATTGTGTTCATACTTAGTACATCGTTTTACATAACATTTCATGCTATGTATGTTCATCATACTTAGTACATTTTACATCACATGCTATGTATGCCCATTGTGTGCATACTTAGTACATTGTTTTACATATCATTTCATGCTATGTATGTTCATCATACTTAGTACATCGTTTTACAAGACATCTTATACTTGGTATCATGCTATGTATGTCCATCCATCGCATACTTAGTACATTGTTTGTGCATTCTTACCTATGGTTTGGTTGTTACATATTTCACTTGCCATACATGACATTTTGTTTACACAATACTTGATTGACATTTGACAACGGTTTAGACATGGGCAATTTACATTGGTGGTTTATGTGGGTAAGTGATTTGAGTAACGAGACGTGTGTAATGTGATACAAGCATGGTGGATACGCCGCTGGTACTTCCTATATATAAGTGCTTGTATTCTATTACATGGCGTAGCGTTATTTAAATCATTCATTTGGATTTATACATTTTTACACAAATAACATATTTTTCACAAGACATTGTTTTACAAAACAGTTTGTTTTATACAAACTCATTTTTACTTGGTTATTCATTTAACCTTACATCATTCTTTTAACTATACATATCTATCATCGATTTTCAAACGTTTTATAAAAGCAAACACTTAAACTGGATTCATGACAAGTTTTTGGTTAAACATTTTCTTAAACCTAAGTCATGGATCCTATTTTTCATAAAACCTATGTACTCGCCGGCATTTTTATGCTGACGTATTTTCACATGTGTTTCAGGTACAATAGTTGATGATATTTGATGATGATATTGATGCATGCTCACATAGGAATGGACGAGACCTTAGTGACATTAAAAGATGCAAGACTAGTTCATTTTTGTTATGTTTCTTTATTGTAACTCATTTAATTCAATAAAACGAAATTTGTTTAATCCATGGTTGTGAAACAATGATTCTGTTACAACACTCCCCGACGTTTCCGCCACGTTTTGTTGTTTTATGTGGTCGGGGTGTGACATGGTATGCTAAAACAAACTTTTGGATCATTCAGGGACTAAAAGTGTCAAAAAGTGCACAAGTTTGCACTTTCGCGCATAACTTACGTTCTGAATACATCCGGACATCCAAAAATTTATGTAAACATCCTTATATTATGCCTTAGTGTTTGGCATAAGAAAAAATCCATTCGTCGCGTCATTTGGATCGTTTTTCGCGCTTATGCGCATTCCGTCGTAATTAAGCGAACATCGCGATCGTACGGCCAAACGAACCAACATCCGGAACATTTTTGAGCATGTTTCATGTCCACAATGTTTAGGCATCATTTTAGGGCCATAAAGTTGGCTTTACGGGCCTTAGAAGTGTCGGAAATGGCTTAAATACGCAACAGGGACCAAAACTGCCATTTTTGAAAGTATATGCAGATCAGACAGGCCCAGGCGGCCCACCTGAGTTTCTGCATATCCTGATGCGGGCCGCATGGCACTTCCAGTAACCAAATTTTTGTTTTTTTCTTGCAATTTGGCCTTTCAAACACACCAAGGGGCAATGCCCTTTCACCCAATCAAGAGCCAAGGGCCATTTTCAGTAACCACAACATTTTGACAAGTGGACGCTCAAGATCGTGGCACGAAAATCAAGAAACGATCCTAACGGCTCTACTTTTCCTATAAATACCCCCCCCCTTGTTGCTAAAAACTCACACAATCTGATCAAAATGCTCTAAGTTGATGCCATTGCTTCATACCTGAGCTCTTTGATCTAGATTAGCATTCGGGGACCCTCCGTAAGTCTTCTTTCGTTCTTTTATTCGCTTTTCGAGTCTGAAAGTCAACGTTTTGTTGACTTTCTGCATTGACCAGCCTATGGTCAACAAGAAGTTCGTGGAACTTCATAACGTGAGCGTGATCACGATGGTTATAGTCCGTAGTGACTATACCTACTGATTACCACGTTATCTAGGCTCAGTGACGAGTTGTAGTTTCGGCCAAAATGCGCATTCTTGCGTATTTTGTAACCAAACTACTCGTGAGCATCAAAGCCGTTTGCTTTGATGCCAAACCTGTTTTCTAAACTTAGTTAAGCATGTTCTAACATGCTTAGCTCGTCACTTTTAGTTTAGTGCTTATATAGGGTCGTACGGTAAGCGATCTAAACCATCGCTTATACTTTCGAACCCGACCCATTTGGTCGATCATTAGGATCTGACCAAACACATTAGGTGACCATAGCTATAACCTTCCGAGGTTATGCCTTGTGGTCACGATGTTAGGCGTTCCAAACGCGTTCTACGCGAACGACGCGTTAAGGTGGCATAAGCTACCTAAACGGGTCGTGATGGGTCGCAAGCACTTAGGTTAAGTTTCATTTTAGTATGTAGGCTTCGTTAAACCATATTACACGAGTCTCCATACTCGTTTGGTTTACGAACCCGCATACTATCCGATCCTTCCGATTTGGTCCGGTATATTAATATAGCTACCTATTAGGTGCCGTTTGATATCCCGTGATCTCTAGCATTATCTGGTTATTATACAAGGAATTCAAAGCAATCTCAGGTGAGTACATAGAACCCCATTTTCTACTGTTTTACAAACTGTTTTGGGGTGAAACACATGTGCCTATCTGTTACATTCATGCTTTCCATGTTTTCACATCATATGCCTGCTATGTTGTTAGTACATTATAGTACACGATTTCATTACATTTCACGCTATGTATGCGCATTGTGTGCGTACTTAGTACATTGATTTACATTACATTTCTGTTGCATATGTTTACTCAGCATATGGACACATTGATTTACATGAACATTTATGTTGCATATGTTTACTCAGCATATGGACACATTGATTTACATGAACATTTCTGTTGCATATGTTTACTCAGCATATGGACACATTGATTTACATGAACATTTCTGTTGCATATGTTTACTCAGCATATGGACACATTGATTTACATGAACATTTCTGTTGCATATGTTTACTCAGCATATGGACACCTTGATTTACATGAACATTTCTGCTTCGTATGTTTACTTAGCATACTTAGTACAATTGTTTACATCACATGCCTTCATTTTGTTATGACATTTGGTTTGTTTAACATGGGACAATACATTCATTAACATTAGCTACGCCGTTCGTTAGTAGGTAGTGGTACCATAGGAATTGACAACTCCCGTTCCTGAAATCCTGGGTTTGATAGGATTGTAAGGAATGACCGAATTCGATATACATAACTTAGATAAACCTTTAATTTGTTTAAGGGTTTATCGCCACAGTCTCAAGGCTTGGATGTATGCATATTTCACAATACCGCATAAATGTTAATATCAATAGAGCATGCATTTTTCCACAGAACATAACGTTGATTTAAACCACGTTTTACTTCAACGACTTGTTTTGTGCATTTTACATATGGTTTAAGTTGATACATTTCGCTTACCGTACATGATACATTTTGGGATACACATTACATGATTTACATTGAACATAAACACGTTGACATTGACATACACATTTGGTGATTTACATTGAACATAGACTTTTGACATGGTTTACACAATAACACTTGACAATTGAGTTATACAAGAACAATCTCACATGGTGGATGGTTTGGGTAAATGGTTTGAGTAACGTGGAGTATGTAATATGATGCAAACATGGTGGATACGCCGCTGGTACTTCCTATATATAAATGTTTGTATAATATTACATATCTTAGCGTTATCTAAATCATTTCAGTTTAGACATATAACATTTATACAAATAACATACTTTTCATAAAACATTGTCTTACAAAACAACTTATCTTATTCAACTCATTTTACTAGGTTATTCATTTAACCTTACGTTTATCTATACATATCATCTGATATTATCGTTTTTCAAATGGTATCAAAGCGAGACAAATTACAAGGTTCATGACTGACTGTTATTAGACATTTCTTTAAAACCCAAGTCATGAATCCCACTTTCACAAAACCTATGTATCTCACAGGCATTTTTATGCTGACGTACCTGCTTTCACATGTGTTTTCAGGAGCTGTTCCATAAGATGTTGATCACGATACTAGGGCGGACCTGTGCCTTAGACACTAAAAATGAAGATAGAACTAGTATAACTATGTTTTGAATTCTGTACTTCCTTTTAAGACAATGTAACACCCGTGTTTGATAAATAAAATGTAACTTTAATTTCCATGGTTGTATATCAATTAATTCTGTCCACAACACTCCCCGACGTTTTCCGCCACGGTTGCATGTTATACGCGGTCGGGGTGTGACAGAAGAGTTGGTATCAGAGCCAATGGTTATAGGGAATTAGGTTATTAGTAATGCTTTGACCTAGACTATAACTTTCTAGGACCCTAACACAAGTTATCTTGTGTTTAGATTTTAAAACATGCACTTCACCTATCCTTAGGTGATAACCACAATGGGAACTTCGATTCCGAATCCGATTTGAAAATTAATCATCTGTTCTAGGATGATTGATTACTAGGTTTTGAACCCTCTGTTATAAGGTTTTGAACCCCTTTGGATTCTCAAAAATCTCGTCAAGGTTTTGGGGCTTTAATAATGTGAACACGTGCGAACTGGAAGGGTGAATGCCTGTACCCTGAGTTTTTTGTCTAAGGCTAGAGTGTTCGTACAAATCCACATAATCGGACCAGTCACTCTTACCTGGGAACTCTAGGGGTGAGTGTTCACTTATAGGCGAGCATGTCTTCGCGATACACTAATTCTGACCCATTTACTTTGACTGGACATTTCATGTCGCTTGTTTGCTTTGCGATGCATAACCGCCATCTTTGCTTTTGTTGATTTTGCTTCATCTCATTCACTTCATCCAATCATCTCACTCGTTTCATTTCATGTTTTTCTCCTCTAGAATGCCTCCTCGACGCGACAACCAGATAGCTACTGCCGAGCTAGCAGAAATTATTGCGCAGCAGATGGCTGCTCAATTCCCAATTCTCTTTGCTCAATGGAACCAGGCCAACAACAACAACAATGGTACATGCAAATACAAGGATTTTAACTCGGCTAAGCCACTCAAGTTTAGTGGTTCTGAGGGAGCAACTGGGCTTCTTCAGTGGTTCGAGAGCATCGAGAACACTTTCCGTCATGTGCAGTGTCCTGACAATCGCAAGGTCGAGTTTTCTTCGAGTGTGTTTCAGAAGAGGGCTCTTACGTGGTGGAACGGGGTTATGAGAGATCAAGGTGCAGAAGTTGCTCTAGCTCAGACATGGGCTGAACTGAGAGCTCTTATGATGAGGGAGTTTTGTCCTCGTCATGAACAACGAGCGTTGGAGAAAGAATTTGATGTTTTGAAGCAAGATAGTGGCGAGCACAGGGCTTATACTGATAGGTTTGAGGAGTTGAGTCTGCTTTGCCCGACTATGGTTACCCCACTCGATAAGGCTATCGAAAGGTACATCGACGGCCTGCCTGACTCAGTACAAGACATCCTTACTGGTAGCAACCCTACCACACTCCGTCAGGCGATCGAGTTATCAGCGACGTTGACTGAGTCGCAGATTCGAAAGAATAAATTACACAGGAAGGGTGACAAGGGCAAGAAGCAGTCGGCTGATAAGGAAGATAGCAAGAAAGGTCATAACAAGAATGGAAAGGATTTTGGTTCATCAAAAAGGGCAAAGAAGCGTAAGGCTTCCCAAAACTATGCTGTCACTGCCCAAGCGAACCAGGCAGCTCCCAACCAGCCTCCAGCAAAGAAGCCCTATTCAGGAAGTGCACCTTTGTGCAATCAATGCAACAGTCACCATCAGCCGCAATATCAGTACCGTTTCTGTACTAACTGTGGGAAGTCGGGTCATCTTGCCGATGTTTGTCGGTTCGCTCAGAATCGCGCAGTTCAGAACCCTGCTCAACAAGTTGCTCAGCAACAGGGTCAGGCTGCACGACCAAACTACCCACCAGGTGCTTGTTATAACTGTGGGGATCTGACCCACTACAGAAATCGGTGTCCAAGGCTAGCCAACCAGAACCAGAATGCAAACCAAAATCAGGCTCAGGCTCGAGGTCGAGGTCGAGTCTTCAACATGAATGCACAAGAAGCACAAGCAGACAACGAGGTGGTGAACGGTACGTTCTTTATTAATAATCAGCCAGCATCTGTTCTTTTTTATTCGGGTGCCGATAAGATTTTTGTGTCATTGTCTTTTGAGACAATGCTTCGCGTGTCTAGAACGAAACTAGGTAAACCTTTGACAGTAGAGGTTGCCAGTGGTGAACCCATTGTTCTTAATTCTGTTCTACGCAAGTGCCAGTTGAACCTTAACGACCATATTTTTCCTATTGACCTCACGCCAATGCAACTTGGAAGCTTCGACGTTATTGTGGGAATGGATTGGTTATCTAAGCATCGCGCAGAGATAGTTTGTTCTGAGAAGATTGTTCGTGTGCCGCTGTCGACAGGCGAGATCCTATAGGTTCGTGGTGAGAAGCCTGCCGGTGGTCTCAGACTTATGTCTTGTTTTAAAGCACGGAAGTATCTACGGAAGAAATATGTGGCTTTCTTAGCACATGTTACAGCAGATAAAGGCAAAGGTAAGTCTATTTCAGATATTCCTGTCGTTCGGGATTATTCTGAAGTTTTCCCTGAAGAGTTACCCGGTCTACCTCCAGCACGCCAAGTCGAGTTCCGTATTGATCTCGTACCTGGTGCAAATCCCATTACCAGAGCTCCATACCGTCTTGCACCGTCTGAGATGCAAGAATTATCTAAACAGCTTCAGGAGCTCTCCGACAAAGGTTTTATCCGTCCTAGCTTTTCACCTTGGGGTGCTCCCGTTCTTTTTGTAAAGAAGAAGGATGGATCTTTTAGGATGTGTATCGATTATCGTGAGCTTAACAAGCTCACCATCAAGAATCGATATCCCCTAACTCGCATTGATGATCTCTTTGATCAATTGCAAGGCGCTTCTTACTTTTCAAAGATTGATCTGCGATCTGGATATCATCAACTCCGGGTGCATGAAGAAGATATCCCAAAGACAGTGTTCCGTACTCGTTATGGACATTATGAGTTCACAGTCATGCCATTCTGTTTGACTAATGCTCCTGCCGTTTTCATGGACTTAATGAATAGGGTCTGCAAACCTTACTTGGATAAGTTCATCATCGTTTTTATTGATGACATCTTGATATATTCTAAGACGCGAGCCGACCATGAGCAACATCTCCGTCTCACTTTGGAACTCCTAAAGAAAGAGCAACTTTTCGCAAAATTCTCTAAGTGTGAATTCTGTCTTAAAGAAGTTCAATTCTTAGGACGTATTGTCAACGAGCAAGGTATTCATGTAGATCCCTCCAAGATCAGTGCGATCAAGGATTGGGATACACCTACTACTCCTATTGAAGTTCGTTTTTTTCTTGGTCTAGCGGGTTATTACCGCCGCTTCATTGAGAACTTCTCAAAGATTGCAGTTCCTCTAACTGCTCTAACTCAGAAGAACAAGCCATTTGATTGGGGAGTCAAACAAGAGGAAGCGTTTCTGACTTTGAAACAGAAACTTTGTGACGCGCCTGTCCTAACTTTGCCCGAGGGTAATGATGATTTCGTCGTTTATTGCGACGCATCTAAATTAGGTCTTGGCTGTGTCCTGATGCAAAGAAACAAAGTTATAGCATACGCATCGAGGCAGTTGAAGATACATGAGAAGAACTACACCACTCATGATCTTGAGTTGGGTGCAGTTGTCTTCGCTCTTAAGATCTGGAGACACTATTTGTACGGTACAAAATGTGTGGTTTTCACGGACCACAAAAGTCTTCAACATATCTTTAATCAAAAGGAACTCAACATGAGGCAAAGACGTTGGGTCGAACTTCTAAACGACTACGACTGCGAGATTCGCTACCATCCTGGTAAGGCGAATGTCGTAGCCGATGCTTTGAGTCGCAAGGAACGTACTAAGCTTCATTGTGTTCGTGTCCAGTCTGTTATTCAAGCTCAAACCGATATCCAAGCCCGTATTTCTCAGGCTCAACAATCTTGTGTTTCACAAGGTTTGATGGATAAGGAATTTCCTTATCACATAACTCCTGCTCTAGAACTGAAGGACAATGGATCATATTATTTCATGGACCGCTTGTGGGTCCCAAGCCAAGATAATCTTCGTACCTTGCTTATGGATGAAGCCCATAAGTCTCGTTATTCTATTCATCCTGGCTCAGATAAGATGTATAAGGATCTTCGTATTCAGTATTGGTGGCCTGGTATGAAGAAAGACATTGCCTTATACGTATCCAAATGCCTTACTTGTCTTAAGGTTAAGGCTGACATCAGCGTCCTGCCGGTTTATTGGAGCAACTGGAGATCCCAGTTTGGAAATGGGAAAACATTACTATGGATCTCATTACTAAACTTCCGTGCACAAAGAAAGGCCACGTCTGGGTAGTTGTTGATCGTCTTACCAAGTCAGCGCATTTCTTGCCAATCCGTGAGGATTATTCGGCTGACAAACTTGCTCAAATATATGTAGATGAAATTGTAGCTCGACATGGTGTTCCTTTGAACATCATTTCTGACAGAGATGCTCGTTTCACTTCTCATTTTTGGAGGACCATGCAATCTGCTATGGGGTCTCAACTTAATCTGAGCACAGCTTATCATCTGCAAACGGATGGTCAATCTGAAAGAACAATCCAGACACTGGAGGATATGCTTAGAGCTTGTGTGATCGATTTTGGTGGTAGTTGGGATTCACATCTTCCGTTGATTGAATTCTCCTACAACAACAGTTATCACTCCAGCATCAACATGGCTCCTTTCGAGGCTCTCTATGGTCGAAAATGTCGTTCACCAGTCTGCTGGAATGAGATCGGCGAGGCTCAACTTACTGGACCTGCCCTCATTTTAGAGACAACAGATAAGGTTAAGAAAGTACGTGATAACCTTCAGACAGCTAGAAGCCGTCAAAAGAGTTACGCAGACCTAAAACGCAAGCCCTTGGATATTCAAGTCGGTGATCGTGTATTACTTAAGGTCTCACCTTGGAAAGGTGTGATCAGATTCGGAAAGAAAGGAAAACTTGCACCTAGATACGTTGGACCATTCAAGATCGTCGAAAGAATCGGTAAGGTAGCCTACAGACTTGAGTTACCTCCTGAACTTGGAAATGTTCATCTAACCTTCCACGTGTCCAATCTCAAGAGGTGTTTAGCTGATGAAAACCTCCACATACCGCTTGACGAAATTCGTGTTGACAAAACACTGAAATTTGTCGAGAAACCGGTAGAAATCATGGAACGTGAAGTCAAGTGGCTTAAACGCAAGCGCATTCCTTTGGTCAAGGTTCGCTGGGAATCTAAACGTGGACCCGAATTTACTTGGGAACGTGAAGATCAAATGAAGGCGAAATATCCGCATCTTTTTCCACGAGTTTCCTCTAAATAAATTTCGGGACGAAATTTTCACAAGTAGGGGAGACTGTAACATTTGTGCTTGTAATCGTTGTGAACAGTTCAGTTATCAATAAAACAATGTTATTTGATCCCAATGTTTGTTTGGTTGTGTTTTACATTTTTCATGTTTTGACTTTTGTTCAATTTCAAACTCTACATTGCTTTCTGGAGAGTTATACGCTAACTAGTGCTTAAACGTACCTAGTTTAATGCGACAAATACTCTGGAACATCAACATATACTCAACATACCTTAAATAACCTTTACATAACTTAGAAATAAGTTTTGAAGGCCTTGGTATGGCAAAGACAAGTTAATTCGCTTACAGGGACTAAACTTGACAAACTACGAAAGTATGCCAATTTGGACTGTAACGAACATTCCGGAACATGTCCATAAGTTAAACATACCATAAATATCCTTTACATAGCTTAGAAATAGGCTTTGAGGGGTTTGGTATGCTAAAACAAACTTTTGGATCATTCAAGGACTAAAAGTGTCAAAAAGGGCACAAGTTTGCACTTTCGCGCATAACTTACGTTCTGAATACATCCGGACATCCAAAAATTTAAACATCCTTATATTATGCCTTAGTGTTTGGCATAAGAAAAATCCATCCGTCGCGTCATTTGGATCGTTTTTCGCGCTTATGCGCATTCCGTCGTAATTAAGCGAACATCGCGATCGAACGGCCAAACGAACCAACATCCGGAACATTTTTGAGCATGTTTCATGTCCACAATATTTAGGCATCATTTTAGGGCCATAAAATTGGCTTTACGGGCCTTAGAAGTGTCGGAAATGGCTTAAATACGCAACAGGGACCAAAACTGCCATTTTTGAAAGTATATGCAGATCAGACAGGCCCAGGCGGCCCACCTGAGTTTCTGCATATCCTGATGCGGGCCGCATGGCACTTCCAGTAACCAAATTTTTGTTTTTTTCTTGCAATTTGGCCTTTCAAACACACCAAGGGGCAATGCCCTTTCACCCAATCAAGAGCCAAGGGCCATTTTCAGTAACCACAACATTTTGACAAGTGGACGCTCAAGATCGTGGCACGAAAATCAAGAAACGATCCTACCGGCTCTACTTTTCCTATAAATACCCCCCCCCCCCCCCTTGTTGCTAAAAACTCACACATTCTGATCAAAATGCTCTAAGTTGATGCCATTGCTTCATACCTGAGCTCTTTGATCTAGATTAGCATTCGGGGACCCTCCGTAAGTCTTCTTTCGTTCTTTTATTCGCTTTTCGAGTCTGAAAGTCAACGTTTTGTTGACTTTCTGCATTGACCAGCCTATGGTCAACAAGAAGTTCGTGGAACTTCATAACGTGAGCGTGATCACGATGGTTATAGTCCGTAGTGACTATACCTACTGATTACCACGTTATCTAGGCTCAGTGACGAGTCGTAGTTTCGGCCAAAATGCGCATTCTTGCGTATTTTGTAACCAAACTACTCGTGAGCATCAAAGCCGTTTGCTTTGATGCCAAACCTGTTTTCTAAACTTAGTTAAGCATGTTCTAACATGCTTAGCTCGTCACTTTTAGTTTAGTGCTTATATAGGGTCGTACGGTAAGCGATCTAAACCATCGCTTATACTTTCGAACCCGACCCATTTGGTCGATCATTAGGATCTGACCAAACACATTAGGTGACCATAGCTATAACCTTCCGAGGTTATGCCTTGTGGTCACGATGTTAGGCGTTCCAAACGCGTTCTACGCGAACGACGCGTTAAGGTGGCATAAGCTACCTAAACGGGTCGTGATGGGTCGCAAGCACTTAGGTTAAGTTTCATTTTAGTATGTAGGCTTCGTTAAACCATATTACACGAGTCTCCATACTCGTTTGGTTTACGAATCCGCATACTATCCGATCCTTCCGATTTGGTCCGGTATATTAATATAGCTACCTATTAGGTGCCGTTTGATATCCCGTGATCTCTAGCATTATCTGGTTATTATACAAGGAATTCAAAGCAATCTCAGGTGAGTACATAGAACCCCATTTTCTACTGTTTTACAAACTGTTTTGGGGTGAAACACATGTGCCTATCTGTTACATTCATGCTTTCCATGTTTTCACATCATATGCCTGCTATGTTGTTAGTACATTATAGTACATGATTTCATTACATTTCACGCTATGTATGCCCATTGTGTGCGTACTTAGTACATTGATTTACATTACATTTCTGTTGCATATGTTTACTCAGCATATGGACACATTGATTTACATGAACATTTATGTTGCATATGTTTACTCAGCATATGGACACATTGATTTACATGAACATTTCTGTTGCATATGTTTACTCAGCATATGGACACATTGATTTACATGAACATTTCTGTTGCATATGTTTACTCAGCATATGGACACATTGATTTACATGAACATTTCTGTTGCATATGTTTACTCAGCATATGGACACCTTGATTTACATGAACATTTCTGCTTCGTATGTTTACTTAGCATACTTAGTACAATTGTTTACATCACATGCCTTCATTTTGTTATGACATTTGGTTTGTTTAACATGGGACAATACATTCATTAACATTAGCTACGCCGTTCGTTAGTAGGTAGTGGTACCATAGGAATTGACAACTCCTGTTCCTGAAATCCTGGGTTTGATAGGATTGTAAGGAATGACCGAATTCGATATACATAACTTAGATAAACCTTTAATTTGTTTAAGGGTTTATCGCCACAGTCTCAAGGCTTGGATGTATGCATATTTCACAATACCGCATAAATGTTAATATCAATAGAGCATGCATTTTTCCACAGAACATAACGTTGATTTAAACCACGTTTTACTTCAACGACTTGTTTTGTGCATTTTACATATGGTTTAAGTTGATACATTTCGCTTACCGTACATGATACATTTTGGGATACACATTACATGATTTACATTGAACATAAACACGTTGACATTGACATACACATTTGGTGATTTACATTGAACATAGACTTTTGACATGGTTTACATAATAACACTTGACAATTGAGTTATACAAGAACAATCTCACATGGTGGATGGTTTGGGTAAATGGTTTGAGCACGTGGAGTATGTAATATGATGCGAACATGGTGGATACGCCGCTGGTACTTCCTATATATAAATGTTTGTATAATATTACATATCTTAGCGTTATCTAAATCATTTCAGTTTAGACATATAACATTTATACAAATAACATACTTTTCATAAAACATTGTCTTACAAAACAACTTATCTTATTCAACTCATTTTACTAGGTTATTCATTTAACCTTACGTTTATCTATACATATCATCTGATATTATCGTTTTTCAAATGGTATCAAAGCGAGACAAATTACAAGGTTCATGACTGACTGTTATTAGACATTTCTTTAAAACCCAAGTCATGAATCCCACTTTCACAAAACCTATGTATCTCACAGGCATTTTTATGCTGACGTACCTGCTTTCACATGTGTTTTCAGGAGCTGTTCCATAAGATGTTGATCACGATACTAGGGCGGACCTGTGCCTTAGACACTAAAAATGAAGATAGAACTAGTATAACTATGTTTTGAATTCTGTACTTCCTTTTAAGACAATGTAACACCCGTGTTTGATAAATAAAATGTAACTTTAATTTCCATGGTTGTATATCAATTAATTCTGTCCACAACACTCCCCGACGTTTTCCGCCGCGGTTGCATGTTATACGCGGTCGGGGTGTGACAGTATGCACGTATTTTCAAGCTGCGTTTGAATAAAGAAGTCATCCAGGGTTTAGAAGGTGTAACCTCTTCCTGGACGGGTTACATATCTCTAAACCTAGTATTGTTTAAAGTCTTTCGCTAAGTTTTTACGAACTCATTAAATCAAGTCAAGGTTTGTAACTTGTTTTGTGATTGATGTTTTAAGACAAGTATAATATGGTATTTTTCTAAACTCTATTAACGGGTGAATATCTCATGTTTTTATCATATAGCATTGTTATGATTGTTGCTATGGTATTAAGAAGTCACACCAAATAATCCACGCTTCCGCAAAAGCCAGGGTGTGACAACTTGGTATCAGAGCCTCGATCATAGCGAACTAGGATTCTTTCTCGAGTCTAGACTATGATCATCAGGGCTCTCACGAAAACGTTTTCAAACATTTTTACATTGCATACACCATACGTCCAGATCCAGGGAACAAACCTTTTACAAACAAAAGGCACAAATACACATTTCCAAATTTAAATTTATAACCCGGTCTGAGAGACTGAGGGAGTAGTCTGAGAGACTGGGAAGTCCAGTCTGAGAGACTGAGGGAGTAGTCTGAGAGACTAGAAAGTTCAGTCTGAGAGGCTGGGAGGTTAGTCTAGTGGAACTAGAAAGTTCAGTCTGAGAGGCTGGGAGGTTAGTCTAGTGGGACTAGAAAAGTTCAGTCTGAGAGACTAGGAGGATCAGTCTGAGAGGCTGGGAGGATAGTCTGAGAGACTAGGAGGTTCAGTCTGAGAGGCTGGGAGGATAGTCTAGGGAAGACTAGGATGATTACTTGCTTACATTAATTGAGACTTGCATGCTTATTTGATTTAAGGTTGATGTACATGCATATGTGGTAGTTGTTCGCATACACTAATCGTTAGTAATTACTATGGATATACATGCTACGCACCGGCACATATGTCACGAGTTATCAGACATTGATAACCCTACGACCACCGCCACAGATAATGAGACTACAACTGCGCCAGAGACAATTACGTCAGATACTGAGAGTGATCATGATATGCTAAGGACGAGGACGACTCCTAACAGTCCGTGCTACCAGATTCTGGTGATACTTCATCTTAGCTGATGGTTTCTCTGACAAGAATCTTTCTGTCACTCTTGTTTCAATCCATGACCACTCCATAACTGGTAATCCCGATGATGGACACACCATGGCTCCAATCCTCGATGATGCACCTCCTGCAGACATGTCTACTGAAGGTTGGCTACTCGACAAACATTATATGACTACGTTGGCATGCTTATCGATGGTCCTCCTGCCGACGCCCATAACGATAGAAAACTAGACGAGAACACTATTACTAACTTCAATTCTTAAGACCCCTGTTAACAAGCCATCCTCTGATTCTAGCATGCATTCAGACTCCTTTGAGTCAGTGATACCTGCAACCTTACAAACAGCTGGAATACAGCATTCTACTATTGACACAAGACGACGATGACATGGCTGCTACTCTATCACCTGCTCGAGACACCACACTAACCCAAAAGTAACAGGGTCACAATCAAGCAAGGGTGTAGGACCAGCATTTGCAACATCAGGCTGACACCACACCGTTACACGACCCAGGGCCTGCTGCTGAGCTAGCTTCTGCACCTTTTGAGTCAGCCTGATGTTGCAAATGCTGGTCCTACACCCTTGCTTGATTGTGACCCTGTTACTTTTGGGTTACTAGACATTGCACCCCTTATATCCACCTGCATCGGGCAATCTCCTCATTTTTGAGATGTTTGTTTTTACACCCGCAACCGCCACATTGCTCCTTTCCCCTATGAAGACCGACTTCCATTGCGCCAAGGTGCCTATAGCTTTCTTTCAGAATATAACCGCACCCCGGGAAGGTACTTTAGGTCAGCACCTGCATAACGATTTATCTGCTACAACAGCATTTTCCCAACTGCACAGGTCGCACTATTTGCTACATTCACCTCTACAACGCCGGATGAGCCACTTTGATGGATCTTATAACACGCTATATTGATTATAGACCCTTGCCATCCCTCTCATTATGGATGCTATACACAGGATAAGTGCTCCTGTAACATCAGCTACAGTTTGAGGATACAAGTCGCAGAGCTTTGGAGCTTGAGCTGACACCACGTTCTCCACACTGTCTATAGTATGTATACTTTGATCCCGCACATTCACCAGGATTCCTTTTGACACTCTCACCTGCTGCTATAACGCCTCTCCCAGGTTTTCTTTTGATGCTCGTTCCTTTTACCATCGAGCGGCAAATCAGTTGACTACTTCGAGGTATATACAAGCTCGCGGAGGAATTCAAGCATGTTGATAGTTTACTTTTCTTTTCTCCTCCACCTCAGTCACCAGTATAGTTGGTTTCTGGATTATGCGGATTGCATTACGCTTGGGTAAGGACACTAATGATAAGTCGGGATTGTGGAGACTTTTGAGGATCACTTCTGACTACGTAATTTTGATGCACTAATATACTTGTTGGACAAGGGTAGGGTGACCCTGTGTCCCTTCTGATGTGATGCATTTTGTAAGACACAGTGATTGTGGCCGGAGGATAATGAAAGCCTGATCATCTTTAAACACGCGACAATACTTATGACTAATGACTAACAAAAACCCCGTCGCTATGTCCCCACTAAGCACGCTGTTGATCTACATATTTGTGCTATAACTATAATGCTACATGCTTACTTGCTACATTCCTATTTACGAGTTGTGCAATACATGGGGTAATATGTGATTGAATGTATAACGACTGCGTATATACGTATATGTAATACACTTCTGAGGTCTTATTCGTTGAATAGAGACTTGTGTGTTCGCATCCTTCACAAGACCTGACCTAACCGACTTTCTTCTAGGAAGATGTCGACTCAAGGGAACACCGATATTAACCACCCTCTACCTACAACAGAGGCGGAAATGCAAGAGCGCCTCTTACAGGCCATCGCACGATACGAGGCCCGTCGCTCCGATTGCAGCGGAGTTACCTCAGGAAATAACCCCCCCAACGGCTGCACCTACAAGCAGTTCTTGGACCACAAACCTCGAGATTTCGACGGCACTGGGGGTGCCTTAGCCTTCATACGCTGGGTTGAAAAGACGGATTCTGTTTTACGATTGAGCAAATGTGACCCGAACATCAGGTCACGTATATAGCTGGACTATTGATGGATGAGGCTCTGTCATGGTGGAACCATCAAGTTCGGGCAATGGGCGAGACCGCTGCGTATGCTATGACGTGGGACGAACTGAAAGATCTGATGCGTAAGAGATATTGCTCGAGGGCAGAAGTCCAGAAGTTGGAAACAGAACTGTGGAACTTGAAAAATGGAAGGACCAAAGATAGTTGAGTATGTGCAGAGATTTAACGAATTATCACAAGTTGCTTTACTTCTGGGGGGACCAGAGTTTAAGAGAATCGAACGTTTCATAGGAGGACTGGCACCCCAGATTCTAAGCCTGGTAACAACATCTAAACCTTCGACGATCACCGAGGCTATCGACATAAGTGTGGCGCTCACGGAAGAAGCAGTTAGACGAGGAGAATTTTCCACTGCTGAGGAGAAAAAGGAGACTCCTATAGAGGCATCTGGGGATAACAAGAGAAAACTCGCAAATTTCAAGATGGTTACTCGGGGGAGTAGCAAGAAGAAGGCCAAAAAGGGAAAAGACTACATGGGTATCCTACCTAAGTGCGACAATTGTTTACGTTACCATGTCGGGCGATGTAGATATGGAAAATGTGCTAACTGAGGAAAGAGGGGGCATCCTAAAGAAACTTGTAGGCAAGGCACTGAAAGTAGAAATGGAGGCCAAGACGGTAGTGAGAATCACGAAGGGGACAACGACAATGACAATTGTCGAGGCAGAATGAGTGATAAACAGAAACGTGCTCGAGGTTGTTTTAACTGTGGAAGCAAAAAGCATTTCAGAAAATATTGCCCTAAAAACAATCAGGCACAAGGATGAAAGCTCCCCCACCAGAGCTAGGGAGACACGCCAAGGATTCAAGCATGGATATCGGTACGTCCCGAATTACTCAATGTTATGCATCTGTATTGCCAAATACTGTTGCAAATTTTACGATTCGCACCTCTAGAGTTCGAGAGTATAATTGGTTTAAGTAGCGAGTAAGTCGATATTCCAGTACCCATTAGAACTAGCTTAGGGGAAGCTAGTGGAAGCCAACACAGTAACAGCGGGCGACAAGATAAAAACCGGAGAGCGTAAATTTACGATGAATCTACTACCAGTTGAGCTGGGAAGCTTCAACGTGGTAATTGGATGTATTAGTTGGCAAGCGGTCGAGCGGAGGTTGATATCCGCACCTCGATGACGAATGAAGGAACGATTATGACTCACAAAGAAGGATACGCCTCTACAGATCACGAATTGCTTGAGGGCACGAAAGTTGTTGCGGAAAGGATGTGTTGTTTTATGGCTCATGTCGGGGACAAGGGAGCCGAAGAACTAAAACTCGAAGATACCCCCGTGATCAGAGAATATCCTGGAGTCTTCCTCGAAGACTAGCCGGAATTATCTCTTCAACGACAAGTCGAATTTTTGCATCGATTTGATTGCAGGCGTCGCGCCTGTAGTCAATGTACCCTGAGCGACTTACACCTTCGGAAATGCAAGGATTGACAGTGAAGTTTTAGCAGTGGACAGAGAAGGAAGATAACAGACCAAGATGTCCCTTTTGGGTAACCCTATTTCTGCTCATCAAAAAGAAGGATGATGATTTTCAAATAAACATCAACTACCAGGAGCCGAACGAGCTAACGCACGAGAGTCGGTGACTCTTACTAAGGGATAACGAACCTCTTACATAACTGACTATGAGGACCCAACTACTACTACACGACTGGTCGACGATCGAGCATCGTTAGCGGTGAAATTCGGGAAGAAAGTATACCAGGGCGAAATTGTGGGACAATGACTTGTTCTAGACGTAGACAAAATGGTGTTTCCTACACAATGTACAAACCGGATCCACACGGGATACGAAATCTGGAGAATCTAGAAAACTTATATCTAGGACCTTTGGGAACCCAGGACCAAACTCGTAAGTGTTTTACTTAGGAACCATATCTGTCAACTCAATCAAATATCATTAACTTGACAAACTTGTCAAGGCAATTGACAAAACCGAAAGTGCTTAAATTTTCTTCCGTCGAAGTCTTCACTTTTACTTCTAACGAGTAGATATTTGCATTTCTACTCCCCTCAAAGTAGTTGCACCACGTTGATTTCCTTCGCTGAGAGCGAACACGCGTTTGCTTCGTATACTTGGTCACTTCTCCCTTTTGGTAGAAACACATCGCTTCATCACTTGAAAACTTATATATAACCCATGCACCTTTTGCTACGCATGCGGTTTCATTTCGAATAAACACTTCATTATAGTTCAAATATTACGTTGCTAAATCTAATCACTGGTTTGTGATTCAAATGACCTACATTATTATCATTGTTGACTCTTTTGTTATCAAGTCAACACACTTTCTGGAAACCGCTTTCTTTCAAGTTACATGTTTGATATCATGCCAAGATTCCCTTGTTGATACATATGTTTACTGTCGGGCTACACTGAGATTAAGTTCGATTGCTTGAACTTATCAAGTTCGCATGTTTGTTTTGAGACGCCATATGATGTATTGAGAGCATCATATTCTAATACTTTGCATAGATTCTTTTGTTTCGAGTTGTAGTAGGCTTGTTTGGTCTATGGCTCCATTAAATCGTTGATTGATTTCGATACCTTGCAGTGATACTTTCACCGAATTGAAGCTTGCGCTAATTGGGTTACTCATTTCTTACACGAATTTAATTGCCTATTTATTTGTTAACAATCCATTTTGATGTCCACGATCGAAGCAGTCTTAACACAATTGTGTGTTGAGGCAATGATACATATATTCATTTCATAAGCACAAAGTACCTCCTAACGATTCTTTCATTGTCAATCAAATGCCTTACAGTACTTAATACTTTTTCATCTTCGATCAAAACAGTGGCTCTTTGATGATTCCGTATTCAACCGAAAACTTTATGACATTGTGTAAATCAAATCTTCCGGCTTGTTTCGGTACACTTTCATCTGATCTCAAACACGGTGAACTTGTTCAGTCACCGCTATTATGGAATTATGTCATCGCGACACCTTGTGGTGTCATTACAAACTTGTAGCTTGTGCTAATCATGGTCAACCGTTTCACGTAAAACTACATCAACTTTTGTTGACTTGTTATTTAAACATTTCTGATGCAACTACAAATCAAGGCAAGGATACACCAGATTCGCTTGTATTCACTCGGCGTATTCTCGTAATTCAAAATGTTCAACACACTGAACCTTACCACTCGTCTACTCGGGAGTTGACAGATCATTTTACTATTTCATTTGAGTTGATGATTTTTGAATTCATATAGCGGGTGCTATGTTTCGTGAAAACTCGCGTGCATATTGCGATCGATCGTTTGAGAGTCTTATTAGTCAAGGCTCCTCTTTTGTGGACCCCCTGCCAGCTGGATTACACTAGGCTATACGTCAAGTACGTCTTGTACCCTTGACATCAACTGCTATGAGCACACACCTTTTAACCCTAGGATTCGGGTTGATATATATTCTTGGACTCACCAAATGTGAGTAAGGTTTGATTCGGTTTGGAGGTTATCTACCTTGATATTATTCATATACATACACGTGTGACGTAACCATACGGAGTTAAGGTAGTACAAATTTCGAGGACAAAATTTTTCTAACGGGGGGAGAATGTGACAACCCTCACCAAAACAGGTATCCGTACAAGATAATTAATATTTAATTAGTGCTTAATTACTGTGCTTGATTTCAATTACGAATAAACTGCTTTTTGTTTTCTGATACATACATATTCCTGCATCATACCTTATTACTGTCACTCCATTTATTATATACAAAATTTAGTGACAAACTTGATGCACAAAGCACAGTTAGCACACTGAGCGGATAACCCAGTAAACATGCTGACATTTCCAGCACTAGACAGACATTGTCTCTGAGGCCAGTATGAGCCGGGAATAGATTACTACACTAGTAGGGAGTGTAGGGAGGTGAGGATTGTAAAACTGCATCACTAGGTGATAGTTATAGCGCCGGGAAGTGCCTAAAACATACTTTAACTACAAAATTCTGCACTTTTAAATAAAATTCAGCATTTAACTCAACTAGTGAAGTGCAAAAACATGGGAAAATGATACTAGACACTTTCCAAAGTGTCGGGAATTAACAGTGACACAAAAAGCATTACAAAAGACACTTTACGGAACAATTAAGCACTTTAACGAAACGATACCCAACCGAACAACCGGACTTTAACCGGAGCATAAAAATATTGTCAATGACATTGTTTACACTTTTCTGAGCTAGTTAGGGACCCCGAAAACCCTAACACCCTTTATATTACACTACATACATAATACATTAAATACTAGATATTACACTTAAACCCCCCCCCCCCACTAATTAACCTACTTACCCTCAAAATTTCATTTAAACCCCCCTTGCTTATTCACGGTCCACTCATGTAGCCCCACCAAAGATTTCTTCAAATCTTGCAAAAATATCTCCATAATCTTTCATGGGATTTAGTGTGATTATGTTGGTACTAATGGAGGCATATGAACCCTTGGATAATGGAGGTTAGAGAATTATAAATAACCATCATTTTCATCATCCTCCCAACTTCACCATCTCCCTCATACCCTCCCTCCCACTCTCGGCTGACTTCCCACACACACACACCACCCACTTTTGTTTCAAGCTTCAAGCATTTCAAGGTTATTCAAGGGTGTATCAAGGTGTTCAACGAAGCTTGGTGTGTTCGGAAGCTCAAGGACCTCTCTCGTTTTCTTTTAACCACCACATTTCTTCACTTGAACTCTCCTAGCCTTAAGCTAGTGGTAAGTCTCTTAGATCCATTCATTTCACATGCTATGAAGGTGGTTGAAGTATGATTCATGATGTTAAACTTAAGAACTCTAAAGATCATAACTTAAAGCATGAACATAAAAGCTTTACACAAAGGTCATGAGATGAAAGGTGATAATACATGATAAATCTGAATTAAATGAACAAAAATCTGATGTAAATGACTAAGAGTCTGATGTTAATCGTATTAGAATGAATGGTAATCGTATCTGTACTTTTTAAAGACACTTATACTACAAAAAGCATGTTGATTTGCATTTTCAGCCGAGTTTAACTGGCTGCATGCTGATTTGCATTTTCAGCCGAGTTTAACTGGCTGTAACAGGACCTTAATAAAACGAAAAATGTATTTTCTGAAGTCTAGGTTTATGTACTATGAAATACGGTTCTAAGGTCACCAGAATCATAATTTTTGGACTTCGTTTACTATTTTTAAAGCGGCGATTTGTAACAGCAGCTAAAGCTGCATTTTTACAACAGTAAATGAGAGTCATATTTTCAGTCATAACTTGATTTCGGTGTAGGGTTAGATCATAAAATTTACACTGTAGATGGTCACTGTTGTCGCCCGGATCCTCCAACTGGAATTACGTGAAACAGACTTACGATGAATTTTAAATAAAATATTCCATGAACTGCAGTCAGAAAAAGGTAAATCTGAATGCAGTCCGGAAAATGAATTTCTACAAAATAATGGTAATGATTTGGACAACGATATTTTTACACAATAATATTTGGGTCATATAAGACATTCTGTAAAAATTTGGGAATTTTTGGAATAAGATAACTATTTTAATAAAATAACCGAAAACAGCCCAGTCTCGTATATTAAAACTGAAAGGATATAAGTAGTATTTTGCATGTCTAAATGTCGGGTTGGTTATTGAGAACGATCTAACGTGTTATATGAAAATAAAATGATACGCTAGTAAGCGTGGCCACCTCCAGTTACAGAGGAAACTCTGGCGAAATTTTTCCAGAAATATAACACTTAGAAATATTTTTGTGACAAGTGTTTATAAATATATTTTTAACTTGTTTTCAAAATATAAATTTCGCCATGATTTTTATTACAAAATAACCAAGTGTCGGAGGTGGATTTTTGTAAAGGAAACTTGTTAAATATATATTGAGAATATATATTTCTTAATAAAACGCTTGTGTGCTTACGTGATTATTATGTGAACTAAAGATATATTATTTTTAGGGTAAAAATAATATTACTTGATATATCATGAAAATACGACTCCAAAATAATACCAACACCATCACAAATAAATATTTAAGTTACATCGGTATTGTTTTTACCACGCGAACTCTAAAATACAACGCGCGTATTTTCGGAAAATACTCTTAATGGTGTATTTTGACAAAGTATTATTTTGGGAAATTGTATGAAGTAAAATATAATATTTTTGGGAAAAATATGTATATTTTGGAATCGGAACATTTTAGACAAGTGATTTAAAATATATTTTCAAGTGAGACTTAAAAATATATTTTTCGGAATTATAACGTATACGTATATTTTGGTAAAATATTATCTTGGAAACTGTAGAAACAGAAATATGTTATTTTTGGGAATATATTAACATATTTTTATTTGGAACAATACATCGAAATATGACGCCATTACTTGGCGGGATATACAGGTACATATATTATTTTAAGAATACGAGTATACAAGTATAAATTACCCCCATCCTTGGGAAGGAAATGCGCATATACAATACTTGAGAAGTATAACTCTAAAATAGTTGTCTAACTATTATTTCAAAACCTTAAAAACAGTTATAACTTGGAATAATACCAGAAACGTAACCCAAAAACACAAATACTAAGACAAGGCACTACCCGTTCGTCTAATAGACAATAGACCATTGTAGGTAGTCGTGATTGCCGTGGAGATTTGGGTTACGAGTACGAAGACGCAATACTGTGAGTTCATGTCCCCCTTTTCTCTTAACTGTTTTCAGTTTTTGTACTTCGGGGGTGAAATACATGTTACAATGATTACGAATACTTTTATACATGGTATGGTTAGCTTAAGGAGGGTTACTACTTAGATCATATGAGTGGGTTGGCTGAAACTAGAGGCCATTAATCCTCATTGTAGGACCGAGGGTTATTAGCGGTAGATCTATCTGGGTGTAGTGAGCCCAACCCCTGAGTCCGCTGAATGAACCAGGTGGTGACTTTGAGCCCGACGCAAAAATCTGCTAGGTTTGAGTCTTCCTACAGCACTTCACACATATCATTGGCTTTGCAACCCAATGGTGATCTCTTTTTCCTTAATTGCTACATACCAGGGATTTTCATACATACAGACATTTTTACAAAGGTTTATACCTACTCACTTACACATGAACTCGCTCAACTTTATGTTGACTTTTCAAACTACATGTATTTCAGGGAACTAATGGATCTGGCACGGTATGCACGTATTTTCAAGCTGCGTTTGAATAAAGAAGTCATCCAGGGTTTAGAAGGTGTAACCTCTTCCTGGACGGGTTACATATCTCTAAACCTAGTATTGTTTAAAGTCTTTCGCTAAGTTTTTACGAACTCATTAAATCAAGTCAAGGTTTGTAACTTATTTTGTGATTGATGTTTTAAGACAAGTATAATATGGTATTTTTCTAAACTCTATTAACGGGTGAATATCTCATGTTTTTATCATATAGCATTGTTATGATTGTTGCTATGGTATTAAGAAGTCACACCAAATAATCCACGCTTCCGCAAAAGCCAGGGTGTGACATAATGTATCACCTCCTTGTCTCAGTGAATTAGCCCTTTTGTGAAGATCAAACACTAGCAATGAATCTGTTTCAGATCCTTTTTTGTAGTTTGTTCCAACAATGTTCTAATGTATCACCTCCTTGTCTTAGTGAATTAGCCCTTTTATTAAGATCAAACGCTAGCAATGAATCTGTTTCAGATCCATATGTGACTGCTAGACCATCCCTAAGGGCCTTTGCAGTTGGATACTACGAGACATTAGTCACCAAGCTTGCATCGATATTTTGGATCAACCTTGTAAAAACACAATGATTTTAACAATTCGAATCAACTCGAAAATAATCACCAGGCGTATGCCTTATCTATTTTTGAAGGAGGTAATGGTTCCCCTATAATGTGAGGACTTCTCCTCTACCCCCAATAGATTTTTTCATTAGGGTTGCCCATAATGCACAATTATCTCCTTCAAGTTTTGTTCCGAGAGAGAGATTTTCGGAGTTGGTTATTGCTGACTACGCCTCGAGACCATTTCTCAGTAGTGCAGCGATTTACAAGGTTAATTCAGTGGGGATGTTAGTTAACGTGGTGTCACTCCCTGACATTTTCGTTGCCAGTTTTTGGGGCATGGTTTAGGCTATGATATATGGATGTTTTGGGTTGAAGAAACAATAATAGGGCTAAAGGATTTTAGAATTCCCAGAATTATAACTCTTGCTCTAATACCATGTGAGATGTTCACAGGTAACAAAGACTTGAAAATTAGGTTTTCTTTTCTATATCAAAACTAATACAAGAGACAATGTTAAAAAAAGGGAGAGAACAAGCTGAATATGGAAATCCTAGTCATGAAAAATATTACTCCCTAATTAAAGGTGAATTATTTCTAGGGGTGAGCATAAATAGGTCCGACGATTAGAACCGAGAACCGAATCGAAAAGTACCCGAAACCAACCCTAGTATAGGATATAGGGTATTTGTTCGGTTCCTGTAAATCAAGTATGTCGGGTATCGGGTCGGGTCGGGTAGGGAACAACAAAGAACCGAAGCCAAACCTGCTGGAACCGATTTAATATATTGATTCTGAACAAACAACTAATCTGGGCCAAAGCCCATCATAATAAGTTAACCTATTCTTGATATATCAAACAAAACTAAATCCAATTCTTCAATAAATCTTCAATGCTTTTCATAAATTTTGTAAGTGTTGCTGCTGCTAGTTCACGAGGTTGAGGTATGGTTCCCTGAAACTCTGCAGTCTGCATTAATGATTCAGTGATTAGTTTATAAAACAATACAATGATCAATGTTGAATATAACAAACAAATAACATGTTATCAGTTGGTTAAACTTAGATGGCTAGAATTATCGTGTTGTTTGCTGAAATGGAACTAGGATGTCGAGTGCACTGCAGAATCAGAATGTATGTTGTCAAGCTGTATTCCAAGATTTCATATCACAGTATCCGGGTCGGTTCTTTACCCGAAGACCGATATACCCGATTAACAAAAGAACCGGAACCGACTTTTACATATAGGGTATTACGTCGGGTATTTATTTACAGGCTTCTCGGGTATCGGGTCAGGTCGGGTATTTGTCGGGTCGGGTAATTTATTTTGCTCACCCCTAATTATTTCCTTACAATAATAAGAGTGTGTTTGGTATTGAGTTTGGAAATGACTTATTGACTTATTAGTTTTTTCAAAAAGCTAATAAGTCATTTCCAAAAGCCACGATTTGGGGCTTTTCTAAATGACTTATTGACTTATTATCTCCAATAAGTTAATAAGTTATTTCCAAACTCAATCCCAAACACCGCTAAGTCTAGAATATTCTAACACTCCCAAGTCATGATAGTGGTCTCAAAACAACGCCTCTATGTCGCGTTTAGAAAAAAATCACAAAAGGATCCCGATTTTGGGCATGTTTTTATGAACTTTCTTTTTTTGTCTAACTTTACCTTAATGTCCTGATTATTTGAATGTGAATAAAAGGATAGTTTAATTTCCTAAAATGAATGTTAGATTATTAAATTCATTTGATTGCTTCATATTTAGATTTATATTGAATATTTGAATGTTAGTCATTTGGTATTATCTTTTTGTAATGTGACCATACCCAACTTAGACCGAAAAATCTAAAATTGAGTGATAGATTCAAAATTTAAAAATTTCCAGCATCCATGAATTTTTTTTAGGGCCCCCAATGTGTTTAAGCCTTGCAAAACATGTTTGTCAGGTTAGGTAATGAGTTATACCGGGTTGGGTTCAAAATTCCCCCAATCAAACAAAGTTTAGGTTGGTTTGGGTCAAAATGGATTTTGTTCAAAACAGGTTTGGGTCAAAACAGACTGTTTATGAAAAAAAGAAGCAAATAAGCAAAAATTGGTTTCACGAGAAAATAAGACTCATTGAATACGCAATGACTCATGACATGCAAACAAAACACTTAAATTATAATGGTTTCCAAATTATGACTTGAATTCGATGATCAAACAAAATTGTCTTGTCTATCAAGTGCCAGCTAGACATGAACCTGTTTCAAACAAAAAAACCTGAATTAGTTCATATTTCCTTAAAATATTCAAATAAAACACATTTTGAAATGAACATTGTATGAGGTGGTCTTAAGGATCATACAAAGATCCATAATTGTGATATTATAGTCTTAGTGTTCTTGAACGATTTGTATGCAAAAAAGCTCATGAAGTTCTAACCTGGTTATGGGTTACAACCCTCTAATTTTGCAAAAAGCGTAGATACATGATCCGAGAAACCCAAGAGATTGGCCCGCCACGTTCAGCTAGGTATAATCAACACAACTTTTTTAAAGCATGTAAAAGAGAGCTTGCAAAAGATGAATCTCAAAAGGGGTGGTTATATACCAGATCAAATGGGAGACCACCGAAGAGAATCCAGCCTAACCCGATCGTGAAAAGGTCCTACAATATCGTTATAGATGTCATAACTATCCTTACATAACAAATTACATCTGTCCCAAAAATGTTAAACGTTTGACTTTTAGAGTCAAACTAGGCACAATTTACAAACCTTTAAGTTCCCGCAAATTGTCTGTGTGAGGGCCGAGTTTAGAGTTGTGTTTAAGAAAACCGCATAGTTCAAAAAGAAAGCCATAACACATGATAGCAACATCACAACCTGTATAAAATATTCAAGATTAAAGTACAAAATGCACTAGAACGCGTAACACTCTACTAGTTTTACATAAACCGTTCATATTGTGTTAAAAATTCATACCTGAAATCCGACTGATGACAAATGAGAGAAGTTTGCTGTAACTTGGAGATCACCAGATACCCATGTCCATAATAACAAGATTGGAGTACATATTATACCTACAAAATGATTTGGGTAAATTTCAAAAGTCGAAATATAAATGTTTTTTTCTTTGATAAAAGGGGTGTTTCTTACCATTACACCACATAAGACCAAAGCTATCCAGACCACTAGATTTTCCTGAGGAAATATCAATATTTATGTCACACACTATCTTGAAATGAAAGGGTCCAAAATGGAAATATATTACTACCTATTCGAGCTATCGAAGCTAGATATATTGCGGTACATATGTTTGCTGAGAAAACCATGGCGTAGGCATATGAATCAAATGATAAATCTCGAGCTCCAGCTATGAAGGCACCAAATATGATTATCCCTACACTGAAATCAACTAGTTTCGGATCAGAGATCTTTGATAGAGTAGAATGAGGTAGTTTTTTTTAACGGCAAATTTCTTGTTTCTTGTGATACTTGAACCCAAGACCTCACACTTAAGTGTTTTAAAAGGCTTTGCCTTGCCAATGGACCACCAACCATAGTTGGTGGATTGAGACAGTTTCATTAACATATGCCATTATATTATCTGGTTTTCATTTTACAACGGTTTATGTTTTTAAAAGGTATATTCGACGTAACATCAAATTTATTGACATAAAAAGTTGTGAAGCCCCAACAAATCTATGTAACATGTTCCATGGTCCCTATATTATGGCATAAAAGAAAATTAACCAAATAAAAACTAATAACATACAATATGTTGTCTTCAATATTATGAAATTGATAATGTACCTGCCAACGATGTAACGTGAATACTTTTGTCGCACCAAAACGTACTCTACTAGCATTGTAAATGCTACGGTGGTTCGTCTAAGTGTTGTGTACATGGGCACGCTCACCCCACGAACCGATTCCATTGAAACCAACTTTTACATACAAAACAAAACATTTCAGATAACTAAGAAGACATAATAAATATATATGGTGGCGTTCATATAGAACTATTAGAATTTCATAAACATTTAACACTTGTATGCAATCACTCTGTATTAGTTTTAGTGGAGAGAGAAAGTAAGTCGGTTATCTGATTACATAACCGTCTTATGTACCATAGTTAAAGCAATATGTATATATATTTATGCAATATTATACTTAAAATTTGTTTTACAGAACAGTGATTTGTTATATATAAGTACATTAAAGATGTTTGAGCCATTGTCGTTCAAATAAAAAAAAACACCGACTAGTAAAATATAATGTACCATGTATAGAAGATAGGAGATGGCTAGAGGAAGAGTTGTAAGCAATGTTTTTAGTGATACAAAAATCCCCGGAATGTTATTCGTGCTTTGGTTTTCATTATTTACTCGGAAAGACACGATGTTTCGAGACCGCAATGCATAAAGAAGAACCAATGAGCACACCATCTGCAAAAAATAAAAAATAAATAAATAAAGAAAAGGTAGTGCAAAGTCAATTTTGACTTATTTTTGAAGTCAAATATACATATTTATCAACAACCTGAATTGTTTTAAACTAAAAAACATACAAATCATAGATGTGTTTTGTTGTCTACTATGAAAAATATCAAGTTTGACATATTGAAAGTCAAAATTGAAAATATTTTAAGGGGGAGAACCTGGAAAAGAGTAATGACATTGGCACATGGAAATTTATACGATGAAAGGGCCGCCTTGTTGAACATTATCAAGAGAACTGCAAAATAAACATAACAAACATGGAAAAATAGTCAACACGCAAGGGGTAACAAAAAGCAAACCATAAGGACTATATATATGTGTGTGATTTTTTTATATTTTAATAAAAGCAAAGGGTAAATAAGTAATTTCAGATGGACTTAGTGTAGAAAACTAACCCTCATCCACTCCAGGGACTATCCAAGTAACAAAAAGCAAACCATAGGGAGCACTAGTGTAATTTTCAAAAGTTGAGGTCTATAGGTGTTACTTTACAAAACCACAGACACTATCCGGGCATTTTACTCCTAACAAAAACACAAATTAAGTTATTAGGCCTTGGGGTATACTTTAACTCTTTTTAACACCACTTAGGTGCCACAGCACTTACTTTTCTCCATTTCACTTTACCTCACATCAAGGAAATGATTTAATCCCCTTAGCTTTATTCTTTGAATGGTTTGAGTGTAAAAACTCTTAATGGTTTGGGTGTAAAAAAGGAAAACAAATTAAGACAATCTCTTAGACCTTTGGGTATACTTTAATCTAACTTAACTACATCTAAGTGACAAATCAACTTTTTTTCCTCGGTCTTACTTTAAGGAAATGGTTTAACATGTTAACACATAACTCTCATTATATTCTGAAAATCTCATGATTTGTATCTTATTACGAAGATCTCACGTTTTGTACCATGAAAATCTCATGATAACCTTTATTACACATATATATATATATACATATATTTGTTGAATGTGATGTATTTTACATTAAATCACATACATGTATTACATGGAGAATCAAGTACACATACATTATCACGAAAATCCCACAAATATTTATGTATCACTTGAATAATATATTTAAATTTTATTTTGGATGCCAAAAAGGATATTGTGGAAGTACATGCACCCGAATAATTGTACTCAAAACACCTAGTACACCGTTGTGTCACCGAATAATTGTTTTTCTCTTCCCTGTTTTCATTGGTTAATCCCTCTCTCTTGAATCGGACTACACACTTGCTAGCTCCTCATTACACCAACATTCAAGTAATATTCTAACTATTTTTTTATCCAATAATAAATCTTTAATTTAAGCATTAAATTAAAATATCCAACTATATAGGAACTAATAAAAACATATGAACAGGAAGAAAAACATTTCCGATTAAAATGTCGGAAATAATGATAAAAGTATATTATATAAAAAGGAGTTAAATGCCATTTTAGTCTCTTTGGTTTGGGTCATTTTCCCAGTTTAGTCTAAAGGTTTCATTTTTCTCATCTGGGTCCAAAAAGGTTTCACCGTTGTCATTTTAGTCCATTAGGTTAACTTTATCCATTTTTTCTGTTAACAAGAAGGGCAATTCGATCATTTTATATGGCCGAATTGTCCTTCTAGTTCACAGAATTACATATAAAATGACCAAATTGCCTTTTCGTTAACAGAAAAAATGGATGAAGTTAATCCAGTGGACTAAAATAGCAACGGTGAAATCTTTTTGGACTCACAGATGAAAAATGAAACTTTTAAATTAAACTGGGAAAATGACCCAAACGACGGAAACTAAAATGACATTTAACTCTATATAAAAAGAAGGGTATTTTTTTATTCAAATGTATCACTTTTTATTAAAATATATGTAGATCACATTATAGAGTTTGGCAGCACTATGAACGGTTGTTGGAAAACCTCTCCATAAATTAACTGTTACACTCAACTCCGTGGACCCTCTAATGGAGATATAAACTTTTAACGAAATTAAATAACTGTTACATGACCAATAATATTACGTTAAGAACCATAGATATCATATAACATATTTTTATAGAGTCAATATATAATTATTAGAAGCAATAGAAAAGAGAGACCAATAATATTATGTTATGTCAAAACACATTTATACATTGTGCATAAAATATAATTAAACGTTTTCAAAAAAGAAATTCTACTACTGTCGCAGCGTTAAGAGCAGGGGCGGACCTTCAGTTATGTCGGGCGTAGCCCAGGCTATGGCTCAAGTTTTTACTAGGAGTGTTAAATTTTGTTTTTTTTTTCGATTTTTATACATATGACACCCCTAAACAAGTACGAGGACATCACTCAAATTTTTTTTACAAAATAATAAGATGTTGGTAAGCCCAAATAAGTAAATAATAACACATTTGCTAAGCCCAAATAAGTAAATAATAGCCCAAAATTGAATGATTATTGATTTGGGCAATTGGGCGGCATGTTTAATCACTGTTGGATATCGAACAGACGTGAACGAACAAAGAGCCAACAACATTGAACGAACATCAGTGGCACTTCGGCAGATCATTGAACGAATAGACGTGAGAGACGTCGACTCCAAAAAACGAATGAACGGAAGTACATAATCGGCACTTGAACTTTGGCAGGTTTGTAATCGCAACCGTTGAAAAATGCTTGTACCGGTTGCAACCGCAACCGTTGAAATATTTTTTTCGAAATTGAAGCTTGTCAAGGCGGATTTACGCAATCGAATGGGCCAAGAATTTTTGAACAATGCTATGGTTTGTGCGGTCGAAAAGGATTTTTTTACGTGAAGTAAAAGACGAGGATGTGATGGAACGATTTCAAGCTATGAAAAAAGAAGAGGACAAATCTATTAGGTATTTGTTTTACTTTATTTATTTATTTATTGTCGTTTTTTAGTATTGTATGATTGCACGATAAAAAAAAAATTAGGATACCCCTGAATTAATGTTCTAGTTTCGCCACTGGTTAAGAGGTAGCAGGGGCTACCCCTTGTTCTAAGGTTTATCCTACACTTGGTGGTTACACTTACAAATGTATTAAGCGTACCACATTCAAAGCAATATGTACAAATGTATTATGTAATTATGCGATTCTTAACATATTACTTGTTTTGAGTTGAAGAATCCCCATGTGTGTGTATATTCAGAGAGAGAGAGAGAGAGACCTGCAGATGTCATGTAAGAAACGGCCGCATATACGCCTTTTCTTGTCATAGGAGAGGAAACACGTCGATCGTCGTCGCTGGATTTCGACTCTAGCAAGGTTTTCTGATCCTTAAAATCCATAACGTCCGATGATAGATGCAGAATTTGAGGAATATTCTTGTTTTAATATGTTTGATTATCTCTCTCTGACTCGCCGGAAAAGAACTAGAAAGATGGCAAGAGAGAGTGGCCATTAAAAAGTGAGGGTCCGCAAGGATTCTATAGTGCACCAACTTTTTAGTAAATTTTCATATTTAATGCGTCTACTTTATTGCAAGTTTCATTTTGGTCCTTTTAACTTTGAAATGGTTGAAAACATGATAATTGTTTACAAGACACGAATTATATATTATAGGGGTATTGGATTTTAATAATCCCAAGTTTCACTGATTGGCCGGTAATAATCTCAACTTCAAAAATTGCCTACAACAGTCCCAACTTGTAAGATTTTGGCCACCAATGATCCTTGTCTAACTGGGTTATAACCCAGTTAGTTTTTTGAAGTTTTGAGCGACGGAGAAGGTCACTAGAGGTTGAAGATGACAAGTGGTGGTCTCCTTTGGTGGTTTCAGGGGTAAAGAAGGTCGTCGGAATAAGTTGCAGGTCACCGGAGTTGCGTAGATGGTGGAAATTTTAAAGTTTTGAGAAGCGGAGAAGATTACAGGAGGTCGGAGATGATTAGTGGTGGTCTCGTTTGGTGGTTTCAGGGGTAAAACGGGTCGCCGGAATAAGTTGCAGGTCACCAGCCCAACAAGGTTATAACCCAGTCAGACAAGGATCATTGGTGGCCAAAATCTTACAAGTTGGGACTGTTGTAGGCAATTTTTGAAGTTGGGATTATTACCGGCCAATTAGTGAAACTTGGGATTATTAAAATCCAATACCCCTATATTATATATATATATATATATATATATATATATATATATATATATATATATATATATATATATATATATATATATAGGGGAGGGTTTAAATGAGAACGATAAATATTGTGAGAACCGTGAGAACAAATGAAAAAACCATGAGAAATTGGCCAAAAACAATTCAAATTCAATTTTTTTTTTACACTTATCATTATTATTCGAACACAATGTTAGAAATTCAATTTACACGTTTAAATTTACGTGAATTCATAAATAAAGAAAATTTACACATGTGTAAGTTTGCCATTTACACATGTGTAAATCTGCTATATTTACACATGTGTAAAAAATCTAAAAAAAATGATTTTGAAAGGAGAAATGAATTATTTGATGTTATAAATTCTTGTTTTGATGTTGTATCTTGATTACAATGAGGTTTGTATTAAAAAAAATGGTTTTGATTGGTTTTTTCATTCGTTCTCACGGTTCTCGCAATATTTAGCGTTCTCAAGATAACCCTCCCCTATATATATATATATATATATATATATATATATATATATATATATATATATATATTGTCAGTGGCGGAACTAGCCTAAAAAGTTAGGGGTATCCTAATTTTTATTTTTTAGGATCAGGGGTATCCTTTATATAAGAGAAACGGAGTTGAGGAGTATTTTTACACTATGAAAATGGAGTTAAGGGGTATTTTTATACTACGGAGACGGGGTTGATGGGTAGCCCGTGCTACCCCTATTAACACTCTAAGTGCGCCACTGTATATTGTTAGTGAAGGATGATTAATAGTAATTTAAATTTTATAATAACATATAGTTTTTAATTATTTCTTTTTATTTTTAATAACATATTTTTAATTCTTTTTCCTTTTTTAAAACCATATATTTCCTAAGGTTTTTATTATTTTTTTTATTTTTAATAACATATTTTTAATTTTTTTCCTTTTTTAAAACCATATATTTCCTATACCGTTTTTTTAATAATTCTCTTTTTTTAGAACATATATTATCAATTAATTTTATACTTCTTTAATAATTTACGTTTATAACTTTTTTCTAAAAACTTAAGTACATAGTTCTGATTGATTTTTCCCGGACATTCCGTTATAAGTTTTGTTAAAAACGAAAAATGTACTTATAATAAAGTATTTATTTAGTATCATAAAACAGTACGATGATAAACTAAATTGTTCTAATGGTTTGTCTTTCTAAACAACATGCTATATTTTCAAATCACATTTGTTTTACATTATCATTTGCTCGGTTTCACCGCAACGCGCGACGACAAAAAACTAGTACGATGTTAAAATTGTTAGTGGGTGTTATGTGTAAATCATTTAGTAAGAATTTTGTGTTAGGGTTAATTTGTTTAATTAAACATGTCAACCCGTCAATGTTTAAAACTAGAATAAAAGTACTTGGCTTATAAGGTGAATCAGTTTACAACTCTTTTATTTAGATAAGTAAACACGAGTGGTGTTTGATTAAAGAATACGGGTTAGAGTTTATGTCTTTAATACGGATAAAACATGAATGAATATTTAACAATTTAACCAACTACTAACATGAATCACACGACATGATTTTAAGTTGTATTCTTTCTCTTATCCTATTATCTCAAGAAAAAAGTTGTATCGTTAGGTATCAACATTGTGTTTATTTATTATTATATAGTATTATGTATTTTTTTTGTCTTATTGTATCAACGTGCACAGTTATTTATAAAGTATTATTTATATTTATTATGATAGACAATAATATATAACTAACTTACAATTTGAGGGGGCATAAAGAGTTTATGTAAAAAGAATATAATAAAACATATTAAAATTACTATAAAAGCATTCTTCGTGTGTATCAAAAAATATATAGTAAAAATAAAAACAGAAATCTAATTAATATGAAATATAACACGTTACTAGAATACCAAAGCTAATATGATTGTATTTGATGGCTGAAATCTTTAAGGAATTAATTTATTGATGGAATTATTTTCGGTTACACGTAAATCTTCAAAGGAATAAATGAGTCCACCAATTATAATATATGAAATCTTCAAAGCATCTATATATATTCTAAAGTTTAGTTATATGTTCTATTTTAAAACCAAAATTTATGGTTGTTTTAAATGCATCATCCTATAAAAATCCTATTAATTGCATTTAATTTATATTAAATAAATAAGAGATAAGATAAAAAATAGAATAAAATAATTATATATCAATAATCATTAAAATTAATATCATCAATAACACATTATACTAAATAATATATTATAGATAAAGGTAGATTAGTTTAAAGTTAACTTTGATCTTAATTTGTTTTAATAATTGGTTTAAAGATAATTATTCCAAACTTATGATTATTCTATAAAATGATCTTTGACAAGGTAACCATAAATTTAAATTTCGAAGTAACTAATATATTAAAAGTAGCTCAAATATAATTCGTAATAAAAACACAACAATATATTTTCAAAGAAAACATATAATAAAAAAAGATAGGTAAAGGGATCCAAATGATATCAAATATTAAGAACTTATCCATGATATTAGTATCAGAATTTAATAGATTAAGATAAAATTTAAACCGAAAGATCATAAGTATCATAAAAATATCATTAAATTAAAGTTAAAAAGTAAAGAAAAGAATTATTATTATAATATTAAAATAATAAAAATATATAAAAAACTATATATATTATTAAAATATTAAAATTACTATTTGTATCGATACCAAACAAGACCGTACCGGTATTTTCGATACCAGTACCGGTTGACACCAAGCTTATCCCACCCCGTGATACTAAAAAATCATTAAATTAAAGTTAAACAGTAAAAAAAAGGAATTATTATTATAGTATTAAAATAATAAAAGTATTAAAATAACTATATATATATATATATATATATATTCTAATATATTATTAACAAGATTTTGGCTAAATTCATTAGATTATTATAAATAATAATAATAATTTACAAATAAAACAACACAATTTGCAACAAAGCAATGCATGAAACACCATATTAACATATAGTACAGTACATTAATGCTAGAACCTAATCTATACTATATTATAAACCATTTCATAAGGATACCAACCAAATTTAAGTAATTACAATCTTTTATACTTATGGTACAACAACTTAATGATGTTAGTAAGGGGTGAAATGGTCTTTCTACATTAATATTAAAAAAAAAATTATCTATATCTATATCTATCTATCTATACTATATTATAAAGCATTTCATAAGGATACCAACCAAATTTAAGTAATTACAATCTTTTATACTTATGGTACAACAACTTAATGATGTTAGTAAGGGGTGAAATGGTCTTTCTACATTAATATTAAAAAAATAAAAAAATAATTAAATGAGAATATAATCACAATTAATTATAATAATACAATAATAAGTTCGGTTCTTAAATGCAATTAATAAACGAAACCTATTGGGATAAACCGCAAAAGCACTCCAAAGGTCCAATTTCAATTAATATGTAATAAATTTGACCGATTAAGGAATCTCCTATCATTGCTATAAATTCACCATTTCACTCAACATCAACTCCTTTGTCTACTATTGTGCGAGTTAGAGTCGAAAAGAAAGAGATAAGAAAGAGATAAGTTGATATGAAATTTATTTATCTTAGTGGAAAGGTGTGTTCTTTTATACCCATTTCAACATTTATTCGAAAAAACTTTGGTTTGTTTCTTAAAATATTCAAATGGGATAACAGTTTTCTTTTACATAATCTATGAGTTTATATTGATGTTTTATTATGTTTTTGGTGATTTAGTGGTTTTTTTTTTCAAATTATGATTTTATATTACATATAAAGTATACACACAGGTTATTGGATACAAAAAGACAGACACTTCATACTTCATCAAGGTACCCTTGCATGACTATAGTATCTGGAACCATTTACCAATGTATTGTTTAATTGTTCATAAATTTATAGTCTTTTTCCTTTTTGCAGCTTCATGTATATGGAGGTGTAAAAGGGTGGGTACGAGAAAAGTTATTCATTTGGAGATAGACATTTATTTGGCCTATTGGTATTTCCTTTTTTAATTTCTATTTTACTATTTTTTTTAAACATATGATGCTTTTGTGTGATTTAATTGATACTATATATAGGCAATATAGATGCAGAGGAAATATTTGAGGAGGTATTGTTTGACAGGATTGGGCAGCAAACTTTAAGGGCTCGGATGTTTTCAACCCGCGCAAAAGATTTAAATTGATTGCGTTTATCTATACTATCGTATAAAGCATTTCACAAGGGTTCCAACCAAATTTAAATAATTGCAACATATTATGCTTATAGTACAACAACTCAATGAAGTTAGTAAAGGGAATTAGTCTTTCTACATGAGTATAAATTGATAAATACAATTAAATTGATAACTTTATAAATTAAGTATTGTTAAATACTTGATAAAGAATTAAATCATTTGACTTAGTTGAACATCATCACCTTCCTCATATTTACATTGCTTTTCCATTTCAAGTTCTCCATAACCGATTACTTGATTGAATTTTATAATTAAGTCATTATTATTTGGTTTAGTAATTGCTAAACATCATACAAATAAGGTTACAACCTTTTTTGCAATTTTATCAGATAGTTGATGAACATCATATGAAATAAAAATAAAAATAAATAATAATAATAATAATAATAATAATAATAATAATAATTAAATATAAAAAAACTTAATCAACGTTATTATGAATTTAATTATAACTATAAATGGTTTTAAAACTTAAAAGATGCTAACAAATTAGAAACGAAAATTACTAAAAGGTAATTTCATGGGGTATTATTATCTATAATACCTAATAATTGCAACAATAATGATTAAATAATGAACTTAATTACAGATGGTTTAAAACTCAAAAGAATGCTCTTTGCATCTTACCTCAAGTCTCATGGAATAAGGTTCAAATGATAACCATTGCATAATTAGGAACCACTTTTTAGCCCTTGGATCGTATTTTGATGGTTGAGACCTTTAAGTGCAATATCTATATCTCTAAGATGAAGATAATGTATGGTAATGAAGATTTGGAGCAGCAAGAGGTAAAAACAGCCCGAATTTTTCCTTTCATAAATTCGATTCGTGAGTGTTAGTGTGTGTGTTTATATTGATTAGGGTTTCATCAAATGCAATGTGAGGGTTTCCAATCGGTGTTTATACAAATAATATAGAACCCAATTTTTATGTATGTGTATGTAGTGTGTAGTATGGGGTCTTGCTTACCTCATTCAAGGAATAACAATGAAAGACAGGGGTCATTGATTTCAAAAAACTCCGCCCCTTTGTTTGCCTTCTTCCTGATTTTAAGTTACGTGAGTCAATTTCCTTTTTTCTGATTCTAATCGATTAAGAACTATACGTGATTAACCAACGAATTGTGGTAGATTTTATGTTTCTATTGCAGTATTTGGATTGAATTGACTGTTGCAATTTAATAATCGTCAGTTATAGTTCGTTTTTTGAATATAGAGAAACACTGACTTATTTAAGGTGCTTGATTTGGGTGAATAGTAGCAATATAAACTGCTATTGTAATTTGGTGTGATATTCAATTCAATATCAGCAACCTAATCAAATTGTTCCCTAAACATAGAGTAAATGTGTTCACCAGCAAGGTAATAATATGTACTAATTTTCAATTATAAGAGACTTCTAATAAGGAAATATAGCTATTAGGTTATGTCAAGGTAAGCATAGTTTATAAAGAATATGTTGCAGAATAAAGTTAATACAACATTTTAGTAATAAATAATAAACTGCTTTCTTATCTATAAAAGGGAACAAAACCTGCAATTTGACTTTTAGATGTCAAAACTGAATTTATATGTATATGTGTATGTAGTATAATATATATATTTAACATCTATTTTACACAATCTAAAACAATGAAAAAGAAAAAATAAAAATAAAAAAATTTGAAAACTGTGACGTCTTTTGAAGAGGGTTGAGAAACCACACGTCCATAGAATTGAAGTTTTGTGAGACCACATGTGGTGGGGCGCAAACCTCTCTCAAAGCGTCTTAAAAACGCGGGGGAACACTGTACCCTCGAGCGTTTTGGGCCTTTTTTTGACTGGTAGTGCTACCACAAAGCGCCGAACGAGGAGTGGACTTTGATCAAAATAACCATGGTCAAACGGCTAACTTTAAAAAAAAACGGTTTTTGTTTTAAAAATCTATACTATATTCGCACTTTCGTACCGTGTCACGCACTATCTATATCAGTCGTCGTTCTGTAACGCCCCAAAATCTGAATGTTAATATTTGTCGGATGTCCCTTTATGACACGTCATGAAATAAATAACTAGGCTATTTAACATAGCTAAGGGTATGGTCAAAAGTATTAAGTAATGAAAGGTAGTGTCATTTATGTTTTAAAGGAAAACCCGAGGGGCTAAAGTGGAAACAAATGAAAGTTGTTTACTAATTAAAAGATCAACACACACACACAAACACACAT